>NC_092385.1:15879969-16205547 GCF_030028105.1 Mobula birostris | reverse complement strand
ACTTACGAGGTTGTCATAGCACAGCATATAAGAGTAGGAAGTGTAGGCTATAAATTTAAATAACACAAGTTAGAGCCCAGCCTGAACACTGCATTCAGTTCTCAGGAATGGCAGCCGTACCGTGCAAAGACATAAATGTACTATATATTTGGATGATGAAACTTTGGTGGCCGAGTTTGTGAAAGAGATAAAGATAGACCAAGAGTTGGGTAGGATTGGGGAAGCAGGAGGTCTGCAGCAGGAATGGAGGAGAGTAGGAGAATGGGCAAACAAGTGGCAGATAGAATACAGAGTAGGGAAGTGTATGGTCATACACTTTGTAAGAAGGAATAAAACCATGAACTATTTTCTAAGTTGCGATCAAATTCAGAAATCAGTGGTGCAAAGAGACTTGGGAGTCCTTGTGAAGGATTCCCTAAAGGTTAACTCGCAAGTTGAGTAGGTGGTAAGGAAAACAAATGCAATATGAGCGTTCATTTGGAGAGGACTAGATTACGAAAGCAAGAATGTCATGCTGTTGCTTTATAAGGCATTGTCAGATCAGACGTGGAGAATTGTGAACAGTCTTAGGCCTCTTAATTAAGAGAAGATGTGCTGGCATTGGAGAGGGTCCAGAGGAGGTTCACGACAGTGATTCCAGGAATGAAAAGGTTAACCTATGAGGAGCATTTGATAGATCTGGGCCTGTACTCGCTGGAGTTTAGAAGAATGAGGGGGTATTTCATTGAATACTGAAAGGCTTAGGCAGAGTAGGTGTGGCGAGCGTGTTTCCTATAGTGGAGCAATCTAGGGCACAGCCTCAGAATAGAGGAACATCCATTTGAAACAGATGAGGAGGAATTTCTTTAGCCGGAGGGTAGTTGTTATATTTTGTAATGTCTAAACATTAAACTAATTTGAATGAATACTTGTCAATACGAAATATTAGTCTATCCTCGGGTTTACTTTAAGTGAGGTGTGCACATATCATGTGGTAGTGTGGTGACGAATGTGATTCACATATTTATACATTTAACTCATAATGAACAAGAATGCTTATTATATACACACAAGATTTCTCAAATATTACCTAAGTATTAAGTACACAACAGTAGTGCATCTGTGGAATTCGTTGCCACAGATGGCTGTGGAAGCCAGGTCATTGGGTATATTCAAAGCGGAGGCTGGTAGGTTCTTGATTAGTCATGGATTCAAAGGTCACAGGGAAAAGGCAGGAGAAGGCAGAAGGAAAGCAGGACAGAGAATAGAGATGGAAATGGAGGGGCTATACCGGAAGTTTGAGACATGAACGTTCATGCCATCAGGTTGGAGGCTACACAGACGGAATATAAGATTTTGCTCCTCCAACCTGAGTGCGGCTTCATCGCAAGATTAGAGGAGATCATGGATGCACATATTGCAATGGGAAGTGGAATTAAAATGGGCTGCCATTGGGAGATCCCGCTTTTTATGGCGGACGGAGCATAGGCACTTGGTAAAACAGTCTCCTAATCTATGTTATGTCTCACAAGAGGCTACACGGGGAGCACTGGATACAATAGATGACCCCAACAGACGCATAGGTGAAGTGTCGCCTCATCTGGAAGGACTGTTTGGGGCCCTGAATGGTACTGAGGGAGGAGGTGTAGGGGCAGGTGTAGCACTTGGTTCCGCTTGCAAGGATAGTAGGAACAGCTTTATTTGAGTCTATCTCATCTGAACCTGTCATAACCTTGGATACTTCTATCAAACTTCCTTCAGCCTCCTTTGCTGGAAGGAAAGCAAAAGTTCATCCTTTAACTAAAACCCCCTATTTCCTGGAACCATCCTTGTAACTTTCATCTACGCCATATCTCAAGAAACTTCATTATCATCATACCATGTGGTGACTAGAACTAGATACAGCAACATTACCTTTAGGAGATTTATACGTCCAGTGGCTGCTTTATTAGATACACCTGGTCATCTATTCACTAATTCAAATATCTAATCCGCCAATCGTTTGGTAGCAACTCAATGTGTAAAAGCACACAGAGATGTTCAAGGAGTTAGGCTGATGTTCAGAGCCAAACAGCAAAATGGGGAAGCAATGTGATCTAAGAGACTTTGACTGTGGAATGATCGCTGGTGGACAGACAGGGTGGTTCGAGGATCTCCGAAACAGCTGATCTCCTCGGATTTTCATGCACAGCAGTCTCTAGAGCAGGGGCTCCCAACCTGGGGCCCATGGACCCCTTGGTTAATGGTAGGGATCCATGGCATAAAAAAGGTTGGGAACCTCTGTTCTGGAGTTTACAGAGAAACAAGCATCCTTTATTAGGCTTTTCTGCAGCAAAAACACCTTGTTAATGAGGGAGCTCAGGGGAGAATGGCCTGACTGGTTCAAGGTGACAAGAAGGTGACAGTAACTCAAATAACCACGCATTACAACTGTAGCGTGTGGAGGGGTGTCTGCATGTGGACACACAACATGTCAAACCGTGGAGTGGATGGGTTACAACAGCAGAAGACCGCAAACTTACACGTAGTGACCACTTTATTAAGTGTAGGATGTACCTAGTAAAGTGGCTACTGAGTGTAATTATTCAGCGTTATCTCGGTATCATTTCTATTGCCTTAAGTTTCATCTTTCACTTCTCTAACCATACTGCCAGTCTGTTTATATCCTGCTCAAATATAATTGGGATTTTCCTCACTTTACCACACTTTCAAGTTCAGCATCATGGCATATTTTGTAAAGCTATTCTACAGTCCAAATTCAAGTCATTTAAATATTTTGAAGTAAAGCACTGACTGTAGAGGAACATTAATGGCTGCCAGCAGTTTAAAGAAACCATTTATTGCAATATGATACTTTCTGACAATTCACTTTCTCCGCACGAGATCACATTTAACCTCCTATTTCATGAACTTGAGTACTTTAACTAAACCAACACAAACATACACAGATAATTATGTTTTTAATGATCTGAAATAAATGAAAAATGTTGGAAACATACAACTAGTCAAGCAGCGTGGAGGGCTATGAACGACAGAAGGAAGTCTGGAAGTCGGACCTGACCAGAGGACTTAAAAAGAGGATTTTCATAGCAGTCATAGAGTCCATTCTCACATACGGATGTGAGACGTGGACACTCGCCAAGACGATGCGAAAGTCCCTAGATGGTTGCTATACACGAATGCTCCGGATGGCTCTTGATGTGAGTTGGCAACAACACATGACGAACGTCGAGCTCTATAACAACCTACCGATGCTCTCCACTAAAATCGAGGTGAGAAGACCACAACTAGCGGGGCACTGTCTACGCCACCCCGAACTACCTGCCAGCCTAGTCATCATATGGGAGCCCAAGCACGGGAGGATGAACCCTGGGCACCCTCCCAAGACTATGGTCAACACGTTCCCAGAAGACAGCAGCACAGCTAATGTAGATGAACTGAACACACTGATGAGGGAGAGGGAGAAGTGGAGAGTCCGTCATCGTGCCCGACACTGGCCCCCTAGGCCTGAGTCGACATAGTAGTAGTTGTAACCATCTGACAAAGGGTCTCTGACCTGAAATATTAACTACTTGTCTTTCTACAGATGCTGCTGACTGCTGAGTGTTTCTAGCATTTATTTTCTTTATTTCACGTGCATGTTCACTCACCATCCATATAGATACACCTACACAGATACACACACCTTCTGTCATAGGCCATCTTATCAAGAGTCATTAAACCCTGGTGCTTTTTATTTAATCTTGTCAAGTTTATTTTGACTAGCACAGATTTTCCGCATACTGTGATTATTTAAAGTAGACTCCTGATTAGCACTTGTCACAGGGTCCTTGTGTGTGTTTCAAGAATGATTCATCTCATGATGCCATTTGGTCAAACCACCAATGTTCAGTTGGAATTCCTTTGAATAAACTCTTGTTTCTTTCTCAACATGGGAGATTGTCATTCCTCTGCACCTGGGTTCAGTCGTCTGCCCACGCACACCGTGGCACCTACATTCACAAAGATGCTCAGGCACATTCACACCCAGTCAGAGAGATGCAGTTCTTTTTTCTTAGGTAGTTCCTTGGGGCCAAAAATAACTTTATTTTTCACTCTTTTGGTTCAGAAATTGCTGGCATACCAATTTCAAAACCATAGAATCTATTTTATTGATAGGGCAAGAAATGCCTGGATGGGCAGGTAGGTGGATAGTTTGTGAGGTTGTGATGGATATTCAACTCCTAGGGCAGTGGGCCTCATTCTCGAGTTTTGCAAAGCTCACTTTCTAACATAGCAGCTGTCACTTGTAAGATCAGAAACCGTTTAAAGTGAACTTCCAACTAATGTTTTTTTGATTAACTTGTGGATGTAAATGGGAGTCAGTCTTCAGTCCTTGAAGTGGAAATGGAAAGCAGTAATCAGCTTGAAGTTAAAAGAACACCTTTGCAAACAAATTCTGTATATATAGCAGATGATCTGTCTTTGGAAAGTAAGATGTAGCTCACAGCATCTGGTTTATTGCTATTCAAGAGTGCGGTACAAGACAATGGCTAAAATAATATGGTTTGTTTCAAAACAGACAAGATGACTAAGCTGCTTATTACAAAGAAGCTTGCAGACCAGATGGATAACATCACTTAGCATATTGAATAATTTATCTATTAATATAGGAAATTGAATGTACTCAAGGAAGTTACCTTTACAACATTTAATGCTGAGGTAGCTGAGAACTACTGTACGTGTGAAGGTCTTAGGCACATATATGTAGTAAGGACTCCTAAGAGTTTTGCATAGTACTGTATTTGTGAATATGTAGCAGAGACCAAGTTTTTAATTCTGGTGGGAGCAAAGGATGCAGTAATAGTGAGGGTGGCGTGCCATGGGAGGGGCGTGGGAGAGGTGGGAGAGAAGGAATTCTGGGGTGAGAATGGCACAAGTGCAGGCACACCCAGCCCTGAGACACTAGGCAAGGACATTTGATTCATTACAGAATGTCACTGTGGTACTTCCCGCTCCCTCCCCTTTCCCTGCCCCTTCCTACTCTCAGTCCACAATATCAAAATCAGGTTTATCATTACTCAGATATGTCATGAAATTTGTGTTTTATCTGGCAGCGGTACAGTGCAATATTAAATTACTGTGCAAAAGTCTTAGACACCCTAGCTATATATATGTGCCTACGACCTTTGCACTGTGCTTTTAATCTTCAAAAAATTTAGACCTTAAAAAGTGTTAAAAGGGTATCTAAAGAAATAACATATACATGTGAATCACTTAAGTGGTGGAGAAACTGTATTAATGTAGAGAGAAGTTTGGGCTTATTGGGAATGGGGTAGGGAACATCAAGAAACCTATAAGAAGCACAGGGTGAACTAGAATCCATTCCTCTGTCTTCAGTTCCTGCAATGCAGGATTTGTTCTTCTGCATCATTGATATGCCATTTTAGTTTATTGGAACTACACCTGAGTTTCGAAAATCCTTTGTGTGTTGGAAAAGATTTATGTGGAAACGATTTGTGTTTAAGAAATGGTTTGTAATCTGGAAATGTTTAAGATAGAAATTCTCTGTGAGTTTTAAGTATGTTTTAAGAATGTTGTTTTGATTTAAACATGTATCATTGGAAATAAATGAGCCATATTTTAAATTACTTTGTTAGCTGGAAGTATTTCTCCTTGGAGGGCGACCCACCTCTCGAATATTGAGGAATGGCAGCTAAACACTCATGGTGGAGAATAAAGAGGGAAGTGAACTAGTCTTTGAAGATTGGGTTGTTACAGTATAATCTCCCTTGAGTGACAGCACTCATGGCTATTTATATCCATAGGGTTTGAGTTTAGAACTTCATGGTCACCAAATCCAACACCAGCACAAGCTTGTGTTCCTTCTGCTGCTAATGCAGGCATCTGAAGGTGTTGGAAAGATGCCATCAGTGCTGTCTCCATATTACTCTCCAAGTAGACCTCCAGACAAGAGACCTAATAAACCTCTTGTTTTGCAAATTTGCGCATCTCCAAAAAACACTGTAGCCTTCTGCTATAATGAGAGAGAAGAAACATAGCCCCATACACCATGCCGCATATAGTTTTACCTGAACAGGACAGAAATTTACTGAACTAGAACAATGTCTTACTATGGTATTCTATATGCCTATTGCAGTAAGACCATTGCGGGGGACACCCAATTATTATACAGAGTTTGTGGCTTTCAAAAATGATAGCAAGTTATCAAGAAATGAATGGGGAGCTACCATAACTAGATATGGGGGATGGCAAACACTTTTACAAGACAACACCTTAAAGTGGGAACGCATTCCTGAGAGCTATGATTTACAATCCTTGCCTGTTACGGAAGATGCAGAACAATCTTCTCTATTATCTAATATAGTGCTACATCATTTAGAGCACTATTCTTAAATGTGGTACTGTGATATATCAGTAATGAAAATCCAGAAAGATGGATCCACTCAATTATAATCCCTGCTTCTGATTATAAAAGGAAATTTTTTATCGGATACCAAATTTGAACCACATGATTTGCAAGTGCATCCTTTAGGGAATTGTGCAGCTCAATTTGCAGAGGCTAAAGCAAACCTAAAGCAAATAAATACCACAGAACCAGTCTTGACTCTAATTATGTTAGGAATGCAGTAAAGAGAGATTTTCCCAAATGGCTAACTACCAGATGGAGAACACACAGACGTAAACTGCTTCCACATTTGTCCAACCGAAAGAATATTTGTGAGTTATTATTGACTCGACCATTATTGCAGGTGTTTTGTATCCTGGGACATACTGCAAGCCTCTTATACAGCAATGGTACTAGACAGGCCAATGAACAAGTAGAACAGGCTGTCGGGATAGACCTTACTATGATAACAGAGGCCGGGGTTTTGGTAGTAACCAAGCAACAAATAAAAAAGATAACTAGGATGATTTTTTAAGAATTCTCCTCGATACTACTAAATCCAATTCCAAAGGATTTCCTGTTACTATACGCACCAAGCCGCCCCAGCTTCCGGAATTCCGACACTTGAACTCTCTGGAGAATGGATAGCTAGTGTGACACCTTTAAGGATACAGGACCATCTTACTAATCGGCTGCCATGTTCTGGCACCAGGATTTCAGTATGTAAGGAGCACCTGAACTGCTCCATAGCTGACTTGGATTATCACCTAGTGTCTTATTTTCTGCTCAGTTCTGGTTTCGGTTTCATACTCCAGCACTTGGGTCCTAACCATCCTTGTCAAGGTCTCTCATCTCGTTCCAGCACCGTACAAATATGAGGCTGATGGTGAAGGCAAGGTCTGGGTATGCCATCCCTAAAAAGGATAAGAAGCAAATACCTCCTGCCCTCAGGCGGGAATCACTGACTCAAGAAGCCCACCAAGGATTCGGACGCAATCATGCTGGCAGACAACCCACTCATGGAAAATTAGCCATGTTATACAGGTGGCCTTACATTATAAGCAATTAGTTTCAAATTGTAAAGAATGTCTGGTCTATAATGAAGGAACAGTTTGTCTTCTAGGACCACCTCCTATAAGACAAACAAAACCAAGTGTACCAATACAAGTCTGGCAAATTGATTATATAGGCCTATTTCTGACATCACAAGGCAATCCACCTTATTGGAAACCTAATAGCAACACACATCAAAGTTGCTGGTGAATGCAGCAGGCCAGGCAGCATCTCTACGAAGAGGTACAGTCGACGTTTCAGGCCAAGACCCATCAGGACCTGACAAAGGGTCTCGGCCTGAGATGTCGACTGTACCTCTTCCCAGAGATGCTGCCTGGCCTGCTGCGTTCACCAGCAACTTTGATGTGTGTTGCTTGAATATCCAGCATCTGCAGAATTCCTGTTGTTCGGAAACCTAATAGGTATGTTCTTGTGATAGTTGATCTTTGTACGCAATATACATGGTTAGTCTCTATAACTTCTTGTAGTGAGGCCACAACCATTGCAGCACTCCAAAACTCCACATTCCTATATGCTGGCACCCCCCTTCTGCACATGTCTTCCTTCAGTGGGAAAGGCTTTCAAGTCATGTGTGAACAAACAGGTATTCGAACGGAGTACAGGACTGCATTCCAGCTGCAATTGAGGGGCATGGTCGAGCGAAGGAATCGAGTGATTAAGGAGGCCGGCCAAAACTGGTCTACTCCAGAGACAAAGTAGGGTACCCTTGCCCCTGAGGTGCAACTATCTGTAAACAAAATGCCAATTGCAAAAATAGGAGTACACATTACACGTTATTTCTTAAAGTATAATGTCCACTTAAACACACTCTGATTGCTAACTCATGCCAGCCATCACCTTCACTCAATGCAACTCTCCTCAAGCAAATGAGAGTTTATGGGAGTTCAAGAGAAAGCAAAAAAACCTGCAAAGACAGATTTGGTGACCACAGAAAGGGGACTGGATGCAAGAAAAGAAATTCCATGAAAGTAATTCTGACTCTAGTCCTAGATGGAAACCTCTATGTCTTGTTGCCCAGGTTATCAATGATAGGACTGTGGTAATCGAGACTGGAAGGGGAAACGAGACTGTGAGTAAAACTATCTCCACAGATAACATCAAACCTGCCTCAGTAGGATTTATTCCTCCAAAATGAGTGAAACCCTAATATCAGACCAGTATATGGGTCCACCACAGAAACCCTCCACCCCGAGGGAATGTTAGAAGTATTGAAAAGGTAATAAGACCATAAGATATAGGAGCAGACATAGGCCATTCGGCCCATTGAGTCTGGTCCGCCATTCAGCCATGGGCTGATCTAATTCTTCCAGTCATCCCCACTCCCCTGTTTTCCCCCATACCCTTTGATGCCCTGGCTAATCAAGAACCTATCTATCTCTGCCTTACATACACCCAATGACTTGGCCTCCACAGCCACTCATGGCAACAAATTCCACAGATTTACCACCCTCTGACTAAAGTAATTTCTCTGCATCTCAGTTCTAAAAGGACATCCTTCAATGCTGAAGTCATGCCCTCTTGTCCTAGATCCCTCTACCACGGGAAATAACTTTGCCATATCTAATCTGTTCAGGCCTTTTAACATTTGGAATGTTTCTATGAGATCCTCCCTCATTCTCCTGAACTCCAGGGAATACAGCCCAAGAGCTGCCAGACGTTCCTCATACGGTAACCCTTTCATTCCTGGAATCATTCTCATGAACCTTCTCTGAACTCTCTCCAATGTCAGCATATCCTTTCTAAAATAAAGAGCCCAAAACTGCACACAACACTCCAAGTGCGGTGACACGAGTGCCATATATATGTGTTAAGATCCAAAGAAGCAATGAAAAAATTCCTGTTCACTTGAGGAAGATCTCATGTAAATTGACCAGGGATGCTACATCCAGAATGTGTTGTTGTTTTCAGAGTAGGTCAGACTTGAACTCCAGGGAGAGATGTTGCTCTTGTTATACTTTACTTTTAATATTTGTGTTTATAATCATACTGTTCAGTACTGCCTTACTTGCCATTTGCTTTTTCACAGACAAAATCGCATTTACTAAGGAAATTGTCTCATCTGGCTCAGACACCCCTAAAACTTAATGATTAGAGAATATTAAATTAAGGGGATCTGTGAGCAATGTAGATTCTAATTTAAGTGTCATTAAATAGCCCTTACTTCTTGGCCATACTGTATGTTGATGAGTACTCTGGAACCCCCCATTCTTGCCTGTGGAAAAGTTATTGTTCCTATCCACTTAAACATTCACTCTGACTGCATTGCAGATTAAATGAATCATGAGAAGGCAAAGAATCACTTGGCAGATCTGATTAATAACACTCTAACAAAACTGAAAGATATGGAAAATAAAATAATAGAGGAATCTGACTTGAAGGAAAGTCTAGACACAGTTCTGTCATTGAATGGTCCCATAATTGATTACAATGATTCACCTCATCTCTTGCTAATCCACTGTTATCTTAGACTTTTCCCAAAGCGCTATAATCGTTGAAAAGCAATGTGACACTTTTGTGTTTGGCATGAGAAATCTGGACTGAAGGAATTGTGTTACAGTATTTCCTTGCTGGGCCATGCATTATTGCCATTTACTATTGTAGTACAGTGGTAGCTAGTATAATTGCCATAATCTTAGCCCACAATGACACAATTCCTGTGAATTAGGGCATGGTGTTCAATGGGGTTCAGAATCTGCCCTTTCGAAAGGTCTCAACCACATTCCTCTGGCCCACAGCCCAACCAAGGTATCGCTGCCCCACTTTATGTAACGTCAGGCAGAGAGTTAGGTTTTGCCTGAGCTGTGATGATGTTTTCTTGATCCTGTTCTGATCACAACGGTTGAGGTTGGACTTAAACAATAAGTGATTGACCATGGTCATTAATAGATAACCAAAATGGCAGAAGCAAACCAAATGAAAAAGAAGTGTAGACAGCATAGATATGGAGTATCTGAGACTTTACCAGTGCCTCACGGCCAACAGCAGCCGGTATGTCTGTTGTTTGAAAAAGGTTTCTCAGGTGAGACAGTGAAACTGTCCAGCCTCCTTGAACATTTGAAGAGAATATGCTCTGATAAAGCAAACAAGAACTTGGCTTATTTTCAGTCACTTTGTAAAAACTTTCAGAAATTGAAAACAAAAATCAAAACCTGTTTGTCAGCACTTCACAACTAAACAGTGATGGTTTACTTCATACAACATTTCTTGACTCCTTGTTGAATCTGGAAAGCCCTATACAATTGGAGAAGAACTGGTTCTGCCAGCAGTAAAGGAGTTTCTGAGTACAGGGCTGCAGTCCAAATAACTAAAGCGATTCCACTCAGCAACAACTCTGTTCAAAGATGAATAGACGAAGTGTCTGAGAATGTGGAAGGCACATTATACAACGTACTTAGGACAACAGAATTTGCTCTGCAGTTGGATGAGTTAACTTTGCCAGGCAAAAAATCTTTGCTTCTTGATTACATTTGCTTCATAAAAAATGAAAGCACAGTTCAAGAGTTCTTATTTGCAACGGGATTGTAAACAGATAGGAAGGGGGAGTCAATATTTTGGATTGTTGAGCAAATTTTCAAACAGAAAGACATTCTGCTCATTAACTGTTACGTACCCCGTAACTGGGCTGCCAAACCAGCAGAAATGGAACACTCGTTGGAGTCTGAATTACTAGGAACTAATAAAGTTTTATTAAAGAAGCAAATAATACAGTACTCTAATTGTAAGGATATAAATGTAACAGGTTAGCAATGATAATACACACCTATACACAGAACTAGGGTGATAGGAATCAACCAAGCTCTATCGCAGTCTAGGGGTAAAATGATCAGTCTTACAGTGACGCAGAGTTCATTTCAGCTTAGTGCAGTTCGCAGTAATCGCTGTTGTACCGTTGGGCGGGGGGATGCAATTTGGTTCAGGCAGACCTTTGATGTCTTCGCAGTTGGTTTCAGGCAGACCCTTTTTGATGTCTTCTATCCCGCTGTGGTCACCGACTGTGACCCCTCCATTCCGGATATGATCGTTCTTCCGCGGTGAACCCGGCACCCAGGCAAGGGCGGACACACACACTAGGTTCCCACCGATCGTACCTTTACACCAGGGGTCTCCAACCTTTCTCGCACTGCGGACCGGTTTCGTATTGACAATATTCTTGCGGACCGGCCAACCGGGCCGGGGGTTGGGGGGGGGGGGTAAGGTTGCCAACGTACAAGAGTAGCAGTCAAATATGTTGTGTTTACTCCGAGAGAGACTACAATAACCATGAAGCCTTGTGCATGCATCAGTGCGCATGCGTAACTTAAGCATGCGTTTACGAGCTGACTTTTATACAAATCGTTTTTGCCGATTCTGTTGGGGGTGGGGGGGTGTTATCACAACCGGAATATAGATGGTAAGTGGCTCATACACTCAATTTCGTTTCTAAAACGGTTTATCTAACGAAAACACACAGCGCATATTTTCCTCACGTGAATATAGCGAAAAGACAATTATCAGGGGAAGACAGGGGAGCTTGAAGTAAGTGTTGAACGAACTTCCAGTAGAAGTGGTAGAGGCAGGTTCGGTATTATCACTTAAAGTTAAATTGGATAGGTATATGGACAGGAAAGGAATGGAGGGTTATGGGCTGAGTGCAGGTCGGTGGGACGAGGTAAGAGTAGTGTTCAGCAGGGACTAGAAGGGCCGAGGTGGCCTGTTTCCATGCCATAATTGTTATATGGTTATATAAGTCATTTATAATAGCATCATAACATTTTAAGTAACATTTGGATATTAAACACACAGCGCATATTTTCCTCGTATGAACATATAAAATCATTGCAACGCACCAATATCGCTGTATCAGTGGGAGCCCTGGGCTGAATACTTGTTTTCCTGCAACAAGACGGCCCTATCAAGGGGTGATGGGAGACAGCGATACTCGAAGGGGGTTCCTTATGTCCAGTCTATTCCGCGATTTAGTTTTCATTGCATTCATTGCAGAGATATGTTGGAAATGGAAGCAACGTTTTCAGTGCTTTCCTGACTATCTCGGGATATTTAGCCTTGACTTTGATCCGGAATGCCGGCAGAGATGTTATGTCAAACATACTTTTCACCTCGCTGTCATTTGCAAGCTCGAGGAGTTGATCTCCTTCCCGCACTGACACGGATGATGCGCGGGTCATGACCTCACATGCGTTCAAGCTCAACAGTGGCCGTGACAGGGAATGAGGAAAGGTGCAGCTGACTCCTATCGCCAAATCATATCGTTTCCTCGCAGCTCGGTAGCGCATGCCTTGCAGCCCGGTACTGGTCCGCGGCCCGGTGGTTGGGGACCGCTGCTTTACACCCTGTGAGCCTATGGTCGGTTCCCACGAACCAGACCTCCAAACTCCCACCACTTGTGGGGGCACACCGCTCTTTCCAGGGTCTCGTTGTCTCATGGTGTCCCGTGCCTTAGCAAACCTGCTCTTTTTATCCCCCTGCTGGGGTATCACCTGTCCATCAAACTTCAAACAGTTCAGGTTCAAAGCAACCGGTCTGTCAATATTCTGAATTGTGTTTCTTTTCCGTTAATCCCTCTCTCCTCTCTTATTAGCATTTTGAATGTTTCTCCACTGTCTCTCTTATCTCTCTCATTACCATCAATCGTCCGATAGCTTGGTTTGGCGTCACGTAACATACTTGCTGGTGTAACAAACGGGGCACCATCAATGACAGGACATCACCATGGGGTTATTACTTTCTTGAAAAAAGCTGTACCTAACACATTTACCATTCACTGTGTAATTCACAGACAACAACTTGAGGCAAAAAAAAACAAGAGATCGGCTGCACGATTAAGTACTGTTATCACAGTGGTAAATAAAGTCAAGTCCCATGCTGACTATTTGGAGAGCTTTGTATTGAGACTGATGAACAGTTTGAACGATTGCTGTTACACACACAAGTCAGATGGCTCTCAAAATGAAACTGCCTGAGACACTTGTATGTGCTTTTTGTAACTGTGATAACATCCTTTGAAAACTCAAGTGCTTCATTCAGTAATCAACAATATTGGGCATGACTTTGTTTATTATTATTAGAATTATTTACAAATTTCAATGAAATCGATCTTCAATTGCAAGGATATTATGTGAATCTTATCAAAGTCAAATCAGTCGTCTTCATATTCCTGTCCAAGTTAACTCTATTTAAGTGCAACATTAGCCATCACAACCTTTTCCAATTTTCAAGCCTCTCTGAGGTGGAAAAAAAGAAAGAATACCAGATGATGATCTTCAAGTATACTGTACTCACCTGGGTGAGTTGCATAAAGACATGTCAGAGAGATTTCAGGCTCCTTCCTCAGTCGAAATTCCAGACTGGGTAATAAATACATTCCTGAACACTTGTAATTAAGTGTTAACAGGAAGTCAGGAGGAAGAACTGATCTTGTTACAAAATAACTTTGAGCAGAAGCTGGGGTCAAAAAAATCATATCAAAAATTTTGGTTGCAGAAATAAATATCTGAGCTACACTGCAATGTGGAAAAAGGTCAAGATGTCCTTTATTGCTTTTCCAACATCATATTTAGTTCACAAACACAAGAAGACCTGCAGATGCTGGAAATCCAAAGTAAATCAGACAAAATGCTGGAGGAACTCAGTAAGCCAGGCAAAATCCATGGAATAGAATGAACAGTCAATGTATCGGGCTGATACCCTCTTTCAGGACTGGAAAGGAAGGGGAGAAGTCAGAGAAAGAAGGTGGGGGCGCAGGAGAGGAAGAAGTACAAGGTTTCAGGTGATAGGTAAAACCAAGAGAGGGGTGGAGGGACTGAAGTAAATTGCTGGGAAGTTAATTGTCGGAAGAGATAAAGGGCTGGAGAAGGGGGAATCTGATAGGAGAGGACAGAAGACCATGGAAGAAAGGGAAGGAGGATGAGCATCAGAGGGAGTAGATAGACAGGTAAGGAGATAAAATGAGAGTGGGACAGGAATAGGGGATGGTGAAGGAGAGGGGGTGGGGCAATTACTGGATGTTTGAGAAATTGATGTTCGTGCCATCAGGTTGGAGGCTACCCAGACGGAATATAAGGTGTTGCTTCTCCAACCTGAGTATGGCCACGTTGTGGCAGTAGACGAGGCCATGGACTGACATGTCGGAATGGCAATGGGAATTAGAATTGAAATGGGTGGCCGCTGGGAGATCCTGCATTTTGTGGCGGACAGAGTGAAGGTGCTTGGAGAAACAGACTCCCAGCCTATGTTGGGTCTCACTGATATACTGGAGGCCATATCGAGAGTGTTGGCTGGTGGTGTAGTGGCATCAGCGCCGGACTTCAGAGCGAAGGCTCCCGAGTTCGAATCCAGCCAGCTCCCTAGCACGCTTTCCATCCGTGCTGGGTTAAGCGTCGAGCTAGCAACTCGGCCTCATAAAAATAAGAAATCCTGCTTTAAGAAACGCAGTCATGATGGCGTCCCGATGACTCCAATCGGAGTTAAGGGTTTTCTTCTTCTTCTTCATATCGAGAGTAACAGATACAGTAGGTGACTCCAAGAGACTTGCAGTTGAAGTGTTGCCTCACCCGGAAGGACTGGTTGGGGCCCTGAATGGTAGTGAGCACATGTTCTGCATGCAAGGATAAGAATCTGGAGGGAGATCAGTCGAGAGGGATGAGTGGACAAGGGAGTTGTGCAGGGAGCGATCCCTGCAGAAAGTTGAAAGTGGGGGAGGTAAACATGAGCTTCGTGTTGGGATCCAGTTGGAGATCCTGTCTCAATTTTAACTCTCCTCTCTCCAAGTCTAGCCTCACTCCCTCCGAACATGCTGCTCCCCACACTAATCCCAACCTCACCATCAAAACCGCAGATAAGTGGGGTGCTGTAGCAATCTGGCGAACTGACCTCTACCTTGCTGAGGCCAGATGGCAACTCTCAGACACCTCCTCTTACCTGTTGAACAGGACCCCACTAGGGAGCACCAGGCCATTGCCTCCCACACCATCACCAACTTCATCGACTCTGGGGATCTCCCATCCATTGCCACCAACCTTATAGTTCCCTCACCCTGCACCTCCTGTTTCTACCTCCTACCCAAGATCCATAAACTTGCCTGTAAAGCCTTGCTGTGACAGTGCTTGCTCTCATAATAGCACACATGTAATCCTTTGGTTCAGTTGGAAGGCAGAAACTTCTGATGACATATCTGGAAGAGAAGACGGAGTGTAGTGTATCTAAGGATGCTCATGACACTAAATTGAGTGGAAAAACAAATTGTGCAGAAGATACGGAGAGTCTTCAGAGAGATACAGATAGGTTAAGTGAGTGGGCAAGGGTCCGGCAGATGGAGTACAATGTTGGTAAATGTGGGGTCATCCAGTTTGGAAAGAAAACTGGCAGATTGGATTATTATCTAAATGGCAGAAAATTGCAGCATGCTGCTGTGCAGAGGGACTTGGGAGTGCTTGTGCATGAGTCACAAAAGACTGGTTTGCAGGTGCAGCAGGCTATCAAGAAGGCAAATGGAATGTTGGTCTTTATTGCTAGAGGGATTGAATTTCAGAATCAGAATTAGAATCAGGTTTATTATCATCGGCATGTGACATGAAATTTGTTAACTTAGCAGCAGCAGTTCAATGCAATACATAATCTAGCAGAGAGAAAATAATAATAAAATTAAAACAAAAATAATAGTCAATAAACAAGTAAATCAATTATGTATATTGAATATTTTTTAAAATGTACAAAAACAAAAATACCGTATATTTTTTAAAAAGTGAAGTAGTGTCCAAAGATTCAATGTCCATTTAGGAATCGGATGGCAGAGGGGAAGAAGCTGTTCCTGAATCGCTGAGTGTGTGCCTTCAGGATTCTGTACCTCCTGCCTGATGGTAACAGTGAGAATAGAGCGTGCCCTTGGTGCTGGAGGTCCTTAATAATGGACGCTGCCTTTCTGAGACACTGCTCTCTAAAGATATCCTGGGTACTTTGTTGGCTAGTGCCCAAGATGGAGCTGACTAGATTTACAACTTTCTGCAGCTTAAGAGCAGGGAGGTTATGCTGCAACTGTACAGGGTACTCGTGAGGCCGCACCTGGAGTACTGCGTGCATTTCTGGTCTCCTTACTTGAGGAAGGATATACTGGCTTTGGAGGTGATGCAGAGGAGGTTCACCAGGTTGATTCCAGAGATGAGGGGGTTAGACTATGAGGAGAGATTGAGTCACCTGGGACTGTACTTGCTGGAATTCAGAAGAATGAAAGGAGATCTTATAGAAACATACACATTTATGAAAGGGATAGATAAGGTAGGGGCAGGAAAGTTGTTACTGCTGATAGGTGAGACCAGAACTAAGGGACCTAGCCTCAGGATTCAGGGGAGTAGATTTAAGATGGAGATGAGGAGGAACTGCTTTTCTCAGAGAGTGGTGAGTCTGTAGAATTCTCTGCTCAATGAAGCAGTGGAGGCTACCTCAGTAAATATATTTAAGACAAGGTTGGGTAAATTTTTGCATAGTAGGGGAATTAAGGGTTATGGGGAAAAGGGAGGTAGGTGGAGATGAGTCCATGGCCAGATCAGCCATGATCTTATTGAATGGTGGAGCAGGCTCGATGGGCCAGACGGCCTACTCCTGCTCCTATTTCTTATGTTAGATAGATAGATAGATAGATATACTTTATTAATCCCGATTGAAATTTGGTTTCGTTACAGCCACACCAACCAAGAATAGAGCGTAAATATAGCAATACCAAAAACCCCAACAATCAAACAACAAGATGTAAAACTATGCCAGATGGAAAATAAGTCCAGGACCAGTCTATTGGCTCAGGGTGTCTGACCCTCCACTGGAGGAGCTGCATGTTTGATGGCCACAGGCAGGAACGACCTCCCGTGACACCCAGTGTTGTATCACGGTGGAATGTGGCCGAAGTCCAACAGTAAAAAGTTCAATATCTAGTCTGCAAACACATTCCTCGATCGTAATATACCCCGGATTGCACCATCCGTTGTTAGCCAGATCAGTAAGCACCCAACTCCTTTACGCTTACAGCTCTCAGCGCACTTCCAGTCAGCCGGAACGGTATTATCCACCGAACTCCTCTTCTCCAAAAGTCTCTGTTGTCTCGACCCGATCCTCTTTCCTCGGCTTTGTGATCCCCCCTCTGTGTTTTCCTCCGGGTTTCAGCAGGGGTGTCTACCGCTCAGTTCGGTAAGCCAACCGGAATACACAATGCGACCTTGCTTCTGTCCCACGTGTCGGGATGTAACCATTTCCAGCGCTAAAGAAAACCCAAATAAAACTCTCTCTACCAGCATATTAGAGAGGGTGCAGCTTCGACATGTTACCGTGAGAAAAAAATACAAAAAGTAACGTAAATTAAAAAGGAAGAAGAAGAAAGTAAAAGAATAGATCGGAACGGCTGTACCAGGCTGCATGCACGACCAGCGCATGTGCACTATATATTCTTATCTTTTGAAATATTGTTCAGGCATACTGCGTTCAGAGGATCACCCACTTCTTAAGGTTTATAGAGGAAATGACTCGAAGTAATTCGATGATTTAATCTATGTTGTGTATCTCAAAAACAAATGCAAATCCAGCTTAAGGGATGATTTATGATAAATGCAACAAAGAATATTCTAAAAAGACTTGATATTCATCAACAATGGCTTGATGAAAGTCAGTCAAATTAAAGGAATATTTCTCTGTATGAGTGTAACTGAAAGGACACAATCAGATTAGTGAGCCACCTCCTTTTCCAGCTGTTGCAAATATAGTTTCCATATCAACAAATACAGTGTCCGAATGGATTGGCAATACTTTAATTTGGGTTACAGATTTTCTTTTTTCAGTTTTCCAAAGGACAATTCTCCCAACAATTGGAATCATTGTCTTTCTTGTGCTCAATTTGTTGAGATGTTGAAGCCTGCAAGGATGGAAATTTGGTCACTTTTAATCTTTGTAAAATGGCTCCACTCCCAAGGCACCGTTAATCTCCATACCTGATCTACTCTATTATGGGTTCTCTCTCATATGACTATGGTATCGGTGCTATATATTGCCTCATACACACCTCCTTACCTATTCCTCTGGTACTTCCTAAACCCTGGAAGGGTAAGAGTAGGGACTCCCCTGATCATTTTTCCTTGCTTCTCTCCTTTTCCTAGTGCTGCTCACTAGCATTGCTTACGGGTATGCATATTTCGTCCCTCATCCTGAGAGGGTTGGGATGTGTCTGTCATGAATAATTTGGTCTAATAACACAATCCTACTGAAAGATGAGTCGACAAACATTATTTTTCACTTATCTGTTTGGCTGTTACATACTTACTTTCTAACATGGTGCTTTGTATATGTGTCATTTATTGCTAACGATGGTATTATACAATCATAATTTACACATTGACTTTTAAAACCATCTATCTTACTATATTTTGGCTGTTATGTTTTACAATGTTAAAATACTTACATGGAGGAGAAAGATAGCTATGCCTGAGGAATATTGTACTCCTGATAACCTCTTTACCTGTTCTGTTGTGATTTCTTCAGAAACAGCAATGTAATCCTAAGATCGCGAAAGTCTATAATGCATTATATTGTCACAAGGTCAAAGTATTTGAATATGTTTTACTTATTATTTGGGTATAAATATTGCGTATGTGGTACCCCTACAATGCAACAAGTAGGACCAATAAGCCTTTTAATACTATTGGATCTGACTGTTTAATTCTTAGATTAGATGGCCTAAATGTTATTTTCTTTGCAGTTTAACAATTAATTATCTGCTTGTGTTTAGAAACATAGAAACATAGAAAACCTGCAGCACAAAACAGGCCCTTTGGCCCACAAAGTTGTGCCGAACATGTCCCTACCTTAGAAATTACAAGGGTTACCCATAGCCCTCTATTTTTCTAAGCTCCATGTACCTATCCAAAAGTCTCTTAAAAGACCCTATCGTATCCGCCTCCACCATCATTGCCAGCAGCCCATTCCATGCACTCACCACTCTCTGCATAAAAAACTTACCCCTGACATCTCCTCTGTACCTACTCCCAAGCACCTTAAACCTGTGCCCTCTTGTGGCAGCCATTTCAGCCCTGGGGAAAAGCCTCTGACTACACACATGATCAATGCCTCTCATCATCTTATATACCTCTATCAGGTCACCTCTCATCATCATTTTATACACCTCTATCAGGTCACCTCTCAAGTCTTTTTATAAGACATATACAAGTAACTGGCTAGTATGTTTTCAAGTGGTAGCATTATGTATATGCAAGTTCAGAAGGTTCCCCTAGTGGTTATACAAGGTATGATTCTGGAAGTTTCTCTTCATACTGCATTAATTGATTAAGTGCTTTTTCATTGGTTGACCCTTATCTACAAATTTGAATGGAATATTTCCTTATCTATGGGTATAAAAATAGCTGCTCCATGCTGGGTGCCATTTTAGTTTTTGTCTCTCCCTGCAAAGTAAATTTTATTATCAGAGTACATCTATGTCAGCACATACAGGCCTGACATGCATTTTTCTGCAAGCAGACTCAGCAAGTCTGTAGAACAGTATCTATAATAGGATTAATGAAAAATAAACCAGAAAACAACAAATTGTACAAATGCAAATATAAAAAAAGCAAATAAATAATGAGAACATGAACTAACAAGATAAGGGGCCCTTAATGTGAGATTATTGGTTGTGGAAACATCTCAATGGATGGTCAAGTGTGTGTTATCCCCTTTTGTTCAGGAGCCTGATGGTTGAGGAGTAGTAGCTGTCCTTGGACCTGGTGGTGCGAGTCCTGAATGGTGGCCGATTAGGAAAAGGCGGGGTGCAACGAGACCTGGGTGTCATTATACACCAGTCATTGAAAGTGGGCATGCAGGTACAGCAGGCGGTGAAAAAGGCGAATGGTATGCTGGCATTCATAGCAAGAGGATTCGAGTACAGGAGTAGGGAGGTTCTACTACAAGGCCTTGGTGAGACCACACGTAGAGCATTGTGTGCAGTTTTGGTCCCCCAATCTGAGGAAGAACATTCTTGCCATTGAGGGGGTACAAAGAAGGTTCACCAGATTGATTCCTGAGATGACAGGACTTTCATATGAAGAAAGACTGGATCGACTAGGCTTATACTCTCTGGAATTTAGAAGATTGAAGGGGGATCGGATTGAAACGTATAAAATTCTAAAGGGATTGGACAGGCTAGATGCAGGAAGATTGTTCCCGATGTTGGGGAAGTCCAGAACAAGGAGTCACAGTTTGAGGATAAAGGGGAAGCCCTTTAGGACTGAGATGAGGAAAAACTTCTTCACACAGAGAGTGGTGAATCTGTGGAATTCTCTGCCACAGGAAACAGTTGAGGCCAGTTCATTGGCTATATCTAAGAGGGAGTTAGATATGGCCCTTGTGGCTACGGGGATCAGGGGGTATGGAGAGAAGGCAGGTATAGGGTTCTGAGTTGGATGATCAGCCATGATTGTAATGAATGGCAGTGCAGGTTCGAAGGGCTGAAAGGCCTACTCCTGCACCTATTTTCTATGTTTCTTGTACTTTCTACCCCATGGCAGCAGCAAGAAAGAGCATGGCCTGTGCGGTGAGGATCTCTGATGATGGATGCTGCTTTCTTATGACGGCATTTCATGTAGATGTGCTTATTGGCTGGGAGGGCTTTACCTGTGATGCACTGGGCCAAATCCACTACCTTTTGTAGGATTTTCCTTTGGTGTTTCCATACCAGACCATGACGCAGCCAGTCAATACACTCTCCCCTACACACCTCTTGAAGTTTGTTTGAGATTTTGATGACATCCCAAATCTCCACCAGCTCCTAAGGAAGTAGAGGCGCTGCTGTGCTTTCTTTGTAATTACACTTACATTCACTTTGTAGACCTCTATCTCTGTCTATTTTCAATTTTCCTTTGTCCTATCAATGCCTAATAAAATGATTGTGAAGCAACAGGTTTTGTGCTTCTTTACTAACTTTGGACAGAGCCTTGATTAAAACATAAGAACCTAACATACTGCTATTCGTGTTATATTTAATATTACTAGAACAACTTGTACACTTGGCTGATGGTTTGACAGAACGGACTGAGTAGCCTTTGCTCACTTAAAGTTTTGTGGAAAAACACAGAAGTTGGGAAAATGTGTTAATTCTTCTCAGTTAGGCCCAATCCTTAACAAAGTAAATGGGGAAGACCTGAACAATTATACCTAGAGCCCAGAAATCACCAAAATGGGCTGAAGCTTTTCTGATGGTATGGTTGGTATCAGAATGTTAAGTTATAGCATACCGACAGGTGTTCACTCCCATGAGAGGGACATAACCAGCCTCTATGTTCTGACATCATTTTTTTCTGGGAGCATCCTCAACAGAGGAACTGTACTCTTCCTTACTTTTGTAAATGTTTCATTTTTATGTGTATTATCATCTTATGAAATCGTGTAACTGATGAATATAATTTTCTGTAACTAAAATGCGAGGTTGTCAATCCTTAGACAAAAAATTACAGTTATACACAGTCAATAACTTGTTTATAAGACACTTTATCAGAAAACCTGAGTAAAACTGTGCACCACATTGAAAGCAGTGTGAACGCCCCTGTGAAAGAGATGAACTATTTTCAACTTATCGAGAGACATTGCTAGCTGACCTGATGAACTGATGGCGACAGACAGTAACTTGAACTTGCATCAAGGAAATGGCAAGAACTGTTTGTGGAGAAGAAGATTTTAAAGATAGACTCATATGGAATTATAACATGGACATTAATGTGTTGTTGTTGTGTGGTTCTGGAAAATTATAAAGGTGACATTCATTTGTGGTTTGGGAAATATGGGGAGCTAAGACTGAGGAAGTGAAAACTCTAAATCACACAGAAATCCCTTCATTGGGGAGCACTTGATGAGTTCCTTGAGCTTTAGAAAAAGAGAGCCTTTATAACAATGCTAACCTACTGGAATGGATGGATGAATGATAGTCTGTTCCCAAGAGGAGTCTTGACAGGACTCTTGATCTGGAAGGATGTGTCTGTAGGAAGAAGTTGGGATAGAAATCTTCACTTAGCTTGAGGGTGGTGTGATAGATATTTGTTTCCTAGGCCAGTGGGCTAGTTTCTCTTGTGTTGCAAAGCTTGCCTTCAAAACACAGCAGGTGCCACTTGTAAGATTACAAACAATTGTAAGTAAACTTCCAACTAAAATTGCTTTGTTTAACATATGGTCATAACTGGGAGACAGTCTTCTGTTCTTAAAATGTACGTTAATGACAAACAGTAATCAGATTGAAATTAACAGCACAGCTTTACAAACAAGCTCTGTTTTGCAGATGGGCTGTCAGTAAGATGTAGCTCACTGCAACTGGTTTATTACTGCTCAAGAGTGCAATATAAGACAATGGGTTGTTTAATTTGGCTTGTTTCAAAACAGGCAAGCTGACTAAGTTGCTTACTCCAAAGAATCTTGCAGACCAGCTGGATTATATCACTTAGCATATCAAATGAATGATCTATTAATGCTGGAAGTTATATGTACACAGAGAAGTTAGCTTTACAGCATTTATTGCTGAAGTAGCTGAGAACTATGTCTCCAAAAACCTTTTAGATCTTTTGGGTTAAAAAGGTATCTAAGGAAAGACCATATTTGTGTGAAGTCGCCTAAATGGTATAGAGATTGTATTAATGTAGAGAGCATCTAAGGTTTATTAGAAATGGGGTAAGAAACATCAAGAAACATGGAAGAAAAGTGGGATGAACTAAGATCCATTTCTCTGTCTTTAGTTTCTGTAATGGAGGATCTGTTCATCTGCATCTTTTTTTTAGTTTGTAGGAATAATATCTCTGATTTGGAAATCCTTTATATGGAACTGCTTTGAGGCGAGGCTGGAGACCAGAGACTTGAGGAGAGGCTGGAGACCAGAGACTTGTGTTTGTGTTTTAATAATGGCTTGTAATTTCAAAATATTTAAGATAAAAATCCTTGTGAGTTTTTAATGTGCTTTAAAAATATTATTCAGATTTCAATGTGTATCATTGAAAATAAAATAATTGTGTTCTAAACAACTTTGTTAGCTGGAAGTATTTCTCCTCGGTAGGAGACACATCACTCGAATAGTGGGTATTGGTAACTAAACTCACCACGGAGAATAAATAGGGAAGTAAACTAGTCTTTGAAGACTGAGTAGTTACAGTATAATCTCCCTTTAGTGAGAGTACTCATGGCTACTTATATCTGATAGGGCTTAAGGTCTTCGTCTGAGCTTAGAAATTTGCAGTCAGCAATCCCAATACCATCACAATGTTGTGTTCCTTCTGCTGCTAACGCAGGCATCTGAAGGTTCTGGAAAGATGTCGCCAGTACTATCTCCACATTACTGTCTAAATTTACAATAGAGAAACAATGTCAGTTGCCGGCACAAGAGACTGCAGTTACTGGAAATCTGGATCAATATCCATAAATGACTGGAGGACCTCAGTATGTCAAGCAGAATCTGTGGAAGGAAATGAACAGTTGACCTTTTGGGGCCAGACCCTTCATCAGCACTGTAAATTAAGGGGGCAGAAGCCACAATATAAGTGTAGGGGAGGGTGGTCCAGACCGCTTGAATTATTCCAGCATTTTCTGTCAATGCCTGTGGAGTTACAAGCACAGCAGCACTCTACTTCCTCAGCAGTTTGCAAAGATTCTGCCTGACATCTTAAAACCTTGACAAACTTCTATAGATGTGTAGTAGAGAGTTTATTGACTGGCTGCATCACAGCCTGTTATGGAAACACCAATGCCCTTGAATGGGAAATCCTACAAAAAGTAGTGGAAACGGCCCAGTCCATCACAGGTAAAGTCCTCCCATGTCATAAGGAGGTGGCTGGGAACAGACCCAAGTGCAAGACACAGACACTGAGGTACTAGGGACAGGACAAGGATACAGGGTGAGGGCTAGGACATGGACACGAAAACCGGGAACCCGGAACAGGACTGGACAAGAGAGCTAGGAGCCCGGGCTTGGACTCCGAGCCAGAGACTGGACAAGGACCCAGAACCTGGGTCTTGCCTCTGGCTCAGACCCCAGAACGAGGCAAGGACGTGACTTGGCTGGCAGGCAGGACGAGGCTGGAGTCCTCAGACTTGAGGCGAGGCTGGAGACCAGAGACTTGGAGCTCCTCCTGGGCAGGGCACGGTACTCCACCCGACAGAGGCAAGGGACAGGAAGGGACAGAACCAACCACAGGGTAACAGCAAGATGGCCTGACTTACCCAAGGGAGGCAAGGGACAGAACCAACCATAGGTAACGGCAAGACGGCCTGGCTTACCCAACGGAGGCAAGGGACAGGAAGGGACAGAACCAACCACAGGGTAACGGCAAGACGGCCTGACTTACCCGGCGGAGGCAAAGGACAGGAAGGGAGCTAGGTACAGGGTGGCTCCAAGACAAGACTACAGGCAAAGCGAAGCGAGAGTTACCGGCAAGACAAGGCAGGGGAAGGGATACAAGTCATAAGGACAAGAACAATCCAGCAGCTACACCCTGGTCTCTGGAGGTATTTATGCAGCCAGCCCTGACGAGAATCAGCTGCCTCAATTAGTGCCCAACAGGAACAGAAACAGGGTAGACAGGAAAACCTGGAGCAAGGGTCGATGGACCAGACCATGAACCAGAATGCGGACTTCACAGACTGGACCATGACATCCCAATCACTAAGCACATTCACGGGAAAGCAGCATTCATCATCAGGTACCTCCACCACCAAGCTCTCTTCTCGCTGCTGCCATCAGGAACTAGGTACAAGAACCTCAGGACTCACACCACCAAGTTCAGGAACAGGTATTACCCCTCAACCATTAGGCTGTTGAACCAAAGGGTTCTTGATATCTATTGCATATTTATTTGTTATTATTATTTCTTCCATTTTGTATTTGCACAGTTCGTTGTCTTTTGCACAAAGGTTGAATGCCCAAGTCGGTGCAGTTTTCGTTGATTCTGTATTGGTTATTATTCTATGGATTTAATGAGCAAGCCTGAAAGAAAATGAATCTCAGGTTGTATATGGTGACATATACAGTATGTACTTTGATGATAAATTTACTTTGAACATCGGTAGATGCAGGGAGACACATACACAAATATTCGGTTACATTCACAGCCCCATCCATACAGATGCAAGTACCTAAACGGACACTCAGACATTCACACGGGTATTCTGTCGCTTTCTCATTGAGACGGGGAACAGATCAACGCAGATCACAGCGTACTTTGATCAAATGGCAATCAGCTCCCTTTAGTCTGCGCCGCCTGCAGCTCGCTCCTCCGGCCAGCAGGGGAGCGCAGGAGCGGTGCTCCGGGTTGCGGCGGTGGAGCGCGTCCCCGCGGATCACTTTCATTACTTTACACCGGGGGCTTGGAACTGGGGCGGGTCGTTGGTGGCGGCGGAGGAGGAGCGGCGGCGTGGGCTGGTAGACATGTCGTTGCCAATGTTGCAGAGTAACAGTGGGCTGATGAGAAGGATCCTGGCACACTTCCCCCGGGACCTGAGTCTGGCCTTCGCCTATGGCTCCGGCCTCTTTGGGCAAGCTGGGCAGCCGGCACCCAGTGTAAGTGAGGGAGAGCGGGGTGGGCTGGGGACCTGTGTCCTGGCTCCCCAGTGTGGGCTCCAGGGGACCCTGCTCTGTCGGAGGCTCTATATACATCAAACTGATGTTAGTACTACATGCTAAAATGATGCTGAGAAAGTGATTCCGAGAACAAGCCAGTGTTGACCCCAGGCTCTGTTGAGAGATAGGGATATTGAAGACTGACTTTACATTAAGTTGGGAGCATGTCTTGCAAACTTACTAAGCTCAATGGGTGTGCATCCCTTGAATTGCTGACATAGAAGAGGCCGCTCAGCGCATCCACACCTGCGTGAAGCAAGTCAGTTTTATATAACCATATAACAATTACTGCACGGAAACAGGCCATCTCGGCCCTTCTTGTCCATGCCGAATCATCACCAAGTTCTTTTCCTTTCTGAAAAGCCTGCTTGACTCTGTTTCTACTAGCCTTGCAGGCAGTGAGTTGCACGGGCACCACTTCCTGTGTATAATAGATAACTTCTCCCCACCTCCATACCTTTGGCCCATAGTTTCAAACCTGCATCCCCGACCTTTGAACCCATTTCTCTGTTTACACTGTTTCAACCTATCATGATCTTGTATACCTCTATTAATCTCTTTTCAACTTTTTATTGAAGAACAACCCCAATCTTTCCCATCTAACTTAGAAGTCTCTAAAAGTTAATATTAATCTTCAAGCGTTTCTATGCTCTTCATACCCCTGCCTACTTACATGAACTGGTCTATTAATTAATATGCTTATCTTTGTTTTCAAATCTCTTGATTTTGGTGCTCTTTTTTTTAACAAATATCTCTTCAACAACTCTTAATTTATATCTGTGTTCCTCTAAGTCTGTTCATTTTTGCAATTAAGGTCTGATTAATGGATGCAGACTCAAGTTTGTAATCCTTTATCAACTCCTCCCTCTTTCCTCACCTTGGCTATTCCTTGCTTACCTTTTTGGTCACCTCTTCTAATATTTCTCTATCAAATTGTGGTTGCCTGTGGTCTGAAATGGATCAGGAATGTGATGAATTCCTCTCCACTCTTGGAGAGTGCAATCCGAGAGACTTGACACCAGCCAGGCTTGGAGTCCGTATGGTTAACTCTTCACCCTCTACCCTAAATGCTTGTCTTCTCCATCACTGGTGCACTGTGGCTGTAACGTGAGCCATCTACAAAATGAATTGGAAACTCACCAAGGCAATTTCTCCGGCACCTACTGAATTGATAACCTTTGTCATTTAAAAAGAAAGGGATGATAGGGCACGATTACTTGCCGTATCACTTCAAGCCATAACACTGTTCTAACTTCAAATGCATCACTCTTCATTGTTGCTAGGTCTAATACCTAAAACTTGCTGACCAAAAATATTGTGAAAGCATCAGTGTGGAATCTGCAGTGGTTCCTGATCATAACTCATCAAAACTTTAAAGGCAGTGAGTGAGGTCTGGCAGTCATGGCCATGTCACATAAATAAATTGATAAGGGGGGAGGAGACACCCTCTTTCTGACACTGTGCAGAGGAAATGTAGATCCGATAAGAATGAGGCCCTTCTACTAAAATGGAGTCAACAAGTTTACAATGATAGATCATTGAGAAACCAAGCATAAGTAAGACCTTGTGTGGAGTGAGAGAGAAGTGTCTCTTGTACACTGGCAGTATATTTTCGATAGCAACGTCCCTTAATCTCATCAGCTAATCCTTTACTTAATTATCATTTATTATTTGGCAGTTTTTAAAAATCAATTTCTGGGAGTAGAGCAACTCCCAAAGAGTTTCTGGTAGGATTTCTTGCTATATCAAAATGTTTTGCCTCATTAGTTAGAACAGTACAACACAGGAATATAAACTCCTTGGCACATGATAATGGCAGTTTAAGTTAATACCATCTACCTGAACATGGTCTACATATCTGTATTACCTGCCTGTGCAAGATCTGCTTCTATTGTCAGTGCATTCCAGGAACCTCCCTTTCTCTTATCCTCACACATATCCTTTAAACTTCCCCCTCTCGCCTCCAGTATTTGCCATTTCCACCATAGAAAAAAAAAGACTGTCTACCCTATTTATGTCTCAGACTAATGCCCTAGCAGAAACAATCCTAGTTTGTCCAGTCTCTCCACAAACTAGGCAGCATCCTGATCAAATTCTTCTGCACCCTCTCCAGAGCCTCCATACCCTTCCACTAATGTAATCAAAACTGTACACATTTCTCCAAGTTTGGCCTAACTAAAGTTCATATAGCTGCAACTTGACTTCCTGACTTTAATACTTGATGTCCCACCTCATTTAAGGCAAGCATATCATATGCCTTCTTTACCACCATACTAGTGTTGCCACTTTTGGGGAGTTATGGATTTGCATCTCAAGATCCCGGTACATCAGTGGGTACTGCCACTACCTGTATACTTTCCCTTGTTTTTGTTCTCGCAAGACACATCGTATGGATTAAGCTCCATTTGCGATTTCTCCACCCAAATTATAAATAGCTTCTGTGCAAGCAGGCTTTTTCCACTGAGGCTGGGTGGGACTACAGCTAGATGCTGTGGGTTAAGGGTGAAAGGCTAAAAGTTTAAGGGGAGCATGAGGAGAAACAACTTCTCTCAGGGTCCTGCAAGTGTGGAACAAGGTGCCAGCACAAGTGGTGCATGCAAGCTCAATAGCAATGTTTAAGGGAAGTCCAGATGGGTACATGGATGGTAGGGCTATGGTCCTGGTGCAGTTTGATGGGAGTAGGCAGTTTAAATGGTTTAGCATGGAATAGATGGGGCAAAGGGCCTGTTTCTATGCTGTACTTTTCTATGATTCTATGACTAATTTTCTTTTTAGCAAGCAATTGGGTAGTGGCTATATCCAGCAGGTTAAGATATTCAGGAGAACAAATATTGCCCTGTTTCAAGGACTTCCTGTTGAAGAGCCAACAGAGGTGTTCACCATTTTGGCTTAACAAAAGACAAACAATTTCCTTTTTATAAATTTACCTTCCATGAATCTTGGTCATTTTTTTTACTGAGTTGTTGATTTTATGTTGTATTTAGTTAGGTTAATACTAAACTAATGTTCCATCAGCTCTATACTAACATTTCTAAATTCACCATCATTTCCAGTTTCGATCACTGGTCACGGTGAGTTTGATTTACTTGGTTGCTGATTAGGGTCAATATTAAGTGAACACACTAATGGAACTGATGTAAGATACTTCCCATCAATTTAATTGCATTTTTTTTATTGATATACAATGTGGAGTAGGCCCTTCTGGCCCTTCAAACCATGCTGCCCAGCAATCCCTTGATTTAACCCCAGCCTAATCATGGGACAATTTACAATGACCAATTCATCTACTAACCGGTACATCTTTGGGCTGTAGGAGGAAACTGGAGCACCCAGAGGAAACTAATGCGGTCATTGGGAGAATGTACAAACTCTTTCCAGACAACGGTGGGAATTGAAGTTGGGTTGCTGGTACTGTAAAGTGTTGTGCTAACTACTACTCTACCATGCCACCATGGCTAAACCAATGGTATGGCCATGTCATTGACCTGTCAGGAATTTCCACTGAACACCATTGTTCTCCATTCTCTTTTTAAAAATTCTAAAACATCAAAATTTGTTATGTAATATATATACAGATGTGATACTGTGATCAACTGTGTTTTAGTACATTGTTGTGAACTTACAGTTGCTTGATAAGATCTTAACAAGCCTAAGAATTCTGCATCATTGACTGACTATAACAAGGTCAATAACAAGCATTAATGCAAGACAGCTTTATAAGTTGTGACTACTGAGCATTGTAATGGCTTATTTAATCGTTACTAAAGTTCCCTTGTTTTTAGCTGTTGTGCTGTAACCTATAACTGATTGAGCAGTTGATCTGCAAAGTTTGATGGAGTAAAACTAAAGTGGTAGCACTATGATGCATACTTTGAGATATACATATATTCACTGTACTTAACACATATATAGCTGGCACGTGGCCAAGTGGTTAGGGCGTCGGTCTAGTGATCTGAAGGTCGCTAGTTTGAGCCTCAGCTGAGGCAGCATGTTGTGTCCTTGAGCAAGGTACTTAACCACACGCTTATCTGCGACGACACCAGTACCAAGCTGTATGGGTCCTAATGCCCTTCCCTTGGACAATGTCGGTGGCGTGGAGAGGGGAGACTTGCAGCATGGGCAACTGCCGGTCTTCCATACAACCTTGCCCAGGCCTGCGCCGTGGAAACTTTCCAAGGCACAAATCCATGGTCTCACGAGACTAATGGATGCCTATATATAAAACATTTATATAAAATATGCCCTGAAGTGTGTTGGTGAAATATTCTTGTAGAAAATCAGGTACTTTCTTTGCATGGTTGCTGTGGTAACTATACCCTCATCTGTAGGGTATTTTGGGTCACCTTTTTGTTTTCACAAAGTAAATCAGTTTTTTTTCCAGTTGAAGTGCAGGGAATTCAGACTTTTCATCATCATCTTCTGCCATGTTGTATGATGTGGGCGATCATGATCTATCCATGACCACTATTGTTCTTGGCAAATGTTTCTACAAGGTGGCTTGCTGTTGCCTTCTTCTGGACGGTGTCTTCATAAGACGGGTGACCCCAGCCATTATCAATATTCTTCAGAAAATATCTGCCAGGTGTCAGTGGTCACATAACCAGGACTTGTGATGTACACCAGTTCCTCATACGACCATCCACCACCTGCTCCCTGAATTCACATGACCCTGATCAGGGGGGCTAAACAGATGCTACACCTTTCCCAAGGGTGACCTGCAGGCTAGCAGAGGGAAGGAGCGCCTTACACCTCCTTTGGTAGTGATGTATCTCCACCCCGTCACGCGTGAGGCTTATGACTTATGGGAGGTTAATGCATGATACCTGACAGTCCACGAGCAGGTTAGAGGCTATTTTATGTAAACAAATATATTTGTTTCCCTTGTGTCCTGATGAAGCAGCACAACTAGAATAACTAATCTGGGGAATTCCCCCTTGTCACTGAAAAGTTAGCAGTGTTTTCATGGTTATGTACAGTGAATACCTTGAGTATGTTATTACTGTGATTGATGTTATTAGGCAATATCTACAGTATATGAACAGAAAGTAACCAATTTGGAAGGGTTTAATGTAAGTAAGATTAGTATTGGTTTATTATTGTCGCGTGTACGAAGATATTGTGACAAGATGTATCTTTGTGTGCCAGCCAGATCATGCTGTACACAAATACATTGAAGTAGTAAAAAGTAAAAACAATGCATAGTATTGAAGTTATGAAGAGAGTGCAGTGCAGGTAGACAAGTAAAGTCAAAAGGCCAGAACAAGGCAAACTGAAAGATCAAGAGTTCACCTTTCAACATGTAAGAGGTCTTAATATTCACATCCAATCACAGTTACATAGATGCTGTCCTTAAGACTTGTGATACGTGCTTCTGCTCAATAGGAGAGGGGAGACGTGAGAATGGCCATGGTGGGAGGGGTCCTTGATTACTTTGGCTGCTTTCCTGAGGCTGCAGGAAGTGCAGATGTAGTCACTGGAATGGAAACTATTTGGTGTGATGGACAGGGCAGCATTCGCAAGTCTGTGTGATAGACTGGGCTGTATTCACAAGTCTGTGTGTTGGACTGGGCTGTATTCTCAAGTCTGCAATTTTTTGCCATCTTGAGCAGACCAGTTATGATACTAAGCTATAATATATTTGGACAGCATACTTTCTATGGTACATCTATAAAAAATTGGCAAGTGTCATTAGTGACATGACAAATTTCTTTTGCTTTCTGATGTGCTTCCTTCACTGTCCAGTGGATTGCAAGTGTAAAACAGGATATGTTCAGATGTGGAAAAAGATTATTAAAATTTATGGTGAGTGCAGTGACCTCTTGCCCACAGATATTTTCATCGAACATGTTCATGACCTTTGATTCATTTGTAATGTCTCTCATCGTTATATAAAGTGGGTATCTTTTCCAATGATTTGTATGTCTATGTGGTTTAATAGTACTTAGTGAAGATTTATAACCATTCAGCTCACAGATAATGAGTTTTTTTACAAAGGAGTAAGACTGAACAAGTATGTGGGTCCTGGGGCAGTATACACACATTAATTGTGAATTTTCACTTGGATATTCTTATTTCCGGAATTTCCGTTGCTCTTTTATAGACCAGTGACAACTGATTTCTTCACTGTTCCTTAATTATGAATAAAATAATACAAATTGTACATAATAGATACATTTATTTTCTAAAAATGTTGTTGCATTTCTCTCTTTTAGAATAATGTGCTGGACTTTGTTTTTGCTGTTGATGATCCAGTCACTTGGCATACAATGAATATTATGAAAAATCCACGGCATTATTCTTTCTTGAGGTTTTTTGGACCAAGGCATATTAGTAAAATACAGAATAATTATGGAGCTGGAATATACTACAATACATTAGTACCATGTGATGACAGGGTAAGTGAGGTTAACATGAAATGTGTTGTATCTGGTATTGGTGTAAAGTGCGGATGAGTACAAATGTGCATTTCATGTTTAAATTGTACTGTTGTACTGTTTCATTAACCACTAACAGAAGGAAACATTGACTTTCATTTAGCCTACTTCCATTTCTATTTCAGAGGGACTTACTGTAGTTCCAAATGAGATCCTTTTAATAAATTACTTAAAAGTGTGATAGAGGATATTAATTACTGACAAATCCACATTGAACCAGGTAGCACAGCATTAATAAGGTAAAACAGGAAAATGATCATTATTTTTGTAATCATATCAGCCGTTAGAGACTTGTAGCTCAAAAATCAACATTGACATGTCAGTGCAATAGTTAAAGGCATGCTTCACTATTGGAGGTACCTCTTTTGAATGGGCCATTTCTCAGATGATCATAAGGATTTCATGACACTGTTTTGAAAAAGAACAGGAAAGTTATGCTGAAACTTTAAGAATACTGGTGATAGGTGGTCTTGAATCTGCAGCCTGAAAAGGTGGTAGAGTTAAATATCCTCCGCACGTTTAAAAAGTGCTTGAAGATCCATGACTTCCTGTGCTAGACCAAATGATTTTGAGAGGCAGTGAAGATGTCTTCTGTGTGATAAATTTTCTAAGATTCTGTATCCTGGCCAACATTCATTCTTCATTCTTTGTTACTAGAACAGATTGTTATTTCATTACCACTTAACTAATTGTATTTGTGCAAATTGGCTGTTGTATTTCCTGTATCTTTACTGTGATAATTCAAAATTGCTTCATTCACTGTAAAGTGTTTTGAGACATTCTAAAGTTGTAAAAGACACAATGTAAGTGGAGGTTTGCTCTTTTGCAAGCATGCTGTGTTTTAATGCTGCTATTATAATTAGTTTATAAATTTATTTTAGAATATCCATTTCAAGATGGAAAACTAATTTCACTTCTAAAACTATAGAACATTTGTATGGAATGATTCTAAATCAAATTATTCTGTGTAAGGTATACAAGAGATGATTGATCACAGAAAAGAACCAAGTGCTGTGCTGTCAAACATATATTTACTTCAGATGGTCAACTGGAATTTGTTGTTGCTGTGCAGATTGTCACAGCAATATATACCTTAAATAAACTGCAGTAAAAAGGAGCTATAATGTAACAGCCATTTAAAAGATTATTTAAAAATTTAACAACAAATTCCTAATACCTGAATATCTAAAGTATTAGTACTGAGCTGTACATAATCTATTTAGCTGAATTTTTAATAAGTGCAATAACTGAAGATGTGTGAGAAGTTATGGTAACAGAGGGAACTATAAATAACAAGACCAGTATGTAATAACCGACTAGTATTATTTTCAACTACTCTTTTTGTTTTCCTTCCAGATAATCAAATATGGTGTTATCAGTACAGGAACTCTGATTGAAGATCTTCTACATTGGAAAAATTTATACATTGCTGGAAGACTACACAAACCTGTAAGTTCGTGGTTGTAGCAAGTTTGAGTAGAGAATCTAGTTAGAATGCTGATTGTGTCGGAACAACATTGAAGTTGCAATGGGTGCTTGTGCTGATTTTGGGAAGCCATTTGTTCCCACCTTATTAGCTTCCCCACTCCCAACAATGTCCAAAATAATATAATTGTTATTGTGGGGAATGGCCTCAGAGGCACTCTGTATCAGCTGCCTATTTCCCTTTCCGTGCCTGACAGTCACCCATTCACCTGCCTCCTGCAACTTCGGAGTGAGTACCTCCCTGTAACTCCTATATATCATCTCCTCAGATTCCCTCATGAGCCGAAGGTCATGGAGTTGCAACTCCAGTTCCTTAGCGCGTTCTCCAAGGAGCTGCAGCTCAGTGTACTTGGTGCAGATGTGGTTATCCAGGAGTCTGGAGGTCCCCCAGGATTCCCACATCTCACACAAAGAACAAAACATAGCCTCTAGAGTCATTCTTACTACCCTGAGTATTCACTTACAGATGAAGAATGAGTAAGAAAAGGCTTACCAGATGCTTATGTCACCCAAGCCTGTTGAGCTAAAGCCAAAAGTCTCCCCACTCTAACACTACCCCATTCCAACAATGGCTGCTCTTCTTGCACCTTCCTTATTTTTATTTGACCTTGCTAATGAATCCAGAACTCTGATTGTCAGCTATTCAAGCAATGTAAAAAACAGCTATGAAGCATTGATTTTTAAAACTCCCTCCTTGATCTGGGTGAAGACGCCTTTACTTTCACCTTCAAACTCTGATTGGCCACTGTTCAAGATTATAACATATGGCACTGTGGTTCAGATAGAGCTGCTCTCAGTGACCTGGGTTCAGTCCTGACTTTGGGTGCTGCCTATGTGGGGTGTGCATGTTCTCTCTGACTGCATGGGTTTCTCTATTGTTCTGCTTTCCTCACACGTTCAGAAGATATGCAAACTGGTAGGTTAATTGGCCACTGCAAATGACCCATACTTTGTAAACACGAGGAAATCTGCAGATGCTGGAATTTCAAGCAACACACATAAAAGTGCTGGTGAATGCAGCAGGTGGCATACTTTGTAATTGAGTACTAGAAACTAGGGAGAATTAAAGATGGAATTAATTGTGCTCATGACAATGATCTCGACTTTACTTGATAAATATTCTGAACTATGGCACACGGCTGTTCTTTAATGTAAGAAACAAATAAAGTTCAAAGTAATCATTGAATTATTATTGAATTAAATTAATTTGAGGAGTTTGGCTTCAAAGTTCAAAATAAATTTATTATCAGAGTGCATGTTTTTCACCATATACAACCCTGAGATTCATTTTCCTGCGGGCATTCATAATAAATGGAAAGAAACACAACAGATTCAATGAAAAACCGCACACGACAGAGAGAGACAATCTATGTGAGAAAACAACACACTGTACAAATACAAAGAAAAAAAACCTAATGAATAAGTAAGCAATAAGTATCAAGAACATGAATTTTAGAGTCCTTAAAAGTTAGATCATAGATTCTGGAATCAGTTCAATGTTGGTGAAGTAAAGTATGACTATGACTATTCTCTATTTCAAGAGCCTGATGGTTGAAGGGTAATACTGTTCCTGAACCTGGTAGTGTGGGACTTGAGGCTCCTTCTTTCTGATGGCAGCAGTGAGAAGAGAGCATGGCCTGGTGGTGGGGTTTCTTGATAGTGGATGCTGCTTTCCTGTGACGACGCTCCTTGTAAACATGCTCAGTTGTGGAGAGGGCTGTACCTGTGATGGACTAGGCTGTATCCACTACTTTTTGTAGTTTTTTTTCATTCAAGGGCATTGGTGTTCCCATACTAGACTATGTTGCAACCAGTCAATGTACTTTCCACACACATTTATAGAATTTTGTTAAAGTTTTAGATGACATGTCAAATCTACGCAAATTTCTAAGAAAGTAGAGATGCTGCTGTGCCTTCTTTGCAATGGCAGTTACATGTTGGACCCAGGACAGATCTGAAATGATAATGCCAAGGAATTTAAAGTTGCTGACTCTCTCCACCTCTGATCTGCTGATGAGGACTGGCTCACGGACCTCTGGTTTCCTCCTCATACAGTCAATAATCAGCTCTTTGAATTTGCTGACATTGAGTGAGAGGTTGTCGTTGTGGCACCATTCAGCCAGATCTCTTTCCTATATGGTGATTCGTCACTACCTGTTATTCAGCCCACAACAGTGGTGTTGTCAGCAAACTTAAATATGGCATTGGAGCTGTACTTAGCGTCACAGTCATAAGTGTAAAGTGGGTAGAGCAGGCAGCTAAGCTTCTTAAGTATACCCGTACAATTTGATTCAAACAAGTGTAGTAACATAGACCACATTTTTACTCCTATTGGGTAAAAAGGTTTCTAACTAGGTTCCCAGTTTGAATGGAAGCACACTCAAAGTTTTTCAAAATGTAAAGTTATTAATTGGGTCACTCTGAAATGAGAAGAATACCTTTTAAGTTATATGTGACTTTGTATATCTGATAAGGTCCTTGTAAACTGTAGGCAATAATGATTTCAGCACTGATCCTTCTGGGACTTTGGTTCCCATCTACCACTGTGAATAATCACTCCCTAATCATTTGTATTTCATCTTCTAATGTTATGTCTTGATAATTACTAATTCCTCTGGCAGTTTTGTCATGTGTGTAATTCAGCCTGACCATCCTTCACGAATCATAATACCCATCCAAATATTCTTTTCATTTGCTCCATATAACTTCACTGTTTTCATGTTCTTTATCAGCATAATTTTTGCACCTTCTAAGTTTGTGGTGTGACTTCACTTCGTTGTCTCTGTCCACAGACTTAGTCCATGACCATTTTCTTTATTCTCATTGTGTATTTTTAATCTATGTTCATTTATGGTGTCTCATTCAAAAATTTTTAGTAGCTTCCCCCCACCCCAGCTTTTTTGTATACTTCTTTTAAATTTTGCCTGTGCTTTTATGTTGGATTTATTAGAAAAGCTATCTTTATGGGACAAATTCAGCTGAGCAACTCAAATAAAATGTAATTGTGTTAAATTTAGCCAAGCAATTGGAGTTTAATAGAGATTGTTTAATGTTGTTAGCTTCCATAAAATGAGTTGGGGAGAAAATAAGATTTTGCAACTTGAGATGCTCCCTTCAAGCTAACCTGATTAGATAAATGTATCTGGATGAAGGAAATGACACATTCCTTGATAATATTGTATTATGCTAAATTTCCATATTTACTTACTGACATTCTGCAATTCTAATGGGTATTAACCTACTTTATTTGAAGTTCCTAGGTAGCTATGGAGTACTGCTGTGAACAGATGTATTCATTTGATAGATAATATTTCATCACATTTTACATTAGATCTGATGTGTTGCTATTGCTAACAGCTTTTTTGTATCAAGGGGATACAGGAAAGGTTGCATTTATTATCATTTCCAATTTGCTTCAAGAAAATAGTAGTCAGACCTTCAACTGTGCTTTCACAGTGATGTTAGAGAAATAATTGTGTCCTACATTAATGATGTTGTGAACCATAACAGGAATAAAGTATGCACAGAACTATGGTTGTTTCAATAAAATGAGTACTTTTGGTCATGTTCTGTTGTGTTTGTTATAAAACCTATGGTATGTTTTGACAGAGCTATAGGGTTGTATAAGTGGAAACAGGCCTTTGGCCCAGCATATCTATGCCTGCTGTCACGCCTACCTGTACTAATCCCTCTTGCTTGCATTAATTCCATATCCCTTTTCTGCCTTGCTTATTGAAGTACCTGTCCAGATCTCTCTTGCTAGTGGTTCCTGCCTCCAACACCCCCTCTGGCAGCTCATTCAAGACACTAGGTGCTCTTTGTGTGGAAAACTTTATCCCTCAAATCTCCTTTAAACCTCTTAGTTTAAGCCTGTGCCCTCTAGTTTTAGACACCCCTACCATGGGAAGCGGTCTCTGCCTTTGTATCCTATCTATCTATGCCGTTTATATCCCACTGTTACATCACTTCTCAGCCCCCTTTGCTTCAAGGAGAACAGACCCAGCCATAAGTGTTTCCTTATGTCAAGCCCTCCAATCCAGACAACGTTCTTGTGAACCTGCATCCTCTCTCGCTTTATCACATTTTTCCTTGGTTCGCTGACCAAAACTGTCTACAATTCTTCAAGTGCAGCTAAACCAGTATTTTGTAAAACTGTAGCATGATAATCACAAAAGTTTAAATAAATCATTCATAAAACATTTGCTGCAAACATTTCTCCAAAATATCAGTGACAATTCTCTTACTAAACAAAAAGAAAAAATGTTATTCTAAGTATAAGATGATGAGAGGCATTGACCGTGTGGATAGTCAGAGGCTTTTTCCCAGGGCTGAAATGGCTGCCACAAGAGGGCACAGGTTTAAGGTGCTGAGGAGTAGGTACAGAAGAGATGTCAGGGTTAAGTTTTTTACACAGAGAGTGGTGAGTGCGTGGAATGGGCTGCCGGCAACGGTGGTGGAGGCAGAAACGATAAGGTCTTTTAAGAGACTTTTGGATAGGTACATGGAGCTCAGAAAAAGAGGGCTATGGGTAACCCTAGTAATTTCTAGGGTAGGGACATGTTCACAACTTTGTGGGCCGAAGGGCCTGTATTGTGCTGTAGGTTTTCTATGTTTCTATGTATATCAATTTGAGTGTTGGAACCAGTTGAATTGATCTGTGATTCAAATTTCAGCTTCCAATTTGAATATACATAGCTGCCTTTAAGGTTAATTTTTTTTCTAATGACCCATGGGGGAAAAAGGTCGATGAAATGCATGCAATTATAGTAAAAGTATCTCTTAAAATTAATCTATCTAAACTCTTGTCCTAAAATCTTAAACTATTTTATTTCTTATATGTGCCTTTCTATAGTGATGTTTATACACAGGAACTGTTTATTTATCGATCCATTTATTTATTAAGATACAGCGCAAGGTAGGCCCTTCCAGCCCTTCGAGCCGCGCTGCCCTTCAATCGCCCAATTTTTTTTGAATGCTAACCTAATTACGGGACAATTTACAATGACCAATTGCCCTACAAACTGGTACGTCTTTGGACTGTGAGAGGAAACCCACACGGTCACGGGGAGAATATACAATCTCCTTACAAGCAGTGGCGGGAATTGAACCTGGGTTGCCTGTACCGGAAAGTGTTGTGCTAACCACTACGCTACTGTGCTGCCAATTGGTCCAGTTGTGTTCAGGACTCCTATTTCCTGTAGTCAACTGAATACGCAGCTGCCTTGATCCATCAACAGTAGGTCCACGTTCTAATGCTCCATATTCTTGGGCTATTCTGAAAGCCGGTATAGCATAACTGAAATTTCTGTTCAATTGCAGGTGAAAATTTTAATCCAAGATGAGAATGGCAAATTGCAAGCTGCATTAGCTAGAAATCTGAAAAGTGCAGTAACAGCAGCCTTTCTCATGCTGCCAGAATCATTCACTGAGGAGGAACTCTACGTTTGCATCGCTGGACTTTCCTACTATGGTATGTGATGATTTCAATTAGCTCAGTAGAAACTGAATCTTAACAGTGCATTCAAATAAAACAGAAAATGTCTGTAATACTTGTACATAAAGCAACTTCAGGAGAGAAACCAAATTAACGTTTCAGAATGATGACCTTTCATTAGAACTGAAATGTTAACTTTTTCTCTCTCTACATATGCTGCCTGACCTGCTGGATTTTTGCCTCAATTATTCCTATTTATTGCAGATTTACAATGTATGTGCATTTTGCTTTAGCCTTTCGCTTATTGAAGGACAGCCATGTGTACTTTCCAAGACAATTTAGTCCTTTGACACTGTTTTTCAATCACCCTCCCCTTTGATAAATGAGCTTGGTTTTTGCATTTCCTTCTTTGCTTCACTCACTGTTTTTCAATGAAACTTTCAATCACATCTAATGTCGTCCTCCCATTTGCAATCACTATGAATTACATGGGAATTTTATTTTAATAAAATACTTTAAGATTGTGCTCACAAAATGCAAATGCTTCAGTAGAGAAAATGTACAAATTGAATTGACATGAACCCTTGGTCATTGTGCTGTTAATTTCTTTTTAATCAGGTGATTTTAGAATGATTATTGGAGAAGACCGATCAAAAGTAATGAATATTGTCAGTGCAAACATGGAAAATTTCCAAAGACTCTACAATAACATTTTACAGGAGTGCCCTCAAGTGGTTTACAAGCAACATTTGGGTAAATTAGAGGTATGATGCCAGAGTTGCAAGTAGATTCTATGCAATATTGCATGCATTGGTTGATATAAATCCTAGGTTTGACCACTGCTATTTGATGGTTTTCATTTTTAAGCTTGATAAAAGTCCAGAAGGTCAATTCAATCTATTAATGGCGTTGCCCAGAACTCTTCAGCAAGAAATCACTCGTTTGGTAGATCAACCAGGAAAAAATAGAGATGTAGAGGAGATCTTGCTTCAGGTAGCCCAGGACCCGGACTGTGGATTAGTCATACAGCAAAGTAAGTGTTGCAGATTTGATCTTTGAATGTTTTATTCAAGATGTGTGTGAGTTAGATTGCACACTTGCAGCAAAATTTAATAGATTACACTTAAATCTTTTGAGCAATATATTCTGAGTTTGAATTCTTTCTAAATAGGACATTAAGGCTCTGGTTTTGAATGGTACTTATATATGCAATTCTTGTCCGTTCTTAAGTTTCTAATTTTGGCCATATGCAATTCCAAGATCTTCCATCCTTTTTTCTGGATTGCTTACTGTAAATGCACTTCCAACCTTAGCAAGCCTCCTGGTCTTCAGGTCACCTAATTAGTTATATTTTTATTTGCCTACATTAGGCCCTATTTTTAAATATATGACATTTCCTAGCCAGTTTTGTGACAGGCCATGGTTGAATTTATTTTGGAGAACATGGCATGTGATGGCTAGCCCAGCAATCATATTCAGAGCTGCTAATGAGACGATATTTCTCTTTGATGGAGCTATCACCCACTAAAAATTGTGAGAATTCAGAAATAGATGGCAACAGGTTCCCCAGTTTCCTGCCCCAGATTTCCCAGGATAGTAGGAAAAGTCTAATTTCCATCTGCCGCTATTACATTATCCTATTGTGCTTTCATCTTCAATGTTACATATAATGCCTGTGTGTGAACTAATCCCCTGTATTCAAAATCTTATTCTTGTCACTGAGAATAAATTCCAGCTTGTCATTCACACAAATTTTAAAAATAATAATTACAGTTATAACTTCACCTACGAGCATTTTTTAAACGAATCCTGCAGAATGCCTGATAATTCATTATGTAGACTATACCCAGAATTAAATCTTCCCAAAGGTTTGCTCCAAAAACATGGTGCAAAGTTGTGCTGTGGATGAGGTTCCATAAGTTCCAATCAATGTTTGGTGGGTGGAAGTCAGAAACAGGAAGACTGCTATCACTCTTCAAATTATTCTCTAGAACCCCCAATAGCAGTGGAGTCATTTAGGAACAGAGCAGTAGCCAGAATTTGGGAAGATGTAAAAATAATAGGTTTGTTGTTATGGGTAACTTCAGCTTCCCTGATATTGATTGGTACTTCCTCCGTGCCAAAAGTTTAGATGGGACAGAATTTGTTAGGTGTGCCCGGGAAGGATTTCTCATACAATATGTGGACAGGCTGATTCAAGGGGAGCCACACTGGATCTACACTAGGAAATCAACTGTTCAGGTAACAGCTTTCTCAGTGGGTGAGCTTTCAGAGGCAGTGATCATACCTCCCTGACCTTCAGTATAGCCTTGGACAGGGATAGGAGCAAACAGTATGAGAACGTATTTATCTGGGAATGGCAAATTATGATGCTTGAAGGGAAGAACTTGGGAGTGTAAATTGGGAACAGAGGTACTTGTGGAAATGTACAATGGAAAAATGGACATTGTTTAGGGAGTGCTTGCATGAAGATGTCGATGGTTTTATCCCCTTGATGCAGGGAAAGGATGGGAGGGTGAAGGAACAGGTTGACGAGAGAAGTGGAGCACTTAGTTAAGAGGAAGATGGAAGCATACTTAAGGTTTAGGAAGGAAGGATCAGGCAGGGCACTTGAGAGTTATAAGATGGCCTGGAAGGAGTGTAAGAAGGGACTTGGGAGTGGTAGAAGGGAACATGAGGCCTTTGTGAGTAGGAATAAGGAAAGCCCCAAGGCATTCTACACGTACGTGAAGAACAGAGGATGACTGAGGTGAGGGTAGGACTGATCAGGGATGAAAGAGGAAATGTTCCTTGAATCGGAGGAGATAGGGGAGGTCCTTAATGAATACTTTGCTTCAGTATTCACCAGCCAGAAGGGTCTTGATGAATGTGAGGTTAGCATAGATTATGAATAATATACTCAAAATTATTACAGGAAGTAAGGGGAGAGATTGCTGCACCTTCGGCAATGATCTTCACATCCTCACTGACCACAGAAGTAGTACCCAAAAATTGGACGGTGGCAAATGTTATTCCTTTGTTCAAAAATCATAATCCTGGGAATCCAGTGAGTTTTACATCAGTGGTGGGCAAACTATTGGGGAGGATTCTTAAAGACAGGATTTATGAGCATTTGAAGAAGCATAGTCTGATTAGGGATAGTCAACATGGCTTTGTGAGGGGCAGGACATGCCCCATGAGCCTAATTGACTTCGAGGAAGTGACGAAACAAATCGATGAAGGTAGAGTGGTTGTTGTCTATATGGATTTTAGTAAAGCATTCAGTAAGGTTCCCCGTGGTAGGCTCATTCAGAAATTCAGGAGATAGGGATCTGTTCTGGGAATCCTTCTCTTTGATTTTCATACGTAACTTAGATGAAGAAGTGAAAGGGTGGTGGTGTGGATGGTGTAGAGGTTTGTCATAGGTTACAATGGGACATTGATTGAATAAAAAGTTGGGCTGAGAAATAAGATGTCAGGGGTTCCCAGCCTGGGGTCCATAGACCCCTAGCTTAATGGTATTGGCCCATGGCATAAGAAAGGATGGGAACCCCTGTGCTAGATGGGGTTCATCTGGAGAAGTGTGAAGTGATACAATTTGGAAGGTCAAACATGAAGGCAGAGTACAAGATTAATGGCAGGATTCTTAACAGCGTGAAGGAACAGAGGGGGTACATGGAGTCCATGAAAAAAGTTGCTGCACAAGTTGATAGGGCGGTTAAGAAGGTATGTGGTGTGTTGGCCTTCAGGATTGATTTCAACAGCTGTGAAGCTATGTTGAAGTTCTATGAAACTCCAGTTAGACCATACTTGGAATATTATGTCCATTTCTAGTCGTCTCAAAATGAAGAAGGATGTGGAAGCTTTAGAGAGGGTGGAAAGAAGATTTACTGGGATGCTGCCTGGATTAGAGAGCATGCCTAATGTTGAGCAAGCTAGTGCTTTTCTCTTTGGAACAAAAGGAAGAGAGATTACTGGATAAAGGTTTATAAGATGATAAGAGGCATAGAGAGTGGACACTGAGCACCTTTCTCCCAGGGCAGCGGTGGCTAATACCAGAGGGCATAATTTTAAGGTGATTGGTGAAAGTATAGGGGGATGTCTGAGGCTGATGTATTACACAGAGTGACAAGTGCATGGAAGACACTGCCACGTGTGGTGGTAGAGCAGATCCATTAGGGATGTTTATGAGACTCTTAGTCACATGGATAAAGGAAAAATAGAGTGTTATGTGGGGGGGTTAAAAGGTCAGAACAAGGTTGCAGGCTAAAGGACCTGTACTCTGCTGTACTGTTCAATGTTCTAAAAATCACTTCATAAATTGTTCTTGACAGTCCAGTCTGAAGCTAGAGGTGTAATTCATTCCACGTCGAATGTAATTTTCCTTCCTAATTGTAGCCCAGATGTAACGCTAAACTGTAATTTTGGATTGTAACTTGTCTCTTCTCTATTTTGGAAAAAAATCATTGTAAATTGAAGTCTTGAGCAAAAACATTACTTATAAAGTAAAAGGCATTTCAATGAATTGATTTTGCTCAGTGTATGCACCGTTGATTTATACATCATTTGTGTCTGTGACATCAAGAAAGTACAGCACTGTGCAAAAGTCTTGGCACATATATATAGCTAGGGTGCCTAAGACTTTTGCACAGTACTGTATTTGTCAATGTGGAGTGCAGAGCAAGCTTGTAAATCTGGTGTGAGCAAAGGATTTTGGAAATGGTGATGGTGGAGTGCTGCGGGAGGGTTAGACCATAAGGCAAGACAAAGGAGCAGAAGTCGGCTATTCGGCCCATCGAGTCTGCTCTGCCATTTTATCATGAGCTGATCCATTCTCCCATTTAGTCCCACTCCCCCGCCTTCTCACCATAACCTTTGATGCCCTGGCTACTCAGTTACCTATCAATCTCTGCCTTAAATACACTCAATGACTTGGCCTCCACTGCCGCCCGTGGCAACAAATTCCACAGATTCACTACCCTCTGGCTAAAAAAATTTCTTCACATTTCTGTTCTGAATGGGCGCCCTTCAATCCTGAAGTCATGCCCTCTCATACTAGACTCCCCCATCATGGGAAACAACTTTGCCACATCCACTCTATCCATGCCTTTTAACATTCGAAATGTTTCTATGAGGTCTCCCCTCATTCTTCTAAACTCCAAGGAATACAGTCCAAGAGCGGACAAACGTACCTTATATGTTAACCCTCTCATTCCCGGAATCATTCTAGTGAATCTTCTCTGTACCCTCTCCAACGTCAGCACATCCTTTCTTAAATAAGGAGACCAAAGCTGCCCACAGTACTCCAAGTGAGGTCTCACCAGCACCTTATAGAGCCTCAAAATCACATCCCTGCTCCTGTACTCTATCCCTCTAGAAATGAATGTCAACATTGCATTTGCCTTCTTCACCACTGACTCAACCTGGAGGTTAACCTTAAGGGTATCCTGCATGAGGACTCCCAAGTCCCGTTGCATCTCAGAACTTTGAATTCGCTCCCCAGTTAAATAATAGTCTGCCCATTTATTTCTTTTGCCAAAGTGCGTAACCATACACTTTCCAACATTGTATTTCATTTGCCACTCCTTTGCCCATTCTTCCAATCTATCCAAGTCTCTCTGCAGACTTTCCTTTTTTCTCAGCACCACCTACCTTCATATCGTCAGCAAACTTAGCCACAAAGCCATCTATTCCATAATCCAAATCGTTGATGTACAATGTAAAAAGAAGCGGCCCCAACACGGACCCCTGTAGAATACCACTGGTAACCGGCAGCCAACCAGAATGGGATCCCTTTATTCCCACTCTCTGTTTCCTGCCAATCAGCCAACACTCTATCCACGTATGTAACTTTCCTGTAATTCCATGGGCTCTTATCTTGTTAAGTAGCCTCATGTGTGGCACCTTGTCAAAGGCTTGTCAAAAAGTATAAGGGTTGTGTGACAGGTGGCAGAGAAGGAGTGCTGGGGCGGTGGGGTGACGCAGGTGCGGACACACCCAGCCCTGAGACGCCAGACAAGGTCATTCCATTCCAAACAATTGGTTTGTTGATCATTACATAATGTCTCTGGTGCTTCCTGCTCCCTTCTCACTGTCAGTCCACAGTCGAGACCCATATCAGAATCAGGTTTATCATCACTCATATATGTCATGAAATGTGGTTTTTTTTTGTGGCTGCTGCACAGAATGATACATATAATTTCTACAGTCTTGGGCACCCCAGATATTGCACACCTTTGCACAGTTCTGTAAATCCAGACAAATTTAAATCTCACAAAGGTCTTCTGTCACTTTGAATCAGCTCCATATAGTACATACTCTATACAATATAGACCTACCCCTATCGTATACCAGAAAGTGATTTTCTTCTTTATATTTTTCTGTTCCTTTAACTATTTCCCTCACCACCTCTCTAGGTTGGAAAGCCAAGTTTGTTCCAGTTACAGCTGAGAACCAAGTATCAGTAATTATACGTGTGGATCTTTCTAACCACAATTCCAGAACTCATTGGTTTACCTTATTGTGTGTCATTTGAGCCAAGTCCCAGTCTAGAGACACGGATGCATAGTCTAAGATACTGTCCGTTCAGTCCGATGATATTGCTTATAAACTAGAGCTATGTCTGTCATCCCAAGGAATTACAATATTTCCTTTGGGATCCCTGGGCAAATTTAATACATTTATACTTTAAAAAATCAATATATCTTAATGTTGCAACATATTGCAATATTGTTGCAGACTTTTGCACAGTATTGTAAATGCATTTTTATATGATCACTGAACCTGGAATATTCAACATATGCTATAAATTGTCCCAGTTGCTCTCTAAAATTATATCCAGATTTCTAACTTTGCAATTTAGTTTTGCAAGAGTAAGCCACATGCTTGTAAGGATGACATGCATTTATATGCAACGTTGATGATTCAATAGTTCAGAAGTTTCTGTGGATTTGCACAACATTTTCTAGGATTAATTTGGGTCAGAAGCAATGTTAGAAACATCCGGGGGGGGGGCACTATGGGAGATGACAAGGTGGCATGTGTATGGCAGAGGACCTCAGAAGTCCTGTTTTTCATGAATCCACGCCTAAGGTAAATTTTTGAAAGAAAATACTTATCTTTTCATTTTGGTAGCCTTCAGCAACCTTTTTAGAGTGAACAGCAAAACTATTTGCACGTTGTGGCATGCTTCACTCATTTTCTGTTCAGTATTAGAGAAGACATTTTAATGCAGGTTTAAGCTCCTATGTTTTGCAAATTAAGGGCTTAATGTTATTTATATATGCTGAAAGAGATGACTGATTAGCACCTAACGAGCACAAGTATACTGATGAAGAGACTTTTGCCCGAAATATCGAGTGTTCATTTCCCTCCATTTATGCTGCATGACCTGCTGAATTCCTCCAGCATTTTGTGTGAAATGTGTTGCCAGAAGTATTTTAGACTTCTAGTGGCATGTTAACTTGGACAACTTTTGTCTCTTATTCATAGGTGACTGGACTAATGAATATTGGGTCTAATTTCACTCTTGTATTAAATTTCAGACTCCAGCTATTTATTTATCATGTAAGTACAGTGGATTCCAGTTAATTGGGAAAGATCAGGATCAGTACATTTTGGTTCAATTAAGCAGCTGCCCCAATCAGCTGGAGTTCCGAGGAAATAATTTAAAAGGTATAATGAAGAGGAACAAATTATGTATTTAAATGAAATGCAAAACAAATTAGAATACTATTAATTCCGCTAGTGTACTATAAAGCTGTGTATTAGTCCCTAATAGTTAGCAACAGAGGAATTCATACAGTGTATTCTGCCGTACTCTTCTGACTATAAATCCTGCAGACTCCTAGGATAGATAATGGACTTCCTTTGTACGTTGTTCTCAACGATTGCATACTTCAAATCTTCATTTTCATTGTAACATTCAAGATTATTGTTGATATCTTCATAGTATCTAACTTATCGAAGGAGTGAAATCGTTTCATTTTCAATCCCAGCTGTCTCTGGCATCTCCAAGCCTGAGTGCGTGAAACCACATTGAGCAACACAGTTTTGAATTGTCTTGCTGCTCGTTTCTTACCAATTTATCAGTGAGAAAAATCACTGCTTTTGGAACACTAACGCATACAACTTATGCTATTTAAAACTGTTTGCTCTAAGCACGGTGTAGTGTCTAAAGGCCACACAACGCTAGTTAAAAACTGTTTGGCAACAGTCTCCTGTCCCAACTAAACTAAGAGAATCTCAGCTTTTTCCTCAATCAATTTTAGTTCTTTAAGAGTTGTCTCAAATAAGTGCCTGTCCCAATTAAACAATGATGGTCCAAATCACTGGAATTCGCTGTATATAAGACCATAACTTAAATCAATCTTAATATCTGATTAAGAATGAAAGGGTTTGAAATTCAGAAATCTGACTTTGATAATATTTGTTTCTCTTTGATTAATTGATGCTGCGGGTTGTGACACATTCAGAAGTTCCTGATGCATCCTGTTCATTTGGCATGTTTGAACTAGATTTCCTGTGAAATTAGACATGTCCACAATGAAATGATTAAGAAGTTAAGAAATGAGAGCAGGTGTAGGTCCTACAAAACTGCCTTACCTTTCAGTAAGCCATGACTGAACTTGCACATCATCTCCACCTCATCCCCAAGTTTTTGATCACATTAGTGTCTAAATATCTATTCATTCTATGTGTCAAAAATTCTTGTCAGCTAAGCATCCACTTTGCTCCAGGAAGAGAAATTAAATGATTTGCAACCTTTTGAGCGAAGAGTGAATGAATCCTAAACGGCCAAACCTTTATTATAGAAAGGACCATGACATCCTGTGGTCCATGCACTCTTCAGCAATGAGAATATCACAAATGTCAGTCTATCTTTTATTCCTTATCTGTGACATACTGAAGCAATTTTGTTATTGTTTATTTGTTTTTATCAGTGATAGGAATCAACTGTGACTAATTTTAATTTTTGAAGGGCCCTGAAAATTTCCCCCTTTGTTACTGGATGAAAGCCTTGCTATTGTCCATCCCACTTTGGCTGTCCCTTCCAATAAACAAAGAAAAGTATACCAGATCAGGGTCCAAAATGGGAAATAAGGGTCACAAGCCTATATTTAGCTATTGTATGTTAGCCTCATTATGCTTTGTCAAAGATTCAGCCTTCCCCTTTCACTTAACAGGCTCCCCGAGTCTCTACTCCAGTAGGAATCAAGCAACACAACAATTACAAAGGTCTAAGCTGGCACTTTGTTTAAAATGCCTTTGTGCATACCTTAAGGCAAAAAAATACATATCATTCCCTGGTGAAATTCAGCCCACATAAATAGCTGAAAAGTAGATACAAGAAGTTGCCATCTGAACCAAGACTGAATTACATTTCTAGGCTTCAATCAGGTATTCCAGGAGTAGTTAATTGACTTCCATTATCCTTTCTAAATTGCTTTCAAACTTCAGTCCCAATGGTGAAGCATAACGTTATCCAGAAAGAGAGTTGGGAACAATTAATTAAAATAAAAATTGAAATAACATATTTGATATTTGATTTCTTTCCCCAAATTACAAGGTGTAGGTGGTATCGTAAAGTCTTCAAGTATAACCCAAAGTGCAAAAGGAATACTTACTGCTGGTAAGAGATTTACTCCTTCCCAAATAATTGTATATTGTAATGCATTCAATTGAAATGCTCTTGACAATGTTAGAAGGTTTGTTCAAGTTGTGGATATCATTTCATGGTATGTTTCTTGTGCACTTAGGCATGAAAAAAACAATTACCTATAGCATGAAGAAGCTGCATAAAATGTGGAGGGGATGGAGAAGAAAATCTTCCTGAAGTATTTGATAATTATAACTTAAATTGTTAAAAAGTTATTTTTTTATGAAGCTTATGAGCTATTTGTTTTTTTCATAAGTTATTTGGATGTTTGATAAAATTGTTTGCATCATCTTTCCAAAGTCTAGCAGCATCAATAATTTAATGCATTTTATTTCCAAGGAATTTTATGAATACATGCATATTATTTATGCTAATGGCACATTATTCAAAAGCTTAGACATTTTCAGCAGTGGGTATTTATTGATGAAAGTGGAATACTGCATACTGCATCATACAAACTCTCCGGGAGTGTGTAAAGATAAATTCAATTGGGAAAACAAGAAATAGATGATATAAAATGAACCACTTTACCAACGTAGCAATATCATTATGAATGTTTTAGTCATGTGAGTTGTGCTTATTTTATGGATTTTCTTTTCCAATCACTTAGAAATAGTTTTAAATATTTTGGTTTAATTGAATTCATTGAATAATTGAACACTTTATCGTAACTAAATCAGAAGGTACAAAGAAGGTTAAACCATGTATTGCCCTGCCTATGTACCAGGCGCCTCACTGCATGGTGAATTTACCCATTGTAATTAGTGCAATTAATATTATTATTATTATTAATTAGTGCAGAAGGTGGCAACTAATGGCTGCACTGGATCCATGTCAGCTGTCAAGTTCAAGAAATTCAAATTAAAAATTAAAATATTGTTGCTACTTTGGAGAACCAGTACTAGGGAGTTGGGCAGAATTGCTGAGGGGTTGAAATCGTTTGCCTGGGATTTTTATCATCACAAAGAAATCACATGTTCATCTTGAACTTAAAAAAAAATTCACAGTTTAAGACTGCATACTCTAAATTGTTGCATCATTTACACCAACACACATCGCTTTGAAAATGAGAATTTGTTTGGCCTCAAGGGCAGGCTTAATTGAATTAGGTTGTGAAATCACTTAAGTGTGCTGTCATATTGTTATGCTATACTTTTGTTTTACAGTCAGTTTATATTTTAGTAATTTATTTAGTATAATGGCAATTTTGAAAGTTGGCAAACTTACAATGGCCCTAGTGTGTAGGAAATTTATATCTAGTCTGCATTAATCAGTTGAGATAATCCTTTGCTCATTAAATTATCAACAGATTTGTAATAAAAACCTGGTGTGATATAAAATATAATAAATCTGAAAATTTATAACACCTTCCTGAATATGATCTTTGTTTGCCCAACATCAGTTAAACTCTTCTTGACCTCTGAGTATATTTACTTGGAACTATTTGATGTCATGTTCTAGTTTAGGGCAGAAAAATCCATTGTATGCAAGATGATGTTAGACACCCACCATTGAACATCATTAATATGCACAATGCCATATAGTAAGTATTGGAAATATTGAAAAGAGAAACTTGCATTCATATGGCACGTTTGACAACCTCATGATGCTCCAAAGTACTTTATAGTCTTGGAAGAATTATAGTCAGTAATTCTCATGTCACAGAATTATGATAATTGAATATTTTTTCTGTATTCTTGTTCATTAATAAATATTAAATAGATAATTGGGTGACTGTTCTGTTCTTTATCAAAATGTTACAGTGAGATCCTTCACAACTTTCTGAGAGTGGAAGAAAGTTTAGGCTAACAGCGAGAAAAGCAATTGAATCTCTGAGTGACACACATCAAAGTTGCTGGTGAACACAGCAGGCCAGGCAGCATCTCTAGGAAGAGGTGCAGTCGACGTTTCAGGCCTTCGTCAGGACTAACTGAAGGAAGAGTGAGTAAGGGATTTGAAAGTTGGAGGGGGAGGGGGAGATCCAAAATGATAGGAGGAGACAGGAGGGGGAGGGATGGAGCCAAGAGCTGGACAGGTGATTGGCAAAAGGGGATACGAGAGGATCATGGGACAGGAGGTCCGAGAAGAAAGACAGTGTTGAGGTATGCAGAAATGAGTTCTACCACCACTCTGCTCCGTCTAGCGGAATTAGTCCTTACTCTTAATAATTTCTCCTTTGGCTCCTCCCACTTCCTCCAAACTAAAGGTGTAGCTATGGGCACCCATATGGGTCCTAGCTATGCCTGCCTTTTTGTTGGGTTTGTGGAACAATCTATGTTCCGTGCCTATTCTGGTATCTGTCCCCCACTTTTCCTTCGCTACAACGACGACTGCATTGGCGCTGCTTCCTGCACGCATGCAGAACTCGTTGACTTTATTAACTTTGCCTCCAACTTTCAACCTGCCCTCAAGTTTACCTGGTCCATTTCCGACACCTCCCTCCCCTTTCTAGATCCTTCTGTCTCTGTCTCTGGAGACAGCTTATCCACTGATGTCCACTATAAGCGTACTGACTCTCACAGCTATCTGGACTATTCCTCTTCTCACCCTGTCTCTTGCAAAAACGCCATCCCCTTCTCGCAATTCCTCCGTCTCCGCCGCATCTGCTCTCAGGATGAGGCTTTTCATTCTAGGACGAGGGAGATGTCTTCCTTTTTTAAAGAAAGGGGCTTCCCTTCCTCCACTATCAACTCTGCTCTTAAACGCATCTCCCCCATTTCACGTACATCTGCTCTCACTCCATCCTCCCGCCACCCCACTAGGAATAGGGTTCCCCTGGTCCTCACCTACCACCCCACCAGCCTCCGGGTCCAACATATTATTCTCCGTAACTTCCGCCACCTCCAACGGGATCCCACCACTAAGCACATCTTTCCCTCCCCCCCCCCTGCATTCCGCAGGGATCGCTCCCTACACAACTCCCTTGTCCATTCGTCCCCCCCATCCCTCCCCACTGATCTCCCTCCTGGCACTTATCCGTGTTAGCGGAACAAGTGCTACACATGCCCTTACACTTCCTCCCTTACCACCATTCAGGGCCCCAAACAGTCCTTCCAGGTGAGGCAACACTTCACCTGTGAGTCGACTGGGGTGATATACTGCGTCCGGTGCTCCCAATGTGGCCTTTTATATATTGGCGAGACCCGACGCAGACTGGGAGACTGCTTTGCTGAACATCTACGCTCTGTCCACCAGAGAAAGCAGGATCTCCCAGTGGCCACACATTTTAATTCCACATCCCATTCCCATTCTGACATGTCTATCCACGGCCTCCTCTACTGTAAAGATGAAGCCACACTCAGGTTGGAGGAACAACACCTTATATTCCATCTGGGTAGCCTCCAACCTGATGGCATGAACATCGACTTCTCTAACTTCCGCTAATGCCCCACCTCCCCCTCGTACCCCATCCGTTACTTATTTTTATGCACACATTCTTTCTCTCACTCTCCTTTTTCTCCCTCTGTCCCTCTGAATATACCTCTTGCCCCCCCCCCTGCCTTGCTTCTCGGACCTCCTGTCCCATGATCCTGTCGTATCCCCTTTTGCCTATCACCTGTCCAGCTCTTGGCTCCATCCCTCCCCCTCCTGTCTTCTCCTATCATTTTGGATCTCCCCCTCCCCCTCCAACTTTCAAATCCCTTACTCACTCTTCCTTCAGTTAGTCCTGACGAAGGGTCTCGGCCTGAAACGTCGAATGTACCTCTTCCTAGAGATGCTGCCTGGCCTGCTGCGTTCACCAGCAACTTTGATGTGTGTTGCTTGAATTTCCAGCATCTGCAGAATTCCTGTTGTTTGAATCTCTGAGTGAGCAGGATTCCTTCAGCATTCTGCTGGTGAGCTAGATTTGTGTTCTTTAGTGTGGGTCTTGAATGTCTGGGAAAGTTAACAAAAATATTTCAGAGTACTTCACAGCTTCTCATCAACTATATATTCAACCAGTTACAACGATCTTCATTCTTGAAAATATCTGACACTTTACATACCTTTATAGCCTCCCTTTTTATCAACCTATTTATTTCAAGTTTATCAAACATTTTAAGTCATTTTTAAGTAATATGTATTGGAATTTTGTTCAAGAAAAATGTTAACAGTCAAAGTAAGTCATCCAAACACTTGAGTCCCTCCTCCATTCACAATGATTATGGTTGACTCAGTCTCAAATTATTTCAGTTTCTCTGAAGTTCACTTGCTAAACTTAAGTTGTATCACTATGTTGCACCTTACACCTCAGAGATTTTCTCTTCTCCTTCAAATCAAGTGGAAGATACAAAACAACACACACAAAATGCTGGAGGAACTTGGCAAGTCAGGTAGCATCTACAGAAATGAATAGATGGTTGACATTTTTGGCCAGGACCCTTCTTCGGGACTGAGAAGTAAGGGGGAAGATACCAGAATAAAAAGGAGGGGAAGAGGGAAGGAGGCTAGCTGGAAGGTGATAGGTGATGCCAGGTGGGTGGGAAAGGTGAAAGGCTGGAAAAGAAGGAATCTGAGAGGAGAGGAGAGTGGACCATAGGAGAAAGGGAAGGAGGGGACTCATGGTTTAGTAATAGGTAGGTGAGAAGAAGTAAAAGGCCAGAGTGGGGAATAGATGAAAAAGGGAGTACGGTGGGGAATTTGTTTACCAGAAGAAGAAATCGAAATTCATGCCATCGATCCCTGTGGAAAGCAGAGCGGGGTGGGGGGGGAGATGGCAGAAATTGTGGAGAATAATGTGTTGGATGCAGAGGCTGATGGAGTGGTAGGTAAAAACAAGAGGAACTCTGTCTCTATTAAGTTGGCAGGAGGATAGGGTGAGCACGCACGTACAAGAAATGGAGGAGATGCGGATGAGGGCAGCACCAATAGTGGAAGTGGGCGGGGGGGGGAGCCCCGTTCTTTAAAGGAGGACATCTGAAAGTACATACCACCAGATTCAAGGACATCTCTTATCTTGCTATTACAAGATTATCAAAGGGACACAATCTGCATCATCATAGCCCTTGCATCTTATTGTCTGCCTGAACTGCACTTTCTTGGTAACTGTGATGTTATATTTTGTCCTCTGTTATTGTTTCTTCCCTTTTACTATCTTAACGTACTGATGTGACAAAATGATCTGCATAGATGGTATGCAAAACAGCTTTTCACATGTGACAATAATAAACCAACTTACAAATTTACCGAGTCTGGAATTCAAAGCCATTATTTGTGCTGTCCTTTCAGTGCTTAATATCATTGCCAACAGTAGTCAGTTCCACATAAATACTTTAAACCTGAATTTTTTAGAATTAAAACCACAGATGAGTGGGGTATGTGAAACTAGTGATTCATTCAAACACATGTACGTTACCTTGCACATTGACCCATCTCTGTCAAATTTAATGAGGTGTATTATTTGTTTACCTTAGATTTGGTAAACCAGTAACCTTGATTAAGCTGGCAAAAAAAATGTTTGGATGTATATAATTTGTATGACTTTATGATGTTCCTCTCCAAGGTTGTAAAGGAAAAGTAAAATAATCATTTCTGTAATACTTGGTCAGGTCTCTGCAAAAAAGAACACATACAAACATTGAAGCCATTATGTGTAAATGGAGTGGCAAGGTAGCTGCAATTTCAGAAACTTCAATTCTACAGTTATTAAAATACCTCATGAAAATAGGTACTTTCCCCCAATAGGTGGGCAGGATTTGAATGATCAAAGGAACTCTCTCGACATCATGTACAGTTTAAGCCATTCTTTTTTTAAACTAACCTACTTGCCGTTGGTGTTTAGGGCAGCAATGAAGATACTCTGTCTCAGAGCTTCCTTCAGTAGCTCCTTCTCTGTTTTCAGTCATACAAGTCCTGGGTGGAGACTTGGGAATACTGTCACACTCAGATGTAGAAGGAATATTCATTACTGTTTCTCTAACAAATTTGTTTTACTAGTCAGGGTTGTTAGCCCTGAGCTGCCTCCCCCCCAAAACCTGGGGGACCAGTAGACCAGTCTTACTTTGGCCTCTACCCTTTGACCTATTTGGCAATGGACCAGTCTTAGTCTGGCCTGTACCCTTTGACCCTACCAAGAACTAAAGCATAAAGCCCTGACTCCAGCCAACATAGCCCTCTGGGTCAGTGAGGGTCCTTGGGCCCTCTAAGAGAACCACAACATTGGCATGATTTTGAGGTTTGCATGCTTCGAACTAACTTAACTACTGGCAAAGAAAATCGCAATTAACCATGGGTTTTAAGGTAAGTCAAATCTCAGTCTATGAATCCAAAGTTAACCTGAACTGTTTAACTCTGACCAGTTGCATTGCACAGGCAAAATGTTCCCTTAAGTATAATGTGATTAATACAGAATAATTTTGACTATGCCTAATGGGATAATCTATGTTTACACTTTAATCCTGTACAAAGTCAAATGTTTGTCCAGTTCTTATCAGAACTAAAACAATTGAAATTATTCCAAATATTATGGATCTACTCAAAGAGAGTGAATCATTTATCAAAGTAAGCAAGGGAACAGTGGAGGGACATTGGGTGATCAAATTTGTAATGTAATATAATCAATGGGGCAGTAAATGGATATCAGAGTTGGTAAAAGCTGAAAGAGGATATGAGAGGAAACGATTGGCTTCCTGAGCAAGGGGAGGTCTGAGAGTAGCAGGACGGAAATATTATCGGTAAAGTCTGAGGTTTGCATTTTTTCCAGAAGAGGTAAGGAGATGGCAGAAGTAAGGGGTTTAAGATGGCTGATGAGAAAAGGAGGCAGTATGGGGGAGGGGCTGTTTTTCTTAGTTCCGATCCCAGTTTTAGAAGAATTGGTTACTTTTCCCAGGCTCAGTATGAGCCTTTTCTTGACCTGTCACATTATGAGCCTGCTAATGTAAGAGTGCATTAACAATTCTCAAGAGATGTGAAAGCCACTACTGCTGTATTTTGGCCAAAAGCAGAGTAAAATTGCCAGGCTCTACTGAGATCTAGCAAGTGACAAGTCCCATACTAGAACAGTCCTCTCGGTTAATCAGTAATCACTTTATACCTCTTATGCAATCACATAAGATTTATTGTATGTTTCACTGATAAATGCAAGTAATAGTTTGGTTCAAGTAAGTCTATCCAATAAGAAAAATATATAATTACAATTGGTTTCTGGGCTAATTTTCTCAGTGATACTCGCCTGCAATTTCTCAGTTAGAATTTACTGAATTATATTTATTGGTCTATCCTCTGTGCTAATGTTGTAAGTACATGAAAACTCAAAAGAGCAAAGGAAGGATTAGGAATATGCTTAAAGTAATGTGTTGTAATGATTTGGAATATGCTGCCTACGCAGATTCAATGGTAATTTTCAAATGAGATACATATCTACTTGAAAGGGAACAAAGTGTGGGACCTTAGAAGAAAATAATGAAAAGGAAGAATAATTAAGGGGCTTTTCAACAATCTAATATGGGCTTGATGAGCTGAATGACCTCATCAATATGTTTTGCTGTGGAGGCAGATTAACTAACACAGATTCACAGAGAGAAGGAAAATGTTGCTCAATAACTGAAGTACCCTCATCGTTGTTTTTACATTCGTTGTTTAAGTTATTCCAGTTTATATATGTTAGCTTTCCACTGAAATCCTTCAGGACTGTGTTTATTTTTTGTTTATAGTTAAACTCATGGAATATTGAAGACCCTTTCAAACATTTCCAATGGAAATGAAGACCATAAGATATAGAAGCAGAATTAGGCCATTTGGTCCATGGAGTCTGCTCCACCATTTCATCATGGCTGATCAAAATTTCCTCTCAGCCCAGCCTCCTGCCTTCTCCCCATATCCCTTCATGCCATGAGCAATCAACAATCTATCAACCTCTGCCTTAAATATACATAAAGACTTAGCCTCCACAGCTGCCCGTGGTAAAGAATTCCACCGACTCTCCACTCTCTGGCGAAAGAAATTCCTCCTCATCTCTGTTTTGAAAGGACGCCCCTCTATGCTGAAGCTGAGTCCGGTGGGCTTAGACTCTCCCACCACAGGAAACATCCTCTCCACATCCACTCTATTAGGGCTTATCATCATTTAATAGGTTTCAATTAGGTCACCTCTCATTCTCGCTGCCTGGCCTGCTGAGTTCCTTCAGCATTGTATGTGTGTTGCTTGGATTTCAAGCATCTGCAGATTTTTTCTTGTTTGTGGTTTACCTGAAAAGTTCTTGCAGTACCCATTTATTGCCACTAAATCTTTAAATGTTTTATAAATATTCACAGCATATTCACTAGCAATGGGAACATGAGTGCAATTGTTTTTTAATTATTTAAAGGAGTGCAGAATGTAATCCATGTAGCATCCTTAAAACTAAACACCATAAAACCTCAAAAAACCCCACCAAGTTGACATTGAATGAACTTCAAATTTCAACAGCTGCACTACAGGTTCCAGAAAATACATGGGGCTGGTTCTGACAGCTTGTTTATGTTCTGCCATATTCGCCTTGTTGGACTAGTTTTGGCTCTTCCACGCTGTCCTGTATACAGCCCTGAAATTCTACACCAAGTGATTTATACAAACCCTTAGACATATACAATAATTATATGGGTGTGGATGTTCCCAGCAGAGCCCAGAAAAAAAAAGTTTGAGGACATTAAAACAAGGATGACTGAATTCGACTCAATGAATAGATTCTTTACATGCTAGCAACTATGATTAAGTATGTTTGTTTTATTTTTAAGTTCAGCTTTAGAATCCAAACAATACAGCAAATAATTCCCAGAGTACGCAAGTATGAAAGCTTTTACTGATTTTCCTTTCCTCATCTGGCTTATAGCAAGACTGGATGAAACCAAATACCAATAAAATCATGATCAAAGAAGTAAAATGGCACATTAAAAAATTGAATTTAATTTGGTCCAAATAGAAAGGTGATACCTGCAATTATTTTCATTTTGAATCTAATCTCTCTACATTTGAAAGATAAGATTTTAAAAATCTGAGTATATACTAGTGACTTGCAATATTTGACATAAACTTCATAATCTAGAGATGCAAACTAGTAGAATAACACTTTATATGCATTCAGTTTTTCATTTCATCCTGCACTGTAATAGGTCACAGTGACAAAGATCAAGCAAAAACTAGATTATGAAAAAGGATCTGATTCAAAATTTGTAAATGCAAAAAATTCTCTTACACAATTTTTATACCCTGTGTGCAGACTGTCCACAAGATGGCTGCTCGTGTTTTTTAACTTGATGTTTTCCTTGTATGCTCTCAACTCCTCTGTAAAGTAATTCTCTCTTTAATTTCATGTTAAGGTTTAAAAAATGTGCAAATAGTGCTGATATTCAATCTCTTTCTATATTTTGTTTTCAGGTTGCACTGTCAAGAGCATTGGGTGAGCCTTTTTTAAATCTACTGTTATTTATAAACATTGGGCAGAAAGGTGTGGCTGGGTCATCTTTTAATACAATGATAAAGCATAGGGTTGTAACATATCGACTGCCTATCTCACAGAGTGGAAAAGGCAAGATTACAATCCATTCAACTGATTATCTGCTAGTTTTGTTTTTATGCCCATGTTGAAGCAAAAATCAAGTGGTTCTCTGTTGGAGTGTATTATGTACTTCTTCGTGATTCATTGATAATAAATAATGAACAATCAATCATTCTCTTAAAGCCTGTCAGCGACTGAACAAGCAAAAAAAAAAGCATAAAATAAAAGATGCATCTTAGAATAATGAGGTTGAGGTAGCAATGATATTAATGTTAGTCCCATGCAAGACAAAATAACACACAATACAACCACATTAACAATACACACAATGTGCAGGAGGAGCAGAGCAGGTCAGGCAGCATCTATGGGTGGGAATTAACAGTCAATGTTCCAGGGCTGAGCACTTTCATCAGGACAATAATATTGCTCTAGATTTCCAGCATCTGCAGTATTTCTTGTGTCTGTGTATTCGTGACTGCCCAACGGTGTGCTTGATTACATCCATCTCCTAAGAAGTGAAATACTACCCTTTGAATCACTGCCTGGCTTATTTACTATAACAAATTTCCCCCAGGTAGTCAGATTAGAATAGGTAATTGCAGTTGTTTGTCCTGTCATAGTTTACTAAAACACCGCACTGTGGAAGTGGTCTAGTCAGCATACATGCTGCACATCTGCAGAAATAATTGCTGAAAAGACTGAGCCAACTCAATGTGCTTACAATCAAGCTGAACGCAAATTACTTTGGGAAATTGTTATCAGTATTGTCTGCAAGGAAATTACTTTCTTATCTGTTTTCAATGCTATTTTTAAGATGAGGTTTTTTTTATGAATTGGCTTAGTTCCATATAAATGGACCACAATATATCAGAGACTACAAAAATAGAAAATGCTGAAAATGCTCAACAGGTCAGGAAATATCTATGATAAAAAGAGTTAATATTTTGGGTTGAAGTCTTCTTGGTTAGTGAGCATGTTTCTCTTGGGGATATATGGATTTAATTTATTCTAAGTCGAAATCCTTGTATAATCATATCTTGTGCAAAAACAAATATACATTGCACCAAGCCACATCCTGCTTACTCCAATGTTGGCAATTCCTTACACATGCAAAGTATAGTAACAACTTCCATTTAAATAGCACTTTAAAAGTAGCAAAGCATCCCAAGGCACTTCTCAGGAACATCTTCAGCAAAACAAGAGATTCTGCAGATGCTGGAAATCCAGACTTGTTTGTTTTTTGATTGTTGGGCCCTCAGCTCCCAGTGGAGCATAGGCCATCGGTGACCTCCTGTCTCCATCATCCTCTGAAGTCGATGGTATGGTTGGAGTTCATCAATGCTTCTGCAATCCACTGCACAGGGGATTGGCCTATACAGCTTCACCAGAGCCTGGTTGGCCAGCCTTATCCATTTCCACCTCTCACGACAGGGACGTAGGGTTGGGCTTTCAGAGGCCGCAATCCATAGCAATATACAAAATGCTGGAGGATCCCAGCAGCTCAGGCAGCATCTATAGAAAGGAATAGACAGTCGATGTTTCTGGCTGAGACCCTTCACCAAGACTGGAAAGGAAGGGGGAAGAAGCCAGAATAAGAAAGCGGGGAGAGAGGAAGGAGAACAAGCTGTAAGACGACAGGTGAAGTCAAGTAGGGGGAGGAGCAGAATGAAATGAGAAGCTGGGAGGTGATAGGTGGAAATAGTAAAGGGCTGAAGAAGATAGAATCTCAAAGAGGAGAGTGGACCATGGAGAAAGGGAAGAAGGAGGAGCATCAAGGGCCGGTGATGGGCAGGCGAGGAGAAGAAAAGGGGTATGGGGAGCTCGAATGGGGAACGGAACAAGAGAGAAGGGGTGCAGGAAGTTACTGGAAGTTAGAGAAATCAATGTTAATGCCAGCAGATTGGAGGCTACCCAGATGGAATGTGAAGTGTTGCTTCTCCAACCTGAGAGTGGTCTCATTGTGGCAGTAGAAGAGGTCATGAACAGACAGGTCAGAGTGTGAGTGGCGATGGTTGGCCATCAAGAAATCCTGCTTGTTGCGGATGAAGATGCTCCCGTCTTACTACTTCTCCTCACCTGCCTGGTACCCCTCCTCCTTCCCTTTCTCCCATGATCCATGCTCCTGTCCTATCAGATTCCTCCTTCTTCATCCCGTTAGCTTTTCCACCTATCAGCTCCCAGCTTCTCACTTCATCCCCCCCTCCCCCACCCACCTGTCTTCACCTCTCACCTACTGGCTTGTACTCCTTCCCCGCCTCCCACCTTCTTATTCTGTGTTCTTCCCCCTTCCTTTCCAGTCCCGATGAAGGGTCTCAGCCCGAAACGTCGACTGTTTATCCCTCTCCATAGATGCTGCCTGACCTGCTGAGGTACCTCAGGCATTTTGTGCTTGTTACTTCAGCAAAACAAATGTTGCCGAGCTGCATTGGGACAAATGTCAGTAGAACTGTGGGTAGGGTTTAAGGAGCAGCTAAAAGGAGGAAAGAGCAGTGGAGAATGAGGGAGGTTTGGGGAGATGGGCCTCAAGAACGTAGTTGTGGATGAACAAGGGACAGAATAAAAAGAGCACTGATACTTCAGAGAATTCTTGCTGCCTACAGAAATGAGGTTGTTTGTGGACTTATAAACACGGCTGTGAATTTAAAAATGGAGTTAAAGCGTTATGACTGAGCAAGTCTGCCACAAGTAATCTCTTCCCCGCCCCACCAGTAGCCCTATAATTCTCATTATCACTGTTCGGCATTGCTGCGTATCAGCCTAGCCTGTGCACCCAATAGGCATAACATCAGCACTGCCAGACGGGGATAATGAGAATTATGGGGCTACTGGGGGGGGAGGAGGGAGGGGCCGGGAGTTGAAAGAAATTACTTGTGGTAGACCTGCTCTGTCACAAGCATGATGGTACATCGGTGTAGATCTGCGGCCGAGGTAGTGATGGGCAAACACCAACTGATGTATCCTGATGGACTCAAAGGCTAGCCAGGGCTGCTGTGGAGTATGTGGCAGTAGAAATGGCATGGAAGAGGGGTAGGGTAGCAGATCACACAAAGGTCACAATAGGGATAGAGGCCAAATGTTGGATTATGTCCTTTTCAGCTTGCTAGCCACACTCATCTGTTCCCACTTCTCTTTCCCTTCTAATCCCTTTGAATATTCGCTTTCATTCTAAGTCCTTTAGTTTTTATGCCTCCATCAATTGCAAATGTTTTTCTTTGTTTAGCCATCTTCGACACTTTTGTCAGTTTAAATACCTCTGTTGAAGATCTTCTGTCTAAGGAGATTGACCCCAGCCTCTCTGGTCTATCCATTGTCACTGAATCAACCCAGTTAATCCTTTCTGCACCCTTGCTAAGGTTTTGATATTTTTATTAATGTGCAGCCCTCAGAACAAGACACAATACTCTATTTGTGACATCTATTTTATGACGTTCTAGCTTTTGTACTCTGTGTTTCTATTTATAAAGCCTGGGAAGCCATATGCTTTATTTAAAACCTTTTTTTAACCTGGTCTGCAAATTTCAGTGACTGATGCATAAATAAATCACTCCCTATCTCTCTGTTCTTGAACAGTATTCCTTTACAAATTGTGCCCTTTATATTACCTCGCTGCATTTTCCTTTGGAAATAAAATACTTCACTTTCTTATATTCAGTGTTATTCGCCATATTTCTGTTCATTCTGTCCTTTTCTATATTCTCACAATGTGGGAAGAGACCTTTTGGCCCATTGAATCGATGCCAGCTCTCACTTACACTCAATGGCCATGTTAAGTACCTCCTGTTCCTAATAAAGTGGCCACTGGGTATATGTTCATGGCCTTTTGCTGCTGTGGCCCATAATCTTCAAAGTTCGATGTGTGTTCAGAGATGCGCTTCTGCTCACCACAGTTGTAACGCATGGTTATTTGAGTTACTGTCGCCTTTCTGTCAGCTTGAACCAGTCAGGCCGTTCTCCTCTGACCTCTCTCATTAACAAGGCAGTTTTGCCCACAGAACGACCACTCACTGGATGTTTATTTTGGGTTTTTTTTTGCACAATTCTCTGTAAAACTCTAGAGCGTGTTGTGCATGAACAATCCCAGGAGATCAGCAGTTTCTGAGATGATCAAATCACCCCTTCTGGCACTAACAGGTCAAAGTTCCTTAAATCAAATTTTTCCCCATTCTGATGTTTGGCCTGAACAACAACTGAAAGTCTTGACCATGCCTACATGCTTTTATGCATTGAGTTGCTGCCACATAATTGGCTGATTAGATATTTGCATTAAAGAGCTGGTGTACCTAATAAAGTGACCACTGGGTATATTTTGCTGTAACATGTTCCCTCTAACATGCCCATCAACTTCACCCAGATCCTCAATCCATTGGATTGTAGGGGTAAGTTACAGGAACAAATTAACCTACCAACCAGTACATCTTTGAGGTGCAGCAGAAAATTCTGGTACCCTGGGTAAACCTGCGAACTCAGGGAGAACATCTAAACTCCACACACACAAGACTAGAGGTCTGGATTGAACACAGGTCATTGGAGTTCCGAAATAGTCAGTTTGTCTCCTGTGGCATTGGTGCCTCTTGAAGTCGGCTCTCAAACATCAAGCTCTGGAACAAAAGGGGGAAACTATGTTCATTCTGTTTCTAGTGCTCCCTCTTTGCTGGTGTCGCCTTAATGACTCTTTATCTTGATACTTAATGCTTTTTCAATTCATGATATTTCATACTCATTATTTATTACTGTTCATTGATATTTGAGTTTGTACAGTTTGTTCATTGATCCTGTTTACAGTTACTGTTCTACAGATATGCAAAGTATGTCCGCAGGAAAAAAAAGGTTGTATGTGGAGACATGTATGTACTCTGATAATAAATTTTACTATGAACTCTTCTCATTCTTTTTCAAGGTGTACATAATCTGAAACTTGGTCTGTAAACTGGTGAAGATCAAATATTTTAAGAGAAGCACTGGGTCTAGTCCCATCATCTGTGGCGCAGCGGCCTACAGCTTAGTCAACGTGAGGAGTAACTTCACCATTTGTTCTTAAACTATGTCATATTTCTTTTTTATGCTGCTACTTCCTCTTTAGTTCTAAGGATTTTATGTTTGATGACGTGCCTATCATGTAGTGCTATTAACGCCTTTTTGAATATCTGTAAACTCCACGTCAACTGTACGTCCCCGATTGACCCAGTGTGTTACCTCGTTAAAGTAATGACATAGGATTGAGGTTGTGTGGGTCAATTCAAGAACCTGATGGCTGTAGGAAAGTAACTGTTCCTGAACCTGTGAGGGGCTTCATGCTTCCGTACCTCTTCACAGACAATAGTAGTGAGAAGGGTGCAAGATCCATGATGTACCCCAATGAACCGATCATCTTCAGTGTGTCAACACTGACTGAGGAAAAGGGGGTTTGGAGTTTGACCTCAGACCTGCCACAGAACTCACAGCTATGATCCTTGGCCTCTCACATATTTTTTTGAAATCCAGACTACCTGCAGCATAAATTTAGAGAAAAAAAACTGAATTACATTAATTATATATATATATATATATATATATATATATATATATATATATATATATATATAACTATTAAAAGTTAAAATATGTAGTGCAAAAAAACAGAAAATAAAAGTAGTGAGGAGTAGTTCATGGATTCAATGTCCATTTAGGAATCGGATGGCAGAGGGGAAGAAGCTGTTAGTCATTCAGGAATGTGCCCTCAGGCTTCTGTACCTCCTACCTGATGGTAACAATGTGAAGAGGGTATGACCTGGATGGTGGGGATCCTTAAAGATGAATGCTGCCTTCCTAAGGCACTGCTCCTTGAAGATGTTTGGTTAATATGTAGAGCTGACTAATTTTACACATTCCTCCAACATATTTTGATCTTGTGCAGTAGGCCCCCCATACCAGATGGAGATGCAGCCAGTCAAAGTGCTCCCCAACGTACCTTTATAGAACCTTTTGAGTGGTTTAGTTGACAAACCAAATCTCCTCAAACTCCTAATGAAATATAGCCGCTATTTTGCCCTCTTTATAGCTGCATCAATATGTCGCGTCTAGGTTAGGTCCTGGGCGATATTGATACCCAGGAACTTGAAATTACTCACTCTCTCACTTCTGATCCCTCAGTAAGGTTTGTATTCCCTTGTCCTACCCTTTCTAAAGTCCACAGTCACCTCTTTGGTCTTGCTGACATGAGTGCAAGATTGTTGCTGCGAATCTACTCAAATAACTGGTGTATATATATGTTTACCATGTATACCTCGGACTTTAGATACAACACTGAGTCATGTCATCTGCAGAAATTCTCTGATGACTCAGCAATAGTTGGATGTATAAAGGGAGGATGGGAGGATGAATACAGGGCCCTGGTGGAGAACTCTGTCTAATGCTGCAAGCTGAATCACCTGCAGCTCAACATCAGTAAGACAAAGGAGATAGTGATGGACTTTAGGTAGGCTGGGCCTGCACTGCTCCCTGTTACTATTGATGGTGAGGATGTAGATGTGGTGAGGACCTACAGATATCTGGGGGTACACCTGGGTGACAGACTTGAATGCAGCATCAACACAAAGGCTGGGTACAAGGACCAGAGTTACCTCTACATCCTGAGGAGACAGGTCCTTTGGAGTATGCAGGTCTCTCCTTCTCATGTTTTACCAGTACAATCTTCAATGCGGTGGTATGCTGGGGCAATGGCATCAACACAGATGGTGCCAACAGGCTCAATAAAATGATTAGAAAGGTTGGCTCTGTTATAGGAGTCAAACTGGACACACTGGAGACTGTGATTGACCCTACGGAAAATCCTGGCAATTCTGGACAATGCTTCTCAACCTCTGTGTGCCACCTTGGTTGAACAGAGAAGCACTTTCAGTAATGAACTAAGACAACAGTGCTGCTCCAAAGAGCGCTATATGAGGTCATTCTTACCCTCAGCCATTAGGCTCTGTAATGAGTCAACCTATAGCTGGGGAAGTGATGACCCTCTCCTGTTTTTCTGTTTGAGCTACTTATTTTTTATTCTTTCTTACTTCTAATATTTGTATATCTATGTACTTGTAATGCTACTGTGACACTGTAATTTCCTTTGGGATCAATAAAATATCTATCTATCCATCTATCTATCTCGATCCTGTATGCCCTTTTGTCACCATCTGAAATTTTGCCAACAATGATTCTGTATACCTGCTATCCATGATTCATTGAATGTTTGCAAGATTATTACCAACCACCGTGCAATTTCCGTTCCCACTTTGCAACATAGGAAGCATTCCATCTGGACTGGGAGAAGAACTCGCTCTAAGTACAACTAGCCTTTCAAGTACCTATCAGGTTCTGGTTACATTTCACTTGCAGGCAGAATTTATACATTGTTAAATAATCACAAAGCAAGCAAGAGAAAATCTGCAGGTGCTGGAAATCTAAACAACACCCACAAAATGCTGGAGGAGCTCAACAGGTCGGGCAGCATCTATGGAAACGAGTGCAGTCCACGTTTCAGGCTGAGAACCAGGATCAGGACTGGAAAAAAAGATGAAGAGCCGGAGTAAGAAAGTGGGGGCAGGGGAGGAAGATGGAAGAACCACGAGGTGATAGGTGAAACCGGGAGAGGGGAGGGTAGGGGTGAAGTAAGCTGGGAAGTCCTTAGGTGAAAGAGATACCGACTGGAGAAGGGGGAATTTGATAGGAGACAAAGTGGGAGGAGCACCAGAGGTAAGGAGATAAGGTGAGAGAGGGAAATGGGAATGGGGAATGGTGAAGGAGAGGGGACATTACCGGAAGTTCGAGAAATCGACTTTCATACTATTAAGTTGCAGGCTACCCAGAGAGAATATAAGGTGTTGCTCCTCCAACCTGAGTGTGGTCTTATGACGACGGTAGAGGAGGGCATGCATGGACTGACTTGTCAGAATGGGAATAGGAAGTGGAATTAAAATGCGTGGCTACTGGGAGACCCCGTTTTTTTCTTGTGGACGGAGCGCAGGTGCTCGGCGAAGCGGTCTCCTACTCTAGGTCAGGTCTCACCAATATACAGGAGGTCACACCGGGAGCACCGGGCACAGTATGTCACCCCAACAGACCCACAATGTCGCCTCTCCTGGGGCCCTGAATGGTTGTGAGGGAGGAGGTGTAGAGGCAGGTGTAGCACTTGTTCTACTTGCAAGGTTAAGTGCCAGGAGGGAGATCTGTGGGGAGGGACAAATGGAGAAGGGAGTCACATAGGGAGTGATCCCTGCCGAAAGCAGGAAGTGTGGGGTGGGGGGCAAGATGTGTTTGGTGTGGGATCTCGTTGGAGATGACGGAAGTTATGAAGAATTATGTGCTGGACGGGGAGGCTGGTGGGATGGGTAGATGAAGACAAGAGGAACCCTATCCATGGTGGGGTGCGCGGAGGATGGGGTGAGGGCAGACGAGCGCGAAATGGAAGGGATGCGGTTGAGGGCAGCGTTAAGGAAAGCCCCTTTGAAGAAGGTGAGCACCTCCTTGGTTCTGGAATGAAGAGCCTCAACCCGAGAACAGATGCCGCGGAGGAATTGAGAGAAGGCTATAGCGTTTTGTTTTACAAGCGACGGGGTGGGAAGAGGTACAGTCTAGGTAGTCGTGAGAGGCAGTGGGTTTACAATAGACATCAGTAGATAGCTGAGACAGAGAGATCGAGAAAGTGCAGGGAGGTGTCGGAAATGGACCAGGGAGGAAGTTGGAAATAATAGGGTCATATGCTCCCATGGCTGTACTAAATGCCAGATTTGATCACATTTTGGAAGTTAGGCAGGCTCAGGACTGGTCACGACTTGGATGAGAGACTGCCCTGGAATTAAATACCAGGTGCTGTGGGGGTTTGACCCCACAAGGGGACGCTCTGTCGGATGCCATGGCAGCATAGCCGCTAGTTACAGTCCCCGCGACCTCGCTAATTACCAGCTCATCCTCAGATAACGATACAAATGACGTATTTCCCTGCTCGTTTGCAGGAAGGTCCCATGGTGTAATGGTTAGCACTCTGGACTTTGAATCCAGTGATCCGAGTTCAAATCTCGGTGGGACCTTGAAATATTTTAAGGAGAAAAAAGAAGAGGGAAGGCGAAAATTAAAGAAGCATATTTTAATTGTAGAAGGAATAAAAGTTTATTGTCACCGGCATGTATCGTGAAATTTAACTTAGGAGCAGCAGTTCGATGCAGTACATAATATAGAAGAATAAATTATAGTATATCCGTATTGAATAGATTAAAAATCTTGCAAAAACAGAAATAACATGTTTAAAAAAGTGAGGTAGTGTTCACAGGTTCAATGGCCATTTAGGAATCGGACGTCGGACGTCGGACGTCGGACGGCAGAGGGGAAGAAGCTGTTCCTGAATCGCTGAGTGTGTGCCTTCAGGCTTCTGTACCTCCTACCTGATGGTAACAGTGAGAAAAGGGCATGCCCTGGGTGCTGGAGGTCCTTAATAATGGACGGTGCTTTTCTGAGACACCGCTCCTTGACGATGTCCTGGGTACTTTGTAGGCTAGTACCCAAGATGGAGCCGACTAAATTTACAACCCTCTGCAGCTTCTTTCGGTCCTGTGCAGTAGACCCTCCCCCATTAGCAGAGAGTAATGCAGCCTGTCAGAATGCTCTCCACGGTACATCTATAGAAGTTTTTGAGTGTTTTTGTTGATATACCAAATGTCTTCAAACTCCTAATGAAGCATGGTCACTGCCTTGCTTTCTTTATAGCTGCATCGATATGTTGGGACCACGTTAGGTCCTCAGAGATCTTGACACCTAGGAACTTGAAACTGCTCACTCTCTCCACTTCTGATCCCTCTGTGAGGATTGTTATGTGTTCCTTCGTCTTACCCTTCCTGAAGTCCGCAACCAGCTCTTTCATCTTACTGACGTTGAGTGCCAGGTTGTTGTTGCGGCACCATTCCACTAGTTGGCATATCTCACTCCTGTACGCCCTCTCGTCACCACCTGAGATTCTACCAACAATGGTAGTATCATCAGCAAATTTATAGATGGTATTTGAGCTGTGCTACACAGTCATGTTTATATAGAGAGTAAAGCAGTGGGCTAAGCACACACCCCTGAGGTGCGCCAGTGTTGATCGTCTGCAATGAGGATATATTATCACCAATCCGCACAGATTGTGGTCTTCCGGTTAGGAAATTGAGGATCCAATTGCAGAGGGAGATACAGAGGTCCAGGTTCTGCAACTTCTCAATCAGGATTGTGGGAAAGATGGTACTAAATGCTGAGCAGCATCCTGACATAGGTGTTTGTATAGTCCAGGTGATCTATGGCCATGTGAAGAGCCATTGAGAAGTGTAGACTATTTTCTAAACAGGCAGATAATTCAAAAATCCGTGGTGCAAAGGAACTTGGGAGTCTTGCAGGATTCCCCAAAGGTTCATTTGCAGTTGAGTCAGTAGTGAGGAAGGCAAATGAAATGCAGGTGGAAGAGCCTATGACAGAGATGAGGAGGAATTTCTTTAGCCAGGGGTTGGGGAATATGTGGAATTCATTGCTACAGGCGGCTGTGGAGGCCTGATCATTGGGTGTATATAAGGAGGAGGTTGATAGCTTCTTGATTAGTCAGGGCATTAGGGGATATGGGAAGAAGGCCAGAGAATGGGGTTGAGGGGGCAAATAATGAAACAGTGGAACAGGATCAAAGGGGTCAAATGGCCTAATTCTGCTCCCATTTCTAATGGTCTTATAAATAGATGACAGAAACAAAGAGAAGATGCACAATACAGAAAACATAACAACAGTTTCTGATGGCATTCACAAAAAAGGGAAAGGAATTAATGAGACAGTTTAAAAGAAAGCTGTATTAAGTACATTAATGAGAGAGGTATGAAGAGCTATGAATTAGAATTTTTTAAAATCTTACATCCACCACACAACGTGAGGGAGTAAAAATCTTTGTGTTATGACTCTGTCACAATGTACAGACATGGGAATTTATAAGTCTAATGGCTTGTAGTAAGAAGCTGTCCCGTAGCCTGTTGGTCCTGGCTTTAAATCTGCGGTACCGTTTGTCAGACGGAAGTAGCTGAAACAGTTATGGTTGGGGTGACTGGTGTCCCGGATGATTTTCCAGGCCTTCTTTCTGCGCCTGCTGCTATAAAATGTCTTCAATGGAGGGAAGTTCACGTACACAGATGCGCTGGGCTGTCCGTACCACTCTGTGAAGTGTCCAGTGATCAAGGTTGGTGTAGATCCCCTATCAGACAGTGATTCAGCCAGTCAGGATGCTCTCAATAGTGCTCGTGTAGAAGGTCTTGAGGATTTTGAGGCCCATGCCAAACTTCTTCAATCGCCTGAGATGGAAGAAACACTGTTGTGCTTTTTTTTTTAGCCATACAGCCGTTGTGTACAATCCAGGCAGGTGAGATCATCACTGATGTGTATACCGAGCAACTTGAACCTACTCACCCTCTCAACTGGAGTCCCATAGACCTGATTAGGCCGAGCCTGTCTCCGTTCCTCCTGTAATCCACAATCAGCTCTTTTGTTGATTGGACATTGAGGGAGGGGTTGTTATCCTGGCACCACTGTGTCAGAGTGTCAACCTCTCCTCTGTAGGCTGTCTCATCACCGCTAGAAATAAGGTTGATCAAAGTCATGTCATCTGTGAATTTGATCAACAGATTGGAGCTGTGTGTGGCAGTGCAGTCGTGGGTGTAAAGGGAGTAGAGAAGAGGACCCAGAACACAACCCTGGGGGGCACCTGTGTTGAGGGTCAGAGGTGAGGGAGCCCATCCTTACCACCTGCCGGTGATCCGATAGGAAGTCCAGGATCCAGCTACACAAGGTGGGGTGCAGGCTGAGGTCTCTGAGCATTCTCAAGCCTGGAGGGAACTATGGTGTTGAATCCTGAACTGTAGTCCAGGAACAGCTTTCTAACGTATGCATTCTTCTTCTCCAGTTGAGTGAGGACGGTGTGTAGCGCTGTGTCTATGGCGTCATCGGTAGACAGGTTCTGTGGGTAGGCGAATTATAGGGTGGGTGGCAGCATGCTGCAGATCTAACCTTTAACCAGCCTCTCAAAGCATTTGCTTATAATTGAGGTGCGTGTGACAGGGCGCCAATCGTTCAGGCATGCTACCTTGGTTTCCTTAGGTATAGGGACAATGATGGACGATTTGAAGCAGGAGGGCCTTCGCACTGGGAGCAGGAGAGATTAAGAACGCCCGTGATCACACCAGCCAGCTGTCCTGCCCTGGGATGCCATGTGGCCCCGCTGCCTTGAGGCTGTTGACATGTTGGAATGATCTTGGTACCTCGGCCTCGGAGATGATCGATGTGCAGGCTGGTGGGATGAGGCAGACCAATAGTTCAGCATGTACTGGATGGGCCAAAGGACCTGTTTCTATGAATCTAAAACTCTAACAGGTGCTTGGAAAATCCAGTTATCTGTCTACCACCTTAAAGTATGTGACTAGTTAAGAATCAGATGGGACTATTGTTATGTATTTGTTTAATAAACAGTGTAAATCATCAACGGTGCGCAAATAAGTCATTTTAAGTTTAATATTAAACATGTCAAATCCATGAACTACATCATATGTATCACATGACTGTGAAAAATGTAACGAATGCACTCATGAAATGATTGCACAGAGCCTTAACATAGGTTCTACAAAGAATTTTTTTCTCAACCTGTTATCTACCTTTGATATTTTTACTTGCTGACATGGCAATGTGTTGCATGGCATAAATGATACCAACCCATGAGTCCTTTGTCATATTCCAAATTACTAGTTTTTTGGGAACAAGCAGATGTTTAGCAAAATCTCATTATGGGCCCAGGCACAGACAAACACAACAGAGTGAGTGTGAAATAAATAAAAACAACATGGTTTTGGTTTAAAATTGACAATTCGATTATAAAACTGGAGTTAATGTTTACCTCCACTAGCTCACTTCCCAAAGGGACCTGTTATAGTGGTGTTTATTGTTACCAAAATTGATTAACTGTGTGAATTTAAAATTAGTTAGTTTATTTATTCTTTTTTTTAGAGATGTAACGCGGAACTGGACCTTCTGGCCCAACAAGACATCCAGCAACCCACCGATTTAACATTAGCCTAATCATAGGACACTTGACAAAGACCAGTTAACCTACGAACTTGTACATCTTTGGACTGTGGGAGGAAACCAGAGCAACCGGAGGAAACCCACGCGGTCACGATGAGAACATACAAACCCCTTACAGTTGGCACTGGATTCCGATGCCCCCGATCTGTAATAGCGCTGCACTAATCACTATACTATCGTGGCGTATGACGCGGAGGTTTTTATATTGTAGCGTTCTCAGCCACCAACTGGGATCTTTTTCTTTTAAATACTGTGTCAGATTCTCTAAACCTGGCATTAGACACTAGTGAGTGCCTCTTTAATTAAAATTTGAAACAAACCAATTTATATAATTTTGTCAGCGAGCTTTGTTTAGGCTAGATTTTAAAGTCTTGTACCAATCCATTAAAAAAAAATGTGGTCAAGTAATTCAGCCAGATGTGGAAATAGTTCCAAGAGCAATATCTTAAAAGATAGTTTTCCTGATTAAGTTATGGCCAGCACAAATTGCTGTTCATAATGATGGGAATAACAAAGGGAAAGTCATATTACAGACATGTTTCTAGCCTTCAGCCTCTGTATTCGGTGAAACAGATTGGATTTTTTTTACAGCTTTAATCATTCAAAGATGTTGGTAGACATGACAGGAAATGAGTCAGGTTCAAATAGTGTAACTTCTTTAGAAATTGGGTCTTAACTCGGTCTGTGCACAGAGGTGAGCTAGCAATAAAAATGCTGCAAATCCAACATTCTCAAGAGCTTTTTTGAAACCATGTAGATTGGAAGGAATTGGCTTGAAACTGATCTCTTTTATGGTGAGGAGGAGGAAGTCAAGAGGGAACATCCAGTCCGCACAGCTGCCTGTTTGTGTTGTCAATTTTCACTCGTGTACTGGGGCCCAGCATCATCAGAAGGATAATGTTGCATAAATTCTTGTCAGGCTTCCAGCTGGGTCCAGGCATCGATTTTAACCAATGCCTGAGGTAGAAGTGTCTTGCATATGTCTGTTGGCAGTCCGGAACATGAGATCCCGCTAACTGTGAGGAAGACCTCTGCTTTACTGAAGAACTATGAGCTGCCATCAGACAGGCGCAAGACACTTCTACCTCAGGCGTCAGTTAAAATCAATATCTGGATCTGGCTGGAAGCCTGAGAAGAGTTTAATTTGCCATATACGCCGGGAAAACACTAGATCCTTTTCCTGAAGGTTAATGTTATTGAATTCCCTTTCCTCCTGCTAACAAAAAGCAAGAAAATCCTGTTATGGTTAATTACTACTCAATAAATCAATTCTCAATTGACAGGAAAGTGGTGGAACTCGGTTATCAAGACAACCGCGCTCAATAATAATCTACCTAAAAAAGCCCCATTTGGGCTTCTTCTGGAACTCCCAGACCTCGTGACAGCCTCCGTCCGAACATGGACTGGATTCCAGAGGTGAGATGAGATGGCAAGTAAGAATTTGACAGAATAGCGCATCAAGGCACCATGGTGAAAGTGAAGTCAACGAGCATGAGAAGGACAACATTTTGGTGTTTCGAGTCATACCTCATGTGAAAGTTAGCAGTCGTGGCTATTCGAGGTCAGTCAATCCCAGCACCAAGACGTCACTGCTGGAGTTCCTCAGCAGCGTCCTTGGATCAAACATCTTCAGCTAGCTCGTCAATGATCTTCCTTCTGTGGGAAGGTCAGAAGTGGGGATGTTGACTGGTTTGCAGTCCTTTCACAAGTAATCAACTCTTCAAGTTCAAAGTAAATTTATTGTCAAAGTATGTACATGTCACCATCTGTTTTCTTGCTGGCATTTACGGAAATATAAAGAAATACAATAGAATTTATGAAAAAATTATTAAAAACTAAGACTGACAACCAATGTGCAAAAGAAGAAAAAATATGTATATTTTAAAAAATATTGATTTGAAGAGTCTTACTGAGTTGTAAGCTCTCCTTATCTTAAGCAATGGAAGCACTAAATACTCTACTCCTCCATAGTAATTTGTTGTATGACATGGGTGATTATGGTCCTTTCATGACCATGATTGTTCTTGGCAAATGTTTCCTACAGAAATGGTTTGCCATTGCCTTCTTCTAGGCAGTGTATTTATAAGAGAGGTGACCCCAACCATTATCAATACTCTTCAGCGATTGTCTGCCGGGCATCAGTGGTCACATAACCAGGACTTGTGATACGCACCAGCCGCTCGTACAACCATCCACCGCCTGCTCCCATGGCTTCACGTGACTCTGATCGGGGGGGGGGGGGGCGGTGGTTAAGCAGGTGCTAAGCTTGCCCAAGGGTGACCTGCAGGGTAGCGGAGGGAAGGAGTACCTTGCACCTCCTTCGGTCGAGATGCCTCTCGAACTTGCCAACTATCCATAGTAATTATTATCCATATTAAAAGCCAAGATAGTTCTCAATATCAAAATCACAAAAAAGTATCCTTATCTGGCGCTTAAGGTCTCAATCAATGTGAGAGAAAGTTAATTAGTTTGGATTTCTGAAAAGCTAATAAAGAGGCAGACTCACAGAGATGTTGTTAATGGCGAATGTGTTTCTAATTTTGTGATTCATAACACATGTGCACTAGCAAACAGTTACCATCCTATGATTAATACAAGAATAGAAAACAATTAGCAATTTATGCTCTTCAGCACATGACATTGTTATACCATTCTGTGCTCCAAAGTTCATTGCAATTACATGATTACATGATGCATCATAGGTCAAGGAATTTCACTTATGAGACACAGATTACCAAATACTGCATACACAGAAAGTCTGAAAGCAGAAACAGAATGTTGGAATTGTTCAGCAGTTTATATTTCATTTTGGGCTGTGCTGCAGCTGGTGAATTGAGGATTTAATGACCTCCCATAATTATCCTTGAAATGGCTGGTTTGTTTGACTTTCCTCAGGGCAGGTAATAAGCAACTTTGTTTCTATCAGTGTGGAGTAAAGGTAGTAGATTTACTCCCCTGAAAGGGATTAGAGAGCCCAGCTGCCCACCCGTTTTAATTCTGTTTCCCATTGCTATTCTGACTCATCGGTCCACGGCCACCTCCACAGACACGACAAGGCCTCTCTCAGGTTGGAGGAGCAACACCTCATATTCTGTCTGGGTAGCCTCCAACCTGACGGCGTAAGCATCGATTTCTCGAACTTCTGGTCATTTCTTCCCCCGCTCCCTTCGCTCTTTTTCCGTTCCCCTTTCTGGCTCTCCTCCCACGTTTTCTCTGTGCCTCACCTGCCCATCTCCCCACTCCGGTGCCCTTCCTCCTTCCCTTTCTCACATGGACCAATGTCCTATCTTATCAGCTTCCTTTTTCTTTGGCCCTTTACCCCTTCCACCTATCATCTCCCAGCTTCTCACTTTATCCACCCACCCATCTCTCCCCCCCCCCCGTCTCTTGGTCTCACTTATCACCTTCCAGCTTGTACTCTGTCCCCTCCCGCCCCACCTTCTTATTCTGGCTTCTGAACCCCTTCCCTTCCAGTCCTCATGGAGGGTCTTGGCCCAAAACGTGAACTGTTCATTCCCCTCCAGGAGTGATTCCTGTGAGGTTATCCACTTTGGTGGTAAGAACGGGAAGGCAGATTATTATCTAAATGGAGTCAAGTTAGGAAAAGGGGAAGCACAACGAGATCTAGGTGTTCTCGTACATCAGTCACTGAAAGCAAGCATGCAGGTACAGCAGGCAGTGAAGAAAGCTAATGGCATACTGGCCTTCATAACAAGGGGAATTAAGTATGAGAGCAAAGAGGTCCTTCTGCAGCTGTACAGGGCCCTGGTGAGACCACACCTGGAGTACTGTGTGCAGTTTTGGTCTCCAAATTTGAGGAAGGACACTCTTGCTATTGAGGGAGTGCAGCGTAGGTTCACAAGGTTAATTCCCGGGATGGCGGGACTATCATATGTCGAAAGATTGGAGCGACTGGGCTTGTATACTCTGGAATTTAGAAGGCTGAGAGGGGATCTTATTGAAACATATAAGATTATTAAGGGATTGGACACGCTGCAGGCAGGAAGCATGTTCCCGCTGATCGGTGAGTCCTGAACCAGGGGCCACAGTTTGAGAATTAGGGGTAGGCCATTTAGAACAGAGTTGAGGAAAAACTTTTTCACTCAAAGAGTGGTGGATATATGGAATGCTGTGCCCCAGAAGGCTGTGGAGGCCAAGTCTCTGGATGCTTTCAAAGAAGAGATGGATAGAGCTCTTAAAGATAGTGGAATCAAAGGTTATGGGGATAAGGCAGGAACTGGATACTGATTGTGGATGATCAGCCATGATCACAGTGAATGGTGGAGCTGGCTCGAAGGGCCAAATGGCCTACTCCTGCACCTATTGTCTACTGTCTATTGACTTGCTGAGTTCCTCCAGCATTTGGTGGGTTGCTCTGTGTGTGTGGCTAGGAATCCTGCGGCGTGTAACTCACCTCCTGACTCCCCAGAGCCTGTCCACCATGGACAAGGCTCAGGTCAGGAGTGCAATGGAATACTCGCCACTCGCGTGGATGAGTGCAGCTCCATCAACACTCGAGAAGCTTGACACCACCCAGTACACGGCAGCCCACTTGATTGGTACCCCTTCCACAAGCATCCAATCCCTCCACCGTCGATGAACAGTTGCAACAGTGTGTACTATCTACAAGATGCACTGCAACAACATACCGAAGTTCCCAAGGCAGCACCTTCCAGAACCTCGACCAATACCATCTAGTAGGACGAGAACAGCAGATACCTGGAAACACCACCACTTGGAAATCCCCCTCCAAGTCACTCACCATCCTCATTTGGAATCATATCACCGTTCCCTCATTGTCGCTGGGTCAAAGTCATGGAATTCCCTCCCTAACAGCACTGTGGGTGTACCTGCACCTCAGGAACTGCAGCAGTTCGAGAGGACAGTTCATCACCATCTTCTCAATGGCAACGAGGGATGGGCAATAAATGCTGGCGTAACTGGAGACACCCACATCCCGTAAATGAATAAATGAAAATAAACAAATAAATAAATGGATCTGCCGAATCTGTTGTGTTTATGATTAGTGAGCCCGGTGATTTTTTACCACAATGAAGAATCAGAATCAGGTTTAATATCACTGGCAGATGTCGTGAAATTTGTTAACTTCATGGCAGCATTAAAATACAATACAAGATAAATATAGAAAAAAATAAATGAATTACAGCTAACTTAAAAAATAGTAGTGCAAAAAAAGAAATAATAAAAAAATGAGGTAGTGTTCATGGGTTCAATGTCCGTTTAGAAATTGGATGGCAGAGGGGAAGAAGCTGTTCCTGAAATGTTGAGTGTGTGTCTTCAGGCTTCTGTACCTCCTTCCTGATCATAACGATGAGAAGAGGGCATGCCCTGGGTGATGGGGGTCCTTAATAATGGAAATTTCATGGCCACCATTATTCAAAGTAGGAACATGGAGCACATAAGAAATGGTAGAAAGTAAAGGTCATACAAGCCTTTGAAGCTACTCTCCTAATCAATAAGATGGCTGCTGATTGATCTTTGACTCCATTCCATTCTCTTGCCTGATCACCATAACTGCTACTAACACACCTCAAAGTTGCTGGTGAATGCAACAGGCCAGGCAGCATCTCTAGGAAGAGGTATAGTCAATGTTTCGGGCCGAGACCCTTCGTCAGGACTATATCTCTGTTTTGCAAAAATTATCTTCCTCTTGAATGTATTCAGTATCTATGTGTCATATGAAGAACGTTAGATGGCTCTGGACCTATATTCACTGGAATTCAGAAGAATGAGGGGGACTTGATTGAAAGCTGTCTAATGTTGAAATGCCTCAATGGAGTGGATGTGGAGAGGATGTATCCTATGGTGAGACAGTCTAAGACCAGAGGACCCAGCCTCAGAATAGAGGCGTGTCCTTTTAAACAAAGATGAGAAGGAATTTCTTTAGCCAGAGAGTGGTGAATCTGTGGAAGTCATTGCCACAGGTGGTTGTGAAAGCCAAGACATTGGGTATATTTAAGTCAGAAGTTGATAGATTCTTGATTAGTCAGCACATGAAGGGAAACATGGAGAAGGCAGAGAATAGGGACAAAGAGGGAAAATGGATCAGCCATGATGAAATGGTGGAGCAGACGCGATAGACAAAATGGCCTAATTCTGCTGCTATATTTTAAGGCCTTATTCTCTAATTCCTTGCGCAGAGCAGCAAATTAAAATACTTAATTAGAGTTGAAATTCTTTCCCATCTCAATCTTAAATGGGTGAATCATGAATCAAGAACCCACCCTAAATTTAAGGGAAATATCATCACAACGTTGTGAAGCACTTTCAGTGGAAAACATATGCTTGTTGTTTAGATTCATTTCAATTTGAATTCTAGGTCAAACAAGTCAGGACAAGTATGAGAATTCTACCTCATAAAAATATGACCGTTTTCTTGTTCTTAACAATTTGGCTCAAATCCAGAATAAATTGTGCAACAGAAATAAGCAAATTAATCCTCAGTATATAACCTGTTGTTATAGAAAAACAGGTTGCTGGAAGATTGTCATCTCAGCATTTTTAGTAAGTCATTTTTTATATTCAATTTAAACTTCCTTGGTCCTACAGACTAAACCTTGCAAACCTCACCCCAGTGTCTCCGTTCCTTTAACGTTTCCCTCTCCTTTCGTCTCATCAAATCTGTCCATACTGTTAGCCACCTAAATCCTTTCTTCTGGTATTCCCTCCTTAAATCATTCCCTTTCATCCCCATAATTAAGGCCCTCTTTAAAACCTTGCTAAATGACCAAGCCTTTAGCCAACCATCTTCATATTTTTGATGTGTTGAATTAAACAATTCGAAAGTGAATGTGCAAGTTACATTCACAAAATGACATTAACTGAGTCTGAAAATTGACTTTCAGAAACCAAAAGAAATAATTAATTTTTCAACCCCAAGATGTCTCAAAGTATATCAGAGTATTATATCTTATAGTAATGTAAAAGTTGATGGTATGAATATCAATTTCTCCTTCCAGTGAACAAACTTCCCTCCCCCTCCTTCCTCTATCCTTTCTCTGACCTTTTACCTCTTCTCATCTGCCTATTATTCCTTCTTGGGTCCCCTCCTCCTTCCCTTTCTCCTGTGGTCCACCCTTTCCCTCCTATCAGATTCTTTCTTCTCCAGCCTATGACCTTTCCCGCCCACCTGGCTTCACCTATCACCTTCTAGCCAGCCTCCTTCCCTTCCCCACCATCTTTTATTTTAGGCATCTACCTCCCCCCTCACCCCAACCCTTCCCTCTCAGTCCTGAAGGAGTGTCTCAGCCCAAAAGGTCAACTGTTTTACCCTTTTCCATAGGTGTTACCCGACCTGCTGAATTTCTCCAGCAATTTTGTGTGTGTGTTGCTAAAAATTGACAACCCATTTGTACACAGCTTCAATGTTGTGTACACTGCTGTGATTATATTTTTAGAAATTAGTTTCAGTGGATGAAGACTGAGGAACGGGTTTTCTTGGGATGCTGGGCATCATTCCTTTATTCCCCTTTAAAACATCATCTTTAAATGCCTTATGTCTGTTTAAGAGAACAGGTGGGGTTTTGATTTCACGTTTCACCCAAAGATTAAGGAGGCAATTGTAACTTCATCATTATCATAATTGCAACATTGTCAGCTCTAAACTGATATTCCAATGGAACGAGTGAGGGAATTCTGAAAATTCAGTACTCCCCCACTTATTCCACTGGGATATCAGATTACAGTTCTGTGTTCATCTATGTAATGGGATTTGACCCACGCCTCTCTGGCAAATGGTACTTCTGAGCCCTGTAGCACCCACACTATCTTCCGTACGGCGTTACGGAATTTGTTATGGTAACATATGGTCTTGTTTGTGCTAAACAGCAACATGGGATATTTGATAATCCAGTAAAATACAGATATTACAAATTAATGTATTACAGTAGGTCAGGTGACCGAGGGGCTGAATGACCTGCTTTGCATTCAATGAAAACTATGTGGCAGAGTAAGCGCACATACATTCATAACAAACATAGTTTAAAACAAATTAATTAATAATTGTCCTCTGACTGTGAATAATAGGAAGCAAAGTTATCCTCCAAAGCAATAATAGGGAAGTTGTAATCATCCACAAGTTAAAGGTTCAATGGTTAATGCATCGCTTGTGCTGCAGGGACATCAGCTTTTGAATTTGTGATAACAACAGCGAGGAAATACATAAAAGAGACAAAGTTAAGAATGTTTTACAAGGTGATGGTGTACTTTGACTAGTTCACTCAGCAGAAACTCCATTTTTTACACCCTAACATTCATTCATCTCTCTATCTATTCATCCATCCGTCCATCCATCCATCCATCCATCCATCCATCCATCCATCTATCCTATCTATCTATCTATATATCTATTCATCCATCCATCCATCCATCTATCCAATCTATCTATCTACTTTGTGTCATAAGCCATTCCAGCCCTTTGAGCCATGCTGTCCAGCAATCCCTCAATTTAATCCTAGTCTAATCATGGGACAATTTACATTTGACCTACCATTAATTAGTTAAATGGAAATGTATTTAATTATGCTTTTTTAAAACTGCTCTAACTTTCTTCAAATGTGGGTATTCTTAATTAAATTTTGCTTTACATGATTACTGTCATCAGATGTACTATTACTCATTCAGAAAGGAGATAGCGATCTGGTGGGATGGTGTCAAGACCATGACCTCTCCCTCAATGTCAGCAAAACAGAACTGGTTATTAACTTCAGGAATTAGGGCAGAGTACACACCCTGTCTGAGTTTATATTACTGAGGTGGAGAAGGTTGAGAGCTTCAAGTTATCAGGTGTAAATATCACCAACAACTTTTCTCGGTCTAGCCACCTAGAGGTTACCTCAAAGGAAGTATATGAGCACCTCTACTCCCTCAAAAGGCTAAGGAAATATGGCATCTCTCTAGCAAGCCATACCAATCTTTATAGATGTATCATATGAAGCATCTTATCCAGAGGGGTCACAGCTTGGTATGGCGACTGCTTTGCCTGTGACTACAAGAAATTGCAGAGAGTTGTGCTTACAACTCAATCCATCATCAAAACCAGCCCCTCCTCCACGCACTCTATCTACACTTTTCACTGCCTCGAAAGATCAGCCAGCATAATCAAAGCTGCCTCCCATCCTCGATATTCTCTCTTCTCCCCCATCCCATCGAGCAGAAGATACAAAAGCTTGAAAGCACGTACCACCAGGCTCAGGAACAGTTTCTATCCCACTGTTACAAGACTGTGTAGTGGACCTCTTGCATGATAAAGGTAAGTTCTTGACCTCACAACCCAGGCCCTTGCACTTTATTGTCCACCTGCAATGTACTCTCTCTGTAACACTACATTCTGCATTCTGTTATTGGTTTCCTTTTGTTCTACCCCATGCACTGATAGATGGATTGATTTCTCTGGATGTGTACAGACAAACACTTTTCACTATATCTTGGTAGACTTGGCAATAATAAACTAAGGTGCCAATTACCAAAAAAAAGTGAGTTTTGTGCATTCATTAAATTCATCAATTAAATTAAATTAAGTAAGGACTGTGTGGCCAGGAGACCAAAAGGCCTGGAGATGATTGCCCACGACTGGCTCAATTTCTCGCTGATCTCACCGATTAAAGAACGGAGCAAGTCTGAGCTCAACGAGGACGAGAGGGGAAGGTGAGTCAGTCTCCAGTGTCATTTGCCTGTGTTAGACTGGTCTCTCTCTATCCCTCTCACTCACTGCTGACAGAGGAACGTGCTGGAGTCTTGGGAAAGGCTTGATCGGCACAATTTGTGAATTGGACTCATTTTTAGAGGACTCAGCAGTTCATGTTATATGTGCTTCTGGTTTCAGGTCACTCGTCTGAGTGCTACTGGTACCATGTAACCCAGTACTACCTGTCGTATTGTCAGGTGGTCGGCGACTAAACCGGCTCTCCAACAGGCTTGCCTGGTGAGGAGGGTGGCTAGACACCTTGCAGGATGACAAAAAAGACCTGTCAAAGGGCAGATGAACCCTCTCGTAAGGTCAATGGCCATCTAGCAAACACGTGCCGTGAAGCACGGAAAGGGCATCCCTTGCATCGAAGCTTGGTCTGGCCATTCACTGCAACAGAACCTCCCCCAGCCGTCTTGAACCCCAACCTGCCGCTGGATCCAGGTGGGGATGTCGAGAGGGTAGGTCTGGACCTGTGCAACCCCCTACTCACCTAAAATCCATTCATGCACACACTGTTCCTTTCTGAGGAGTGGGGTATAAAACCCACTAACTGACTGAAAGGAACCATTATCATCCTATGGGATGGATAGCTGGATAGCCAGACAGAGAGAGAGAGAGAGAGAGAAAGAGAGAGAGAGAGAGAGAGAGAGAGAGAGAGAGAGAGAGAGAGAGAGAGAGAGAGAGAGAGACTCTTTTTGTAAATTGCTATTTTGCGTGATTTTGGTCCGGGTGAACTGGCTCTGCGGCTTGCAATCAACAAATGACAGAGCACTAAATTGAACTAAACTGAACATACCTAGACTGTATCAAGGACTCTGTGGTTTGATAGTCAATATTCTGTGTGTTATTCATTTGTCTTTTGCTATTTGTGTGATTTGTTCCTTTTTTTGCATGTTGGGTGTTTGATGTTTTCTTTAAACAGGTTCCATGGTGTTTCGTTGTTTTGTGGCTGTCAGTGGGAAGACAAATCTCAGGGTTGTATACTGCATATATACTTTGATAATAAATGTACTTTGAATCTTTGAGTCTTTGAATCATTTTAAAAGACTTATTGTCCTCTCATTTAGTTCTTTTCCTTTTAGTCTTCTCTGCCTGAAACTGTGAGGGATTTCCTAGCATCTGTTAATCATATTTGTTAATGGTGAACAGAAACTATGCATAAATTGTTCAGAATACTAAAGAGAACATCCTCCTTGTGGGCTGAGTCTCATTTCTGCTTTATGTCTTCACTAAATAATTGATATCAGAACCTTATTATATGGGGAATACAGTCCAATTGATTACAAGCACACTACCTCAGGAGTGAGGTTTTTGATTGGTAAACAACATCCAGCCTACAACAGGTGGGATGGTTTTATTGAAACGTGGTGCACTGTTTCATTTTATGGGAATTTATAACATGCGGTAATGACACAGAATCATTGTGTGACTGCATGCAAGTTTGGTCAGGCATTGGATCAATCTTCAGATTGAGGAGTATTAATTGGACGTTGCTCTCTCTCTCTCCTAGAACAGGTTATGGAAAATCAAACAGGATAATCAACTCAGTCAGTGAGCAAGGTGTTTTGCCAAATGTGATTGTGGACAAAAGTCAGGGAGAGGCTTACATATCTGTCCTATCGCAACAGGGATATGATTCCAGACAGATTAAGGAAAAGATTGAATTAATTTACTTTGTAAAAATTACCTATAATAAGGAAGCTATTTACTATAGACTAATAACACATGGCTATGACAATCTCTTAAATTAACATCCGTTTGTATCTCTTAGATGTGATTAAACAACACTGCCATTTCTAAGGTGGTTAACAGTAGTTTCATCCTTAAAAGATGGTTTGCCTTTGAAAAGGACTTTGCAGTTTCCAGGTCCCTATTAATGTCTGATTAACTTGATCGAGCTTCTTTTATATCAAGTGTCTTACGAACTTGATTAGTTTCTTGATGGGCTGATAAGGAGGGTTGATGAATGTGGATCTGTGGATGTTTTCTACATAGATTTTAGTAAGGCGTTTGACAATGTACATCATTGGAGGCTCATCAAGAAGATTAAGGTACATGGGATCCATGGTGAATTAGCCGTTTAGTTTCAGAACTGACTTGCCCTAGAAGATAGTGGTCAAGGGGACTTATTCTAGCTGGAGATCTGTGATTAGTGGTGTTCCTCCTGGGATCTCTGCTGTCTGTGATGTACATGAATGAGCTAGATGAAAATGTACTTTATTGTGATCGTCCAGATCATCAGCTGGTGCTACAGCAGCACGAGCCACAGCCCAGGCAGAGGGTGCACAAGCACATGCTACATTTGCAGACTGGGAGATTGCCATTAAAGTAGACCAGGTTTTTGCTAGAGGCTAATTTGGAAGCACTGCATCTTGAAAAAGAGGCTGCAGCTGCTGTCGTCCAAGCAGAGATATCGGAGGCACGGCAGAGCAAGGGGGTGAGGAGTTTCACAGTAAAATAAAAGCCACGCAGCAATAATACAGGGTACACACGAGCATGTGCCAGATTCTGTCAGGGACCAGGCTAAACATCTTAGCTGGCAGTCTGAGTCTGCCTGTAACTCCACACAGGATCAAAGGTCACAACACTCCATTCAATTTACCTCTCACACTTTGCATAATCCTTCTTCCCCCTTCCTTTCCAACGTTCAAAGTAAATTTATTATCAAAATACATTTATGTCGCCATATACAGCCCTGAGTTTGATTTTCTTGTGGGCATACTCAATGAATCCAATAACCATAATAGAATCAATGAAAGACCACACCCAATAGGGCACACAACCAGTGTGCAAAAGACAACAAACTTGCCAATACTAAAGGAAAATAAATAAATAGATAGATAGATAGATAAATCAATCAATCAATCAATCCGTAATAGAACAATAACCATAATAGAATCAGTGAAGGACTTTCAACCAGGATGCAAAAGACAATAAACTGCAAATACAAAAAGAAAGAAATAATAATAATAAATAAGTATGCAATAAATATCAAAAACATGAGATGAAGAAAGTGAGTCTATAGGATGGGGGAACAGTTCAGTGATGGGGCAAGTGAAGTCGGGTGAAGTTATCCCCTTTGTTTCAAGAGCCTGATGGTTGAGGAGTAATAACTGTTCCTGAGCCTGGTGGTGTGAGTCTTGGGGCTCCTGTACCTTCTTCCTGATGGCAGCAGTGAGAAGCGAGCATGACTTGGGTGGTGGGGGGTGGGGGGTCACTGATGGTGGATGCTACTTTCCTGTGCCAGCGCTCCATGTAGATGATGGATTAGGCCATATGCACTACATTTTGTAGGATTTTCTGTTCAGGGATTGGTGTTTCCATACAAGGCTATGATACAACCAAGCAATATACTCTCCACCACACATCTATAGAAGTTTGTCAAAATTTTAGATATCATGTCAAATCTTCCTAAACTTCCAAGGAAGTAAAGGTACTGATTGCTTTCTTCATAATTACACTTACATGCTGGGCTCAGAATAGGACCTCTGAAAAGATAACACTGGAAAATTTGAAGTTGCTGACCATTTCCAGTTCTCATGAAAGACCTTGCCCCAAAATATCACTGTGTCCTGACGAAGGGTTCCGGCCCAAAACGTTGACTGATCGTTTTCACGGATGCTGCCCGACCTGCTGAGTTCCTCCAGTGTGTTGTGAGTGTTGCCTTGACCCCAGCATCTGCAGAGTATTTTGTGTTTGTGTGATCAATTCACCAGCCATGGTGACCAAAGGAAGAATTAACAGCTGGAGAATATGTTTCTCAGGTGCTATGAATGAGTTGTTCAAGTTATCGAGGCAGAATATACTGTTCATTTGGCCCACAATCTGATTTTTGCTTGGAGACATCCCTAAACCATTGAGATTTGGACCTTAACGTGAAGATTAATGATCCAATTAGCAGTTCATTACCTCTTGTGCCTTGAGGAATGAGCTATGTTAGAGAAAAAAAACATCCTATTCTTCTGCAATGGATGTGAAACATGCTGCACTGTGTTTTATATTGGAATTTATAAGATGTACTGTGCAATAAGAATTGTCTGCCAGAAAATAGTTGAATATCATGTTTTCATTGCATGCTTGATGATATCATCATTATTGGTGGTTTCAATGCAGTTGTTACCAGACAGAATCCATCATCAAGGACCCCCAACACACAGGCCATGCTCTCTTCTTGCTGCTGCCATCAGGAAGAAAGTACAGGAGCCTCAGGACTCACAACATCAGGTTCAGGGACAGTTATTAACCCCTCAACCATTAGGCTCTTGAACCAGAGGGGATGACTTCACTCAGCTTCACTTGTCCCATCATTAAAGTGTTCCCTCAAACTCACTTTCAAGGACTCTTCATCTCATGTTCTCAATATTGCTTATTTATTTATTATTATTTATTTCTTTATGTATTTGCACAGTTTGTTGCATTTTGCACACTGGTTGAATGCCCATGTTGATACGGTCTTTCATTGATTTTATTATGGTTATTATTCTATAATTGATTCATTGGAGTATGCCCACAAGAAAATAAATCTCCCAGTTGCATATGATGACTTATATGTACTTCGATAATAAACTTACTTTGAACTTTGATAGAAATGAAAGTTCAGGTAGAATAATTCACACACAATATATACTATATATATTGAATGTAAATTTATTTACCAAATGCCAACAACTATGCATTGTGTTATTTTTAAAATATCAAACAAATATTACACTTCTTTGATCTTGTAACTGGAAAATGTACCAGTATTTAAACTTTTCAAATATTTGTTAACTTATCACTGGCCCCTCCTCTGTCTCCTCACCCCCCCCAATGCACTCCCTCCCTCACTCCCCCCTCTCTCTCCACTCTCATAATACTCCTCTATTCCTTGTGTCCATCCACTGTTCCTCCACCACCTACAACTGAGAAACCCCACCAGTAACTACCTCACTGGCCTATAGTTGCCTGGTCTGTTATCACAGGCCTTTTCAAATTACAGCACAAAATTAGCCACCTTGTAGTCTTCCAGTACCTTGCCTGTGGTTAATGGTGAACCAAATTTCTCTGCCAGGGGCCCCTGCACTATACTGCTGCCACAAAAAGAAAACAAATTTCATGATATATGTGAGTGATGATAAATTTGATTCTGATCTGGGTCTCCATTGTGGACTGAGAATGGGAAGGGGGCAGGGAGAGGGGAGTCATGGTTGGGAAAAAGGAAGGAGAGAGGGACGGAACGGGAAGCACCAGGGATACATTCTGTAGTGATCTATAAACCAATTGTCTGGAATCAAATTACCTTGCCTGGTGTCTCAGGGCTGGGCGTGCCTGCACCCATGCCAACCATTGCCTCCGCTTCCCTGGCACTCCTTCTCTGTCACCTATCCCACACCCCTCCTGCAGTGCTCCGCCTTCATCATTCCCATCATCCTTTGCTCCCACCAGGTTTACAAACACTGTACTTGCAAAATTCTTGGACACTTCAGCTATATGTACAGTGTCTAAATAAAGTATTCACCCCGCCTTCCCCCGGAAGCTTACATGTTCTATTGTTTTACAACATTGAATCACAGTGGATTGAATTTGGCTTTTTTAACACTGATCAACAGAAAAAGACTCTTTTGTGTTAAGGTGAAAGAAGATCCCTACAAAGTAATCCAAATCACAAATATAAAACACAAAATAATTGATCGCCTGAGTATTCTCCCCCTTTGATATGGGCACAGCAAATTATCACTGGTGTAGCCAATTGGTTTTAGAAGTCACATAGTTAACTGGAGATCACCATGTGCAGTCACGGTGTTTCAATTATTTGTAGTAATACTATACCTGTATCTGGAAGGTCCAACTGCTGGTGAGTCAGTATCTGGCTAAAAACTACACCACGAAGACAAACACACTTAAAGCAGCTCTGCGAAAAGGTTATTGAAAAGCACAAGTCAGGAGATGGATACAAGAAAATGTCCACATCACTGAGTATCCCATGGAATGCAGTTACGTTATTCATCAAGAAATGGAACAAAAATGGTACAGCTGTAAATCTGCCTAGAGCAGGCCATCCTCAAAAACGAAGAGACCATGCAAGAAGGGAACTGGTGAGGGAGGTGACCAAGAGTCCTATGACAATACTGGAAGAGTTACAAGCTTCAGTGGCTGAGATGGGAGAGACTGCACACACAGCTGATTCACAGATGCTTCACCAGTCGCAGCTTTAGAAACATAGAAACGTAGAAAACCTACAGCACAATACAGGCCCTTTGGCCCACAATGCTATGCTGAGCATGTACTTACATGTTCAAACATGTGCTTTATGGGACAGTAGCAAAGAGAAAGCCACTGTTATAAAAACTCACATGAAATCTCAGCTAAAGTTTGCCAGAAGGCATATGGGAGACTTTGAAGTCAGCTGGAAGAAGGTTCTATAGTTTGATGAAACCAAAATTGAGCTTTCTGGCCATCAGACTAAACGCTATGTTTGGCGTAAACCAAACACCGCACGTCATCAAAAACACACCATCCCTACCGTGAAGCATGGTGGTGGCTGCATCATGCTGTTGGGGTGCTTCACTGCAGCAGGCCCTGGAAGGCTTGTAAATGTAGAGGGTAAAATGAATGCAGCAAAATACAGGGAAATCCTGGAAGAAAACCTGATGCAGTCTGCAAGAGAACCGTGACTTGGGAGAATTTTTCTGCAAGACAATGACCACAAGCACAAAGTCAAAGCTACACAGGATTGGCTTAAAAACAACAAAGTTAATGTCCTAGAGTGGCCAAGTCAGAGTCCAGACCTCAATGCAATTGAGAATTTGTGGCCGGACTTGCAAAGGGCTGTTCACTCATGATCCTCATGCAATTTGACAGAGCTTGAGCAGTTTTGTAAAGAATGGAGAAAAATTGCAGTGTCCAGATGTACAAAACTGATAGACACCTATCCACACAGACTCAAGGCTGTAATTGCTGCCAAAGGTGCATCCGCTAAATACTGACTGGAAAGGGGTGAATACTTATGCAATCAATTATCTTGTGCTTTATATCTGTAATTAATTTAAATCACTTTGTAAAGATCTGTTTTCACTTTGACACAAAAGAGTCAGTTGATCAGTGCCAAATTAAATCCACTGTGATTTAATGTTAAAACAATAAACCATAAATACTTCCAAAGGGGGGTGAATCCTTTTTATAGGCACTGTATGTGCCTATGACTTTTGCACAGTAGTGTACACATGAGAAGTATTCATTTTAGACCTCACCCATCTTTCCACTTGTTCCTTAATGGGACTTATGCTCTCCCTATTTACATTTTCGCTTGTAATTATACCTGTAGATCTTGTAGTGTTCTCCTTTACCATAGGAGCACATAACACACTCAGCCATTCAGGAGTAGCTTCTTTCCCTCTGCCGTCCGATTCCTAAATGGACATTGAACCCATGAACACTACCTCACTTTTTTAATATATATAATTTCTGGTTTTTAATCTATTCAATATACATATACTGTAATTGATTTAGAAACATAGAAACATAGAAAATAGGTGCAGGAGTAGGCCATTCAGCCCTTCGAGCCTGCACCGCCATTTATTATGATCATGGCTGATCATCCAACTCAGAACCCTGCACCAGCCTTCCCTCCATACCCCCTGATCCCTGTAGCCACAAGGGCCATATCTAACTCCCTCTTAAATATAGCCAATGAACTGGCCTCAACTGTTTCCTGTGGCAGAGAATTCCACAGATTCACCACTCTCTGTGTGAAGAAGTTTTTCCTAATCTCAGTCCTAAAAGGCTTCCCCCTTATCCTCAAACTGTGACCCCTCGTTCTGGACTTCCCCAACATCGGGAACAATCTTCCTGCATCTAGCCTGTCCAATCCCTTTAGGATTTTATACGTTTCAATCAGATCCCCCCTCAATCTTCTAAATTCCAACGAGTACAAGCCTAGTTCATCCAGTCTTTCTTCATATGAAAGTCCTGCCATCCCAGGAATCAATCTGGTGAACCTTCTTTGTACTCCCTCTATGGCAAGGATGTCTTTCCTCAGATTAGGGGAGTAAAACTGCACACAATACTCCAGGTGTGGTCTTACCAAGGCCTTGTACAACTGCAGTAGTACCTCCCTGCTCTTGTACTTGAATCCTCTCGCTATAAATGCCAGCATACCATTTACTTATTTATTTATTATTATTATTATTTCTTCTTCTTCTTCTTCTATATGATGTATTGCATTGAACTGTTGCTGCTAAGTTAACAAGTTCCAGGACACATGCCGGTGATAATAAACCCGATTCTGATGACCACAAGATAAAGGAGAATAATTAGGCCATTTAGGCCATTCAGTCTGCTCCGCCATATCTTATCTCATATCCCCTCTTGGCTCTTCTGATTAAGTGTAATCCTACATCCCTAATACTCATCGAGGGATTTGATTGATCCCAACTCTTTTCATCTGACGATACATCTTTTTTTGCCTGATTGTAATCCCAATATTCCTCATCAGCCAGAATTCCCTAATCCTGCCAGCCTTATCCTTCGCCCTAACCTGCTGACCTTGAACTCTCTCTATCTCGCTTGGGTGGGAATGTGGAGGTGCCATGCTTAGTAAGTTTGCTAATGACACTAAAATTGTTGGGTGTAGCGGACAGAAGATTGTCCAAGATTACAATAGGATGCAGTAAGCTTGGAAAGTTAGCAAGGGAATGGCAGATCAAATTCAACTCAGAAGAGTGTCAAGTGATGCATTTTGGATAGTTAACCCAGGCCAGCACATATACAATGAATGGCAGAATGTTGTTGAACAGAGAGACCTAGGGGTATAATACTTACTTCCATGAAAAAGAATACAGATAGGATGTGAGCAGGCTTGTGTCATTCTTACCTTAATTGGACAAGGCATTGAGTATAATGAGATGTACAAAGTGCTGGTTAGGCTGCATTTGGAGTATTGAGAGGGAGTATTGTACTGTGTACAGGCAGGATATGATTAAGCTAGAGTGGTCTACAGAAGATTTACAAGAACAGTGCCTGGATGGGAGGGTGTAGGTTTTAAGGAGAGACTGCATAGGCTGGGACTGTTTCTCCTGCAGCAAATGAGTCTGGAGAGTTGACATGGTAGAGGTATATTAATTAAGAGGGGTATGATAAAGTAGATAGCCAGTGCCTATTTCCTACAGTAATGGTAAAACTAGACAGCTTAACTTTAAGATAAACACAAAATACTCTGCAGATGCTGGGGTCAAAGCAACACTCACAACACGCCGGAGGAACTCAGCAGGTCGGGCAGCATCCGTGGAAATGATCAGTCAATGTTTCGGGCCTGAACCCTTCGTCAGGACTGAAGAGGGAAGTTGCAGAGGCCCTATAAAGAAGGTGGGGGGAGGGTGGGAAGGAGAAGGCTGGGAGGTGCCAGGTGAAAAACCAGTAAGGGGAAAGATAAAGGGGTGGGGGAGGGGAGGCAGGGAGGTGATAGGCAGGAAAGGTGAAGAAGGAATAGGGGAAAACACAATGGGTAGTAGAAGGAGGCGGAACCATGAGGGAGGTGATAGGCAGCTGGGGGAGGGGGCAGAGTGAAATAGGGATAGGGGAAGGGAGGGGGAGGGAATTACCAGAAGTTGGAGAATTCTATGTTCATACCAAGGGGCTGGAGACTACCCAGACGGTATATGAGTTAAGCTACCAAAGGAGGGGGCAGACTGAAAAACATTAAAAAGGCACCTGGATTTCTGTTTGAATGAGCAGGGTGAATCTAGAACTGGGTCTATCTAAAGCAGGGGTTCCTAACCTATTTTATGCCATGGACCAATACGATTAAGCAGGGAGTCTGTGGGCTCCAGGTTGGGAACATCTGATGTAGAGAGATATGGAATTAGTACAGGCAACTGGGATTAGTATGGTTAGGTATAAGGGCAGCATAGTCACACTGGGCTGAAGTGACTTTTTCTGAGCTGTACAGTTCGATGTACCCATGTATTATCAACCGTTTCCTCTCAGAAATGATTATGCTTACTGACTTTTGCAAATTAATGAAAGTAAGTACTACTTTTCTGCAAGTTATCTGTTTTGTCCACAACATTCGTAAGTTTGTCCTGCAGCCTGGTAAGGCTTATGATTATTTTAAATAATATTTCCAAAATGCAGATGGGGTTGCTCTTATCTTACCTCTATTTGCACTTATTGATTCCTTACTGCTTTTTAGCAACCATTCCTTACCATGGAAAAGAACAGAGCCTTAGATTAAAATTGTCGATAATGTCCCAGACCACGTTTTGTCAATGTTTGTCGATATCTTCCACTTCTCAACTATCGTCCTTTACTAAACCTACAGGATACTGGAAACATGCTGTAATTCGAACTGTCAACAAAGATGCTTTATTCATGAAACAGCCTGCCGAGCTAGGAGGCACGTTTACAGTTGCATTCTTTCCAAAAGACTCTCAGAAGCTCTCTGTCCCCAAAAGCTGTGGCAACATTGGTATGCACAAGCTACAATTCCTATACTGGTGACAACTTTAACAGCAGTAACAATGATTATTCACCATTCACCAAGGCCAAGGAACTGATGGTCGATGTCAGAAGAGGGAAACCGGAGGTCCATGAACCTGTCCTCTATGGAGGGTCAGAGGTGAAGAGGGTTAGCGACTTTAAATTCCAGGGCGTTACTATTTCAGACGATCGGTGCTGGACCCAGCGCATAAGTACAATGCAAAGAAAGTACTGCAGCACCTCAACGTCCTTAGGAGTCTACGGAGATTCAGCACGTCATCAAAAACTCTGACAAACTTTATAGATGGGTAGTTGAAAGTGTGCTGACTCGCAGCATCACAGCCTGGTATGGAAACATCAATGCCTGGCTCATGGGCCTCTGGTTTCCTTCTCCTGAAGTCTACAATCAGTTCCTTGGTCTCATTGACATTGAGTGAGAGGTTGTTGGTATTACACCACTCAGCCAAATTTTTCATCACCCCCTTTGATACTGCCCACAACAGTGCTGTTATCAGCAAACTTGAATATGGTGCTGGAGCTGTGCTTAGCCACACAGTCATGGGTGTAGAATGAGTGGAATCAATGATCTCACTTTAAGGACACTTTATCTTGTTATCTCATGTTCTCATTATTTATTGCTACTTATTTATATTTGCACTCGCACAGTTTGTAATCTTCTACACTCCAGTTGATCCTGTTTACTTTGATTTTGACTTTGACTTTGATATTATTCCTTAAGTTTGAACAATCTTACTTCACTCATTTCAGTGCTTGTGAATATGAAACCAGTTTCTGAAGACTTGAAGATGAAGAAAGTGAAAAGAGTTCCCTAAAATAGACGGCAGGTGAAATAGTGTTAACAATGCAGGTCATTGAAAATTCCTGTAAGGAGTTATTGGCCTGAAATATTGCCTTTGTTTCCCCTTTTTCCAATGCTGTCTGACTTATGCATTTCAAGAATGCTTGATTTTTCAATCAGATTTCCAGTGGTTCCAGTACATGCCGTGATAAATACGTTGTTAATTGGCTCCAAGGATTTGACTTGCTGCATACCACAGTTGTACAAACCAAAACATTTCACTGCTGACACAAAATGACGCATCATTTATTTATGTACTACCATTTTCAATTCCCCAAAGTTGATGATTTGATTTAGAAGCATACAGAAAGGATTTCAGAGGAAGAGATGAGAACTGGACATCACTTTCTGATTCTATTACAATCTGTAACTGCTTGGGAGCCACAAGAGACTCTGCTGATGATAGAAATCTTGACTAATACACAAAATGCTGGAAGAACTCAGCTGGTAGGGCAGCCTCTGTGGAGGGAAATGAAAAGTCCTGATGAAGAGTATCAATCTGAAATATTGACAGTTCATTGCCCTCGCTGCTTGACTGCTGGGTTCCTCCAGCATTTTGTGTGTGCTGCTCCTGTAACCGCTTAGCTGACTTTACCTTTATGAAAAACAGGCGGTTATATTTTTATTTCCAAATGTATAATCTCGGGTTTCAAATTTTACTATATCATTGAGAGAAAAGGATGTTACAAGCAGGGAAGGCGGGATGCAAAATAATTATCCACAATCAAATGTACTTTTTCAGTCCCTTGATACAGTTGCCTTCCTTTCGTCAATCAACAGCATCAAGGAAATCAGAATTAGTAAGAATCATAACAAATCCAATATAGTAGTGAGACATAGTAAAATTGTTGGGTTATACCACTGTGACTAACATTCTGATGTGAAAGTAGCAGCTATAAGCAGCTTTAACCTGTGTGAATATTTATCACAATTTTTTGTTCCTCAGTAGAATAATTCTGTATAGAAGAAGTGCTTGCAGGTCTTAAGGTGAAAGAAAGATTGATACCACAAGCCATATTTTAAATAATTAAGAAATAATATAAATTGTCTCCTTGAGATTATAAACACGAGAGATTCTGCAGATGCTGGAAATCCAAAGGAACACACACAAAATGCTTGAACTGGATCATAAAGCGTTCACAGCTCAACTCCAACCCTCTCCATCTCCAAAGTCTGTTTCTTCCACTATGATGCTCTTTGAAAGAGAGCATCACAGATGATTAGGTTTCTGGGGAAATAACTGGTCAGGCAGCATCTATGGAAAAGAGTAAACAGTCGACGTTTCAGGCCAAGACCCTTCTTCAGGACATGTTGACTGCTTACTCTTTTCCATAGATGCTGCCAGACCAGCTGAGTTCCTCCAGGGTTTTGTGTGTATTGTTGTAGAGATTATAGCTATTTTCTCAATATCTGGTGACAGTGATCCATCCACATCTTGATTCAAACGTTATGTCTGCAGGTATATTTTTAGTGCAGCAGGATTTAAAGATGTTATTTTCCCGGAAACCTAATCATCTATAGTGTGATAGTTGCAGCTGGAGGAGACAAAAATAACAAACTGTAAACCTGACCAAACTCTTTTATCAACAATGCTGAGTAGGGTCCATTGATGATTCTGGAGAGAGTCACGGAGACAGTCAGCGTGGAAAAGGCACTTCAGACCATCGCATCCGCGCTGACCGTCAACCACCCATTTTACACAGACAATAATCCCATGTTTTATCTGTTACCAAACAAAATCTCAAATCAAAAGCAAATGGAGATGGCCAAAAGCTTGACCAGAGAGAGGTGGCTTTCAAAGGGCGTCATAGTGGAAGGAAAAGATTTTGGAGATAGAGAGGGTTGGAGTTGGATAGTGAAGGTTTTATGATACAGTTCACGCTTAGCTCGCTAATGTAGACATGGAAGAAAGGCAGCAGTGTAGCCTTCCATCTCTGGAATGGGAATAAAATTACATAATCGAAGAGATGGAACCTTACTGGAAGCAGGGGTCATGAGATGCTTTTCCTCCAAGTCTTCATGGTCAGGGTCTTCCTGGATGCTTTTCCTCCTCCAATCTTCAGGGTCACAACTAATGATCTGATGAGGATTGGACTCCTGAAGATCACTGGAAATAGTCTAGGCAACTCAGCACTTAAACACCTCTTACTGTTACCTCAAGCTCCCTATTAGTTAGTCCCCTGAGGTACCTACCTGCATGCTTGCATTGACACATGTCTTGTCATGCTATGTGTCTGATGTTGGGGGAGTCCAGAACCAGAGGCCACAGTTTAAGAATAAGGGTAGACCATTTAGAACGGAGTTGAGGAAAAACTTTTTCACCCAGAAAGTCGTGGATCTGTGGAATGCTCTGCCTCAGAAGGCAGTGGAGGCCGATTCTCTGGATGCTTACAAGAAAGAGTTAGATAGAGCTCTTAATGATAGCGGAGTCAAGGGATATGGGGAGAAGGCAGGAACGGGGTACTGATTGTGGATGGTCAGCCAAGATCACAGTGAATGGTGGTGCTGGCTCGAAGGGCCGAATGGCCTACTCCTGCACCTATTGTCTATTGATATAACCACTCATATTTACATTTCCTATATTTGCAAAGGAAAATGCAACTCAGCCTTCAGACGTTCAGCAACAATGTCTTCACTCTTAGTAGCTGCACTCCAAATACTCGCCCCTTCAGTTAAATCCATGGACTCTGCTATCGTCTGTAATAACCCAAACTGTAACTCACCAATCTTGTTCTGAAATGTAATCATTCTGCCATGGGTGATCATTAATTAAACTAGCCTTTAGTTTGAGAATTCCTGCCATACTATTTCTGAGTCACGATCACATTTCTTCCCTCAGATTCTTCTGAAACTCTACTTTGATCAAGCTTTTGGGCATCTGCTCTAATACTGACTCCAATCTTTATTGGGTATTATTTGTTTAGCCAGAGAGTGGTGAATCTGTGGAATTTGTTGCCATAGGCAACTGTGAAAGCCAAGGCTTTATGTACATTTCAGGCAGAGGTTGATAAGATTCTTGATTGGTCAGGGCATAAAGGGATATGGGGAAAAAGCAGGAGATTGGGGTTGAGAGGAAATATGAGGAAATGCCGGATCAGACTTGATGGGCCGCATGGCCCAATTCTGCTCCTATATCTTATAGTCGAAAACAGTAAAAGGGGTGACAGGAGTAGAAGATACTGTATTTGACACTTTTCTATCTTTGAACTACTGGAGGATTGAGTTCAGGCTAATACTTAGTGTTGCATTAAGGAACTTATTGGTTTGATAAGCACTACAAGAGGTCCTAAAAAAAGAAACACGCAAAGTACTGGTGGAACTCAGTAAGTCAGGCAGCCATCTACGGAAATAAATAAACCGTCGACGTTTCCAAGCCTATACCCTTCTTCAAGACTGGAAAGGAAGGGGACAGACGTCAGAATAAAAAAAAAGTTTGGGAGAGGGGAAAGAGGCTGGCTAGAAGGTGACAGGTGAAACCAGATGGGTAGGAAGGATAAAGGGCTGGAAATAATAGATGAGGAGAGTAGACCAAGGAAGAAAGGGAAGAAGGAAGACACCTGGGGGCGGGGGGGAGACAGGCGGATGAAAAGAAGTAAGAGACCAGGTAGAACCTGCCAAACTATTCAATATAGAGGAATACACAGGATATAGAGGAGACCGGAGCAAGAAACCAAAGTGCTGGAGGAACTCGGCTGGTCGGGTAGCATGCATGAAGAGCTGATTATTCGGGTCGAACCCCTTAATTCCGTGCATTGTCTAAAGAGAAAAAAACTGTCCCTGTGAAGAGTTGCCTCTCATTACTACAATAAAATATCCATTGCTGTTTGTAGTGTGCACATACTCTTGAAAACCAGAAATAGAAGGTAGGAAGAGTTAGCTGATTGAATCTTTAATCGTTTCTCACCGCCCACACGCTGATTAACCTACTATTTTTCTGACTTCTGTTTTTGAAATGTCCAGCTTCTGAAGCTCAGCATCTATAGGGGCAAATACCCAGCCAACATTTCGGGTCGAGACCCTTCATCAGGACTGGAAAGGAACGGAACAGAACTCTGTACTGTGTGGAAAGACACATAGGTTTTGTGTGCATTCTCAAGATTTCCAGCATCTGCAGAATTTCTTGAATGTCTGTTTTTATTTAGAATGACTTTTGTGTTTTTAGGTTATTATGAAAACTATTCTTTTTTACAACTAAAAATAGATGCTCCCAACCCTCCCCGTAACCTGTTCTCCCCAATTAATGATAGGGACAGCGAGTGTTCATTGAATCTGCCTATTTGGAGCCGTTCAGAAATAAATTTTATGAAGTCATCACTGATACCTGAACTGAAAGCGTTTCTCCTTTTATAAATGAATTGCACGCTGACCTCTATTCTTCCCCTGTGGGAGCAGAATACTACAAAGCAACGTAAAATATCTTGGAAAAAGAACTCGCTGCCTCAAGTTAAAAAGGGTAAACCATGGCCAGGAGCTACACTCCAGTCCATGCCGCCCGTTCCAAAGAATGTAAGTTTCCTTGCCCGTTTTTTAAAATGTGCATTTAATGTTGAACACTGGGCAAAGCGAGAGGGAAATCTCGAAAGGAAAATCAGAATGATTCCCCACCACCACCACCCCCCATCGCTCTGAATAACACTAACACCGGCGTGACGAGACCAAGGCTAAGGCTAAGGTTACGGTTAGTCATGTTCAGACACTTCCGCATCGTCCCCACTGACTCTACCTGAGGATGTGACGCCTGGCGCTTATTAGCATAATTTATTCGGAGTTTGGAGTCGCTCTGAGCCAATGATGTTGTACCGCTTTCACCACCTGCCATGAGAGAATTCCATCATTCCTCACATTCTTCCCCCGTCAGAGTATCTACTTCACAGCCAAGGAGGCGCTGGCATCAAACACAGGTAAATAGCACTGCGACCAGACATTGCAAATGTCACAAGCTAAACATTACATTTAAACTCAGAAAAAGAAATGTAAGTGGATGCCAGCAGTTGATAATGAAGGGAAGGAGGGATGATATTGATTCTGGATTTAAAGCTTGCCTTTTTGTGTGTTACATTAGAGGCTTTGGTGCCTCTTGTTTTGAATGACTGTATCGCGTTCTTGTTCACTCGAAAAGATGTAGCCGAGTTTCTTCATTTGATGTGGTACAGGCAGTGTGCTCTGTTTTACGTTCATTCTTTCAGGCTGCAGAGGTTTATATGCAGATACATTTAAGGAATGGAGACCCCTCTGGATGTCTTGTCCCGGGCAGCATCTTTACTACACGCTGATGACGAAAAACGTGAGTATGGTAATGAGAGGATTTAATAGCCAGAGAGTGAAGGGGAGAGACGTAAACTTCTTACAGAAGGAGTCTCCGGGGGTGATGTTTCCCCACTCCATAGTTAGCATGCTGGAAGAAAGAGGAGGAAATGACGTTGTCTTTAAATATTGATATATTATTGGATTTGTCCAGTGTATAAATTAATCAATGCGATGCTTGAGGCTAGATCATTGGAGTATGCTGCAAACAGACTAGTCTTGTTCCTCTTCCCCTCCCCCTAGGTTGTAGTATTGCGGTGGTTCTGGGAGTTCATGTTCCATTCGGGAATGGTTTACTCGCTTCCTCCTCCAGATTGCACATTCTGTTGTGTAACGTCACTATCCCTTTTTGTGTGTGTGGTCATTTCGACGAATCATTATTTACTCAAGTGGGAGTCTGACCAGCTTTGAACCTGTTTTGTAATACCTGATTACCAAATTGTTTATATCACGTACTGTGTGTGTGTGTGTTTTAACTGTGTTAAAGAGCACCCACGCATTTCACAGCATCAGCTTGCGGGAACGAGAGAAAAAGAGTTCTGGTGCCTTTGTTTCGGTGTAGCGGGGGAGGGGAAGTATGTTTTTTATATATATTCCTGAGTTAAACTTCAGCCAAGTGGTTTGGGTTTTAGGCAGACGCTTTCTTCCATTGTTTCAGTTCCTGGAGCAGACGGAAAGAGCACTCAGTGTTAAAACATTTCTCTTCTTCCCCCGCCCCCAATCCTTTTCATTGTCTGCACATCAGCGACTTCCCAAGGACCTTTTTATAGGACTTGCAAGAAGATGCAATGAAATGATGTAATCTCTGTCCAATCGCCGCTACCCCTCGCTGGATTTCAGCAAGGCTGTCAGTTTCAGAGAAGGGCGTTAGAGATGTAAACAGCGCATCTATCCGCCTGAAACCTGGGCACACAGTGGGATTTCTAAACACCCCCGATCACTCTTATTTGAGTTTTAGTCGATTTCTTCACCACACCGCTGTCGTAATATGTGTGAATGTGATTTGACTGTCTTGCACGTGGAGGTACATCACCTTGACCACGAGCAAGTTGTGTTCTGTTCACCACGGCCGGAATGAATCGATGCCCTTGCATGACGGGTAGTTCGGTCTTGCACTGTTTTGGAGGCATTCAGATGCCGGGCTGGTGGGAATGTGATGGGGAGATTGCTTAGTATTGATACTGGCGATTGGATTAGGTGGTGGTCCAGTATTCGGTGTTTCCTGTTTACGAGAAAGTGACTTCCCTTGCCTGATCTCCCACCCCCGCCACTTAGGCAAGTTTACACGTTTCCAAACGTATGCCCCAAAATCTAAATGTTCGGCCCAAACTCTACCATCAGGCCGTCATAGGGGAGTCATGCGAGGGAAAGCCGCTGTCCGCCGCTTGCCCTCCAAACCATGCATCAACTTCAGTCGGAATGTGTCAAAGTAACATCATTGCTGGCCCAACATCCCACCACCCCTCCCTCACCAACATGGTGTGAGAATGCTTTCAGTGGGTTCACTGCTGCAGCAGAAAAAGGCAGCTCAAGAGTTGGGGAATAAATACAGGCCTTGTAGGCAATGCCCCTTTTTGTGTAATTTTGGTTTGCCAAAGTGATATAACCATTTTCTCAAATAATTTTGTAATCCAGTCACACAGGTCAGATTCGTTTATGGTCCTTAATTCATTGGCTTGACCTGATTTTGGAGTGACTGTACGTTCTTTAGCAGGGTTACCAAAATCATTTGGTTGCTTGGTAACTTCAGCAGAATGCAAAGGGCACTTTAATAGTCTGTGGTAGATCCACATTTTAATGTTGGCTTTGGAAATGTCTTGGGTTATACAATGAGCTAAGACATTTCCTAAAGGGTAATATGTGAATGTTCCCTGCTCATTGTGATTTGTATAAATGACTTGGATGACAAAGTGGAAAAGTGGGTTAGTAGATGACATGCATTTTGATGGTGTTGTCATTGTTGCCGTAAGTTACAATGGGATATTGGTAGGATGCAAAGCTGGGCTGGGAAGTGGCAGATGGAGATCAATCTGAAGAAGCGTGAGGTGAATCATTTTGGAACGTCAAACTTGAAGGCAGAATACAAGGTTATTGATAGGATTCTTAGCGGTGAGGAGGAACAGAAGGATCTTGAGGTCCACATTTATCGATACCTCCAAGTTGCTGTGCAAGTTGATAGGGTGATGTGCTGTATTGGCCTTCATTAGTCAGAAGGGTTGACTCGAAGAGCTCCAGGGTAAAGCTGCAGCTCTATAAAACTCCGGTTAGACCACACTTGGAGTATTGTTTTCGGTTCTAGTCACTTCATTATAAAGAAGGACAGGGAAGCTTTAGAGATGGTGCAGAGGAGATTTACCAGGATGCTGCCTGGATTACAGGGCATGTCTTTTGAGGAAATGTTGAGCAAAGTTGGGAAATATAGGATTGTTAATGTAACAAGGTTGGTGACAATGTAAAATACATCCAGAAGAAATGACTTTCAAGTCAAGTTTATTGTCATTTAGAAACATAGAAAACCTACAGCACAATACAGGCCCTTCGGCCCACAAAGTTGTGCCGAACATGTCCTTACTTAGAAATGACTAAGGTTACCCATAGCCCTCCATTTTTCTAAGCTCCATGTACCTATCCAGAAGTCTCTTAAAAGTCCCTATTGTATCTGCCTCCACCACCATTGCTGGCAGCCCATTTGACTATATATATGTATACTGTCAAAGGAGACAAAGTTTCTCTGGACCACGGTATAAAGCACAGTAGCACATATAACACACAAAAACCTAGGAAAGTAAGAATTAAATCTATAAGTGAATTATGCATAAGTAAACAAAGTAAAGTGCATAAATTAAATATTTTCAGGTACAGTACAAATTATCTGGTGACACTGAGAATGCGATGCAGCAGGGTGTTCAGAAGCCTGATGGCCAGAGGGAAGAAATAGTTTCCCATCCTGACCATTCTTGTCATTATGCATCAGAGTCTCCTGCCTGATGGTAGAAAGTCAGAGGACACTGGATGGATGGGATCCTTGATAATCCTAAGGGCCCTGCGTAGACAGGTCTCCTGATAAATGTCCCCACTGTTTGGTAGAGAGACCCCGATGTTACTGTCAGCCACTCTCACTGTCCTTTGTAGGGACTTCCAGTCTGATGCTCTGCTGCTTCCATACCAGATGGAGATGTAACTTGTCAGGATACTCTCAATGGTGCTCCTGTAAAATGCAGTTAAGATGGGGTGGGGGGCTGGAGAGAGAGAGAGAGAGCCTTGTCTGCTTCAATCTCCTTGGGAAGTGGAGGTGCTGCTGCGTCTTCTTATTCAGGGAGGTGATATTGAAGGACCAGGTGTGGTCATCCATGATGTGAGCTCCCAGGAACTTGATGCGCTTGACTTTCCCTACAGAGGAGCCATGTATGCGCAGAGGGAGTATTTCATCTGCACCTTCCCAAAGTCTACAGTCATTTCCCTGGTCATCTCCTTGGTCAGACTTGTGTTGTGTTCTCATACCAGTTCAGCAGCCACTTCAGTTCCTCCCTGAACTCCAACTCATCATTGTTGTTGATGAGGCCAATCACTGTTGTGTCATCTACAAACCTGATGACATGGTTTGAGCTGAATTCTGCGACACAGTTGTACATCAGCAGTGTGAACAGCAATGGGCTGGGCACATAGCCCTGGGGAGCGCCAGTGCTCAGTGCAATGGGACCAGAGACATTGGTGCCCACACTGTAGCCTTACTGTTAAGAAGTCCAGTATCCAGTTACAATGGGAGTTGTTGAGACCCAGCGAGGACAGTTCCCCCACCAGTTTCTCGGGTATGATGGTGTTAAACACAGAACTAAAGTCTATAAACAGCAGCCAGGCATATGGGTCCCAATTTTCCATGTGGAACATGTCAGAGTGGAGGCCAGAGGAAATGGCATCGACCATGAATCAATTCGAGTGATAAGCGAACTGGAGAGGGTTCAGTGTAGCCAGTAGGAAGGTTTTAATGTGCTCCATGACCAGCCACTCAAACCATTTCACAATGGTTGATGTTAATGCCATCGGATGATCGTCATTTAGGCAGGTTACTGTTGCCTTCTTTGGCTCTGGAATTATGGTTGCAGCCTTGAAAACTGAAGGGACATTGGACTGTTCCAGAGAGATGTTGAATATATTCGTCAGCACCTTAGTTAGCTGGGCTTCACAGTCTTCCAGAATCTGACCTGGTGTATTATTGGGCCCCACAGCTTTCTGTGGGTTGACCCTGGAATTCCAATTTTTGAACAAAGATTTCTCCATTACTTATTTTCGAATGGATATATTTAAGCTCTTTGTAATTGAGATAATCACAGGTTGTAAGGAATTCTTTTCCTGTTCCAACTATTCCATTCTAGCCATTGAATTGAAATTTCAATTCTTGGAGCCAAGTACTTGAGATTGAAATCCATTCATCTGCAGGAATGAGTTAAATGAGTGATTATAAAAGATTTTGTGACAGAGAGGCGGAGCGGTGCTGGAACCCATTGCATAATTAGTGCATTTTTCAGGAAATAGTGTTATCTTTTGAGGGGACTTATAAGATACATAGCAAATTTCAGTATTTCTGCATACCCTGCCAGCCAAATTCGATCTGCTGTGGTTGTTGTACCTTTTTGTTAGTTTCAATTTTCAAAGTTCTAAGTAAATTTATTATCAAATTACCTGGATTAGAGAGCCTTTCTTATGAGGAAAGGTTGAGCAAGGTAGAAAAATGTAAGATTGTTAATGTAACAAGGTTGTTGACAATGTACGAGGGGTGATTGATAAGTTTGTGGCCTAAGGTAGAAGGAGTCAATTTTAGAAAACCTAGCACATTTATTTTTCCTACATTTACACACTTAGTCCAGCGGTCGCGGAGCTTACAGATCCCTTCTTTGTAGAAGTTGGTGTCTTGGACCTCCAAAAGTGGTCCACAGCAGAGGTGATTGATAGGTTCATAGCCTACACTAGAAGGAATGAGTTATTAACTTCAAACTTTCTGCATTTTCAGTCAAAGAGTTGAACTGCACGTGCATGTACCAAGAGCTGTATAACATCTCCTTCTACCTTAGGCCACAAATGTATCAATCATCCCTCATAAAATGCATCCAGAAGTGAATTTCAATTTTTGAACACAGATTGTTACCTTTTTTTTATGGATATATTTAAGCTCTTTCTGATTGAGATAATGACGAGTGTCACCATATACAACCCTGAGATCCATTTTCTTGTGAATATACTCAATAAATCCAGAGAATAATAACCTTTAACGTTTTAGGCTGAGACCCTTCGCCAGGGCCTGATGAAGGGTCTCAATCTGAAACGTTGACTGTTTGCTCTTTTTTATAGATACTGCCTGGTCTGCTGAGTTCCTCCAGCATTTTGTGTGCAGATTTTCTCTAGTTTGTGAATAATAACCTTAGCAGAATCAATGAAAGACCACACCAACTTGGGCGTTCAACCAGTATGCAAAAGTCCGCGGCATTGGCTGAAGTCATTGCCTACAGATTGCTATCCTCCTTTTGTGAACTGTTTCTTTGAGAGTGGGTACTTTAACTGCAGGGTGGGAGGGGGTGGGTTGCGGGGGCAGAAAATGCAAACTCTGTGTTTGAATGATTCCAGCAAGGTTCTCTGGAGAACAGCCAGGACCATAGGCATGGTTAAGTTTATCTTTTGCAAAATAAATTATACAAATTCTGCTGGCAAATCTGTTCTTGTTGAACCACCAAAAGTTCACTGAGACCAGACAATGAGAAGGCCTTATTGTAGTGGCTTTTGTTCAATAGCATTGTATCGTATATAAATAGCTGAAGGTTTACTCAGCCTTGTTTATCTTAGCTAAGTAGTGTGAAGGCTGTAAACAGTAATTGTGATTTGTCTCCATATGTACTCCATTGAAATTAGTGTATTTGTTGAATTCTATTCTAGAAACATGCATCCCTTTGCACCTTAGAACAGGGATTCCCAATCTTTTTTTGTGCCGTGGGCATCTACCATTAACTAAGGGGCCTGTGGACTTCAGATTAGGAACCCCTGTCTTAAGAGTCTAGCTGATGACCAAAGACTATAGCCAATAATGCAGAGATAACTAAAGAGAGAGGAATCAATAACTAGAATAGCATAAATAACTAGAACCAAGTACTACTTTTTCCAGTGGTGTTGGGTGAGACCAGAACTAGAGGTCATGGATTAAGGGTGAGAAGTGAACTGTTTAAGAAAAACGTGAAGGGAAGCTTCTTCACAGAGGCTGGTGAGAGTGTTGAAAAAGCTGCCAGCACAAGAGGTGGATGTGGGTTCAATTTTAACATTTAAGAGAAGTTTGGATAAGTACGTTGATATGAGGTATGGAGAACTATGGTCCAATTGTAGGGCGATGGGACTAGACAGAGTAACAGTTCGGCATAGACTAGATGGGCTGAAGGGCCTCTTTCTGTGCTGTAGTGTTCAATGATTCTATGAAGGAGAGCAAGCCTGCATCTGCTGGGCTGAATAGCTCATCCCTGTATAAAAGTTTATATATAAACTTTTGAGTTGTGATTTCAACAAATTAACTTCCTGTTTAATCTTGGCAGTTTCTACACTTTTTATCAAGAACTTACTAAAATAGAAAAAGGATATGGAAGTTACAGACTTCCCACCCTGCAAAAACTCATTTCAGGGAGGTAGCACCATCAATTTGCGGGACACTCCCGGAACTTTCGGGAGAGGTGGGATGTCTGAAGTTAAGAAATTAAGTACATTAATTTAATTTGCCTTAAACAGTGGATGTAAAATTACTTGAGAGAGAAAGGAGGAGGAAGCGATGCCAACTGAAGTTTTGTCTGGATTAAGATGAACAAACATTACCCTTGTTATGTATATTGGACCATTTAGAAAGTGGTGCTTAAATGACCTCCATGAGGATGTCTGCCCATTTCAATTATCACTTGCCTCACTCCTACAACAAGATGGCGCAGGTTTTTGAGATTAGAGGTGAGAGATATAAAAGAGACATCAGAGGCAGCTGCTTCATCTAAAGGGTGGTGCATATTTAGAATAAGCTGCCAGAAATGGTGGTTGAGGTGAGTACTTAGCAACATCTCTAAAAGCCATGTAAGTGGGTGCATGGATGGGAGATATTTAGTGGACTAAGAGCCAAATGTGACTGGATTGGACTAGCTCGCTGGCAGCACAGATGGGTTGAGCCAAAAGGCCTGCTTCTCAGATGCATGGCCATGACTTGTATAACTATTCAGCTTCCTACTCAGAAAATGGAGCCCAGGCATTTCCACTGCAGAGGTCTAAAGGCAAAGACACAGTAGAAACATAGAGATTGGGTAGTTCTGTGGATGAAAATGCTTGGGCCTATACAAATAGGTCAAGTAAGTTCATTGAATAACTAAGACCTTTAAATATGTTGGCTTATTTGTGCATCAACAAGAGTGATATGGATAGATGAAATGCAATCTGGAAAACATTGGACATTTCAAATCTTAAGGCTACATGTAACACAAAGTATTGGTTTATGTTTCAATTATAGATGTTAATCTTTTAACTTGTTCATATAGGTTGACATTAGGAACTTATAAGAAACATTTTGCCCTTTAGCTTTGTCATTATTGTCTTAACTATTAGAGGCAATTGGCCCTGTTTTCTTAAGCAACTGAGATCTGGCAATGGGTGTGTGGGCTTTGTCCACTGGGTCATCAGTCAACCATATACAGTAAACTGGCATAGCCTGCACACCTGTGGTCTTGTTGGGCTCTTCACCTCCTCTGTTATTACATGGCCCTTGGGAGTACTAATCAGGCCAGTGAAGTGACTGATTTGAATGCATCATTTCAATAAATGTTCTGTTTTACTTTGCTGTGTGATGTGCTTCTGTATGTCCACAATCTCTTCCCTTTTTGTTTTTCTCTTGGGCGGTGTTCCTGGATGGAAATGTCTGATACCATCAGGAACTTGCTTTGTTTTGATAATACAGTACGGCATTTCTCTCCGGTTGAGGTTATAACAATTAGGCTCTGAAAACTCCAGCGAGATTTTGCTTTGCGAGTTACAAGCTATTTTGGAAAGATTATTGATCAGGGATTCAATTCAACCGGCAATCTTCCAAATTCCTTTTAGGCTGTAGTTATCTTAAAACACAAATGTGAAAATTCTTAATTTCACAGACAATTCTAATTTAGGTTGCCATTCTTCCAGTATGAGGTATGAGTGTTATGTTAGGGGCTAAGAGTGTTTTTGCTACAATTGGCCTTGGCCAGGTTGTACAATCTATGCATGGCTATCATCAGTTGCTAGACATTCTTCTGCCATTTATTATTCAGCTTCAGGGATGTTTTGTTCGATTTTAGTCTTGGCGTGCATGCCTGTTTCTTTTTCTATTGGTGAGGATAGATCTTCCAGTCCAGAAGAGCCTCTTTTATGGTCCTCATCATTCTCATCAAACCTGCTCTGGTGTTTTGAGAAAAAGTAAGACTCTCCTCAGAGGGGCCCATTATGGTGGACTTCAGATCAGCCCAGATGCCGCAGACACTTTTAAAGTTAAAGGCGTCCGTTAGTCTTGCGAGACCATGGATCTGTGCCTGGAAAGTCTTCACTCTCCAGGGCAAGGTTGTATGGAAGACCAGCAGTTGCCCATGCTGCAAGTCTCCCCTCTCCACGACACTGATGTGGTCCGAGGGAAGGGCATTAGGACCCATACAGCTTGGCACCAGTGTCGTCGCAGAGCACTGTGTGGTTAAGTGCCTTGCTCAAGGACACAACACACTGCCTCGGCTGGGGCCTGAACTCACGACCTTCAGATCGCTAGTCCAATGCATTAACCATTTGGCCACGTGCCCACACTGTGTGATTGCTATTGACTGGGGGCTAACAGGTTATCTATGAAATATTGCCTAAGAAGACCTACCCTTATCAGGGCATTTTGAGGGCTTTAACGCTGATTTAATTGTAGCAACATTCCTACTGTGGCTGGTGTCTTGTGGACAATTAGAAAGATCACTGCTCAAACAACCAGGTATATTGTGATGCAGATATCGTTGCGGTTCTTCACTCAGGCAAAGATGTAATTGAACAAATGCCATGGTGCGGTCCAGATGAGTTGCCTTGATGTCTCAAATTCAGCTGAGGGATGAAATTCATTTCTTGCATGTTTACATCAATCTGGCATGCAAGGCATGACTCTAATTAACAGTTCAACAATAAAGCTAATCTGTCAAGATTAGTGTCAAGCAAGACTCATGCATAGCTCTAACACCGTTTTCAATCTATTTTGCAGACGTGCTGCACTTTGCTTCCATTAACCTTCCTGTTGGACTAGAGGCCATCTGCACAACTATTCATCCTACACTCTTAAATTGGGAATCATTGTAGTCTCTATAGATTCATAGAGCGCTACAGCACAGAATCAGGTTCTTTGGCCCATCTACTCCATGCCAGCCTTGTCTTCTGCCTAATCCCATCTACCTGCCCCTGGATCATCGCCCTCCATACCTCTCTCATCCATGTATCTATCCATCATAGGCATCCGTTAGTCTCGTGAGACCATGGATTTGCGCCTTGGAAGGTTTCCAGGGTGCAGGCCTGGGCAAGGCTGTATGGAAGACCAGCAGTTGCCCATGCTGCAAGTCTCCCCTCTCCATGCTATCCAAACTTCTATCTATCCAAACTTCTATTAAAATTTAAAATTGACATAGCATCCACCAATTCTTCTGGAAGCCCATTCCACATTCACACCACCTTCTGAGTGAAAAATTTCTCCTTCAGATTCCACTTTTCATCCCAATCCTGTAAGCTCTAGTCTCACCCAACATGGGGAGAAAAAAATCTGCAACCATTCATCCTATCTATAATCCCCCACAATTTTATATACCTCTATAAGATCTTCCTCAATTATCCTGCACTCCAGAAAATAAAGTCCTAGTTCAAACTTCCTCTACAACTCAGGTCCTCCAGTCACAGCAACATCCTGTTTCTGTGCACTCTTTCAAGCTTATTGATATCTTTTCTATAGGTAGGGGACCATAACCGCTACCAATAATCCAAACTTGGTCTCACCAGCATCTTGTACAACTTCTTCTTAAAATCCTAGCTCCTTTTCTTAATGGCTTAACTTATAGTCATAGTCATACTTTATTGATCCCAGGGGAAATTGGTTTTTGTTACAGTTGCACCATAAATAATAAATAATAATAGAACCATAAATAGTTAAATAGTAATATGTAAATTATGCCAGTAAATTATGAAATAAGTCCAGGACCAGCCTATTAGTTCAGGGTGTCTGACCCTCCAAGGGAGGAGTCGTAAAGTTTGATGGCCACAGGCAGGATTGACTTCCTATGACGCTCTGTGCTGCATCTCGGTGGAATGAGTCTCTGGCTGAACGTACTCCTGTGCCCACCCAGTACATTATGTAGTGGATGGGAGACATTGACCAAGGTGGCATGCAACTTAGACAGCATCCTCTTTTCAGACACCACCGTCCGAGAGTCCAGTTCCATCCCCACAACATCACCGGCCTTACGAATGAGTTTGTTGATTCTGTTGGTGTCTGCTACCCTCAGCCTGCTGCCCCAGCACACAACAACAAACATGATAGCACTGGCCACCACAGACTCGTAGAACATCCTCAGCATCGTCCGGCATGTTCTTATAAAAGCCAATGTAGCAAAAGCTCCCTTTGCTACTTATCTATCACAAATAGACCCTATCAGGGTATGATGCCACTTTTAAGAATTTGGATCTGTGTTCCTGAGCCCCTTTGTTCTACTGCACATCTCAGCGCCATACCATTCACTGTGTAAGCCTTACCCTTGTCTGTCCTTCATAATTGTGTAGATGAACTCTAGTCTAGCAGGAACCATATTAGAAGCAAGGGGTAGCACATGGATGTTAGAAAAGATGTAGGATTATGTGGGAGAGAAGGGTTAAGTTGATCTTAGAGTAGGTTAAAAGGTCAGCACAGCATTGTAGGGCAAAGGGCATGTACTGTGTTGGATTTTTCAATGTTAAAATGAAATACCTCACACATGTTAGCTTTGTATTCCATCTGCCATTTTGCAGCCCATTCTCTCAGCTGGTCCAAACACTCTGCAAGCTTTGATAGCCTTCCTTGTTACTCTGTATGACCCAGTCTTGATATCATCCACAAATTTGTTGATCATGTTTACCACATTTACAATTAAATAATTAATATAGATTTTTAAAAAAAGCAACAATGGGGAGCACAGATCCCTGTTCGTCACAGGCCTTCAGGCAGAGAGACAACCATCTACTACCACTCTTTAAAGCAATGTCAAGAAAACGGAGGTCCTGTACTGACCTGCTTTGCTACACACTCTTGGTACCTGTTGCTTGCTAGCCTTCTCCCATCAGACAGAAGATACAAAAGCCTGAAAGCACACTGATATAAGATGTTTGATAAGATGGACTCTTGACCTTACAATCTACCTTGTCTGGGTAGCCTCCAACCTGATGACATGAATATCGATTTCTCCTTCCTGTAAACAAATTTTGCCCCCCCCTCCTCTGTTCCCCTCTCTGACCTTTTACTTGTTCTCACCTACCTGTTACTTCCTGCAGGGTTTCCCCCTCCTTCCCTTTATCCTATTGTCCACACTCCTCTCCTATCAGATTCCTTCTCCAGACCTTGACCTTTCCCACCCACCTGGCTTCACCTATCACCTTCCAGCTAGCCTCCTTCCCCTCCTTCCCCTCCCCCCCCCCCACCTTTTTATTCTGGTGTCTTCCCCCTTCCTTCACAGTCCTGAAGAAGGATCTCAGCCTGAAGCGTCAACTGTATATTCATTTCCATGGCTCAGTTCCTCAGGCATCTTGTGGGTGGTGCCTTGTTATGATCTTGCACCTTACTGTTTACCTGCACTTTACTTTCTCTGTAGCTTTATGCTGTAGTGGCTTTGTTTTGTCATGTTCTCCTTCAATGTGTTCAATCTGTATGAACTGTGTGCAAGACCAACTTTTTGTACAAATGACACCAATTCCATTTTCAACTCCCTGTGACAATGAAGATTCATCATGTGATTTGAGAAAATGTAGCACGCTTCCCATGTTTCGCGTATCACTGTTAAACAGAAGCATTACGGGCACCGTGGTAAGCATAGCGATTAGCGTGATGCTATTACAGCTCCGGAGTTCAGAGTTAAATTCCAGCACCATCTGGAATGGGCTTACACGTTCTCCCCAGGAACTGCATGCGTTTCTCCAGGTACTCTGGTTTCCTCCTGCAGTCCAAATACATACCCGTTTAGTAGGTTAATTGGTAATTGTAAATTGAAACGTGATTGGGCTAATGCTAAATAGGTGGTTTGCTGGTTGGTGAGGCTTATTGGGCTAGAAGGGCCTGGTCTTCACTATCTGTAAATAGATAAATCAATACGATTTGCCATTGTCTTTTGTGCAGCAGTGTAGCCTTGGGTTGCCCGTGGAAAAGAGTTTAAGGATCAAAGTTATGATTATGAAGACATGTAGTCCTCTTTTATTGTCATTTAGTAATGCACGCATTAAGAAATGATACATTATTTCCTCTGGTGTGATATCACAAAACACAGGACAGACCAAGACTGAAAAAACTGACAAAACCACATAATTATAACATATAGTTACAAACAGTGCAACAATACCATAACTTGATGAAGAAGTCCATGAGCACAGTAAAGTTAAATTCGGAGTTTCTCAAATGTCAAAAATAAATATTGGAAGAATAAGCAAACTGATTTTGGGTACTCTCTCAGACCAGGATCCACGTCACAAAAAGCTACGATGCAACTAATTCCCAATTGCAACTATCTCCCATTTGCCAGGCAGCGCTGTTGCCATGCTCAAAGCAGACAGTCTGTTCGGAGCTCTTTTAGGGAAATAGGCAGATTCAGGAAAAGATTCAAGTGTATTCTAAGTGTCCTGTGAATCTCTGGTCATTATCACTTAACTTGGAGGGGGAATATTTGGGTGGCCCCAAGGCCCTTAAGCCCTTGTTGTGGAAGTGCACAGAAGCCCAGTATAAATGAGGGATCACACCACTTCGTAAAATACCTCCTCCATCACTGACCTTCTCCCCCATGTATAGAAGAGACTGCCGTTCCTATGTTGGCCTTGGGACTGGAACGGAAGTAAATGCCCGGGTGCTCCGGTTTCCTCCCACTGACCAAAGATGCATGGGGTAGGTTACTTGGTCTTTGCAAATTGTCCCGTGATCAGGTTAGGGTTAATTAGGGTTGTGGGATTGCTGGGCAGTGTGGCTCAAAGGGCCTACTCCACACCATATCGCAAAATAAAATAAACTGAGCTGCTGTTACAACACAATTTGAAATAATAGGTGTACGACTGTTGACAATTTAGCAGCATTACTTCAGTGCTGTAATTAAAATTATGTCTTTACAAGCCATTTCCTGCATCGTCTATCACTTCTTTAGTTGAACATACATCAGTGTGGTATCCTAGTGACAGTTCTTAGCAAAACAACTATCGCAGACTTACTCATCAAAATTGAAGAAAGAAAGATAATTGTCACTATGGTGAGTCACCAGGAGTGGAATGAGGTATGCAGGCACCAGACAGGACTGAGATTAACGGGAAGGTTGTATTTGATGAGACAGCCTTCCTAGTAAAGCATCTTCTACATTTATGAGCTTAGTGTCAAAGATTGTGAATCTCTGAAATGTGTTCCTCTCAGAAACGTAAAGGAGCAATAGACAGTTTGCGGTAGCTGGGAAATTTAAACTGAAGTAATGAAATAAATGGGCTTAAAAGCAAAGGTATTAATGATATCCACTCATGGCTCCATCCACCTTATATTTTCCCCTCTTCCATTTCCACCTATCTGAGTAGCCTTTTAATTGAACACTCCACACACCTTCCACTTACTCATTATCCTCTTTCCCCATACAGTTCAACGTCTCTTACCAGCCTCTGATTCACCCCACCATTCTTACTCCTAGCTGCAGGCCATCTTCCCTCCACAACAGGGGTTCCCAACCTTTTTTTTTGCCCTGGAATCCTACCATTAACTAAGGGGCCTGTTGTCATCAGGTTGGGAACCCTGCTCTATGCTCTCAGTCCTGATACAGGGTCTCACCCCAAAAGATTGACCACCCCTCTGCCTCCATGGATGCTGAGTTCTGCCAGTGTATTGTTGTATGCCTGCAAAATGACTGAAATCAAGGATCCCACCCACCCCAGGCATTCTGTCTTTTCCCCTCTCCCATCGGGCAGGAGATACAAAAGCTTGAAAGCACGTACCACCAGGATCCCAAACACAAGAGATTCTGCAGACGCTGGAAGTCCAGAATAACAGGTACAAAGTGCTAGAGGAACGCAGCAGGTCAGGTAGCATGAAGGGTCTCAGCCTGAAACATCGACTCTTCATTAGATGCTGCCTGACCTGCTGAGTTCTTGAAGCAATTTTTATGTGTTACTCAGCTTTGATTCCATACTTCTCAGGCTCTTGAACAGACCTCTTGCAGGTTAAGATGAACTATTGGCCTCCTAATCTATGCTGTTATGATCTTGCATTTCATCATTTCCCTTCAATGCACTTTTTCTGTGATTTTTAAACTTTATTCTGCATTGCTATTGTGTTGCCTTATTTTAGCTCAATGCACTGAGTAATGATTTGATCTGTATAAATAGTTTGCAAGATGAGTTTTTCACTGTATAATGGTACATGTGACAATAAAAAGCCAATATCAATACTGGATTTGAAAACCATTGTGTTTCATGTCTTTGTAGGAAGAAGTTCTACTACTGTTATCCAGGATGTAAATTTATACCCTCAGCAATGAGGTACATTCATACTTGGCCATACCATGGAGGGGCGGGAGGGGAGAGTTAAACCATGAAGCTAAGGGGCAATTAGGGATGTCAGTAAATCATGACCTTGCTAACAATATCCATATACTATGAACAAAGCACACACAAACATGCTTTGTAACTTTGATATTGCATTTGCTCACCTCCTCAGTGGTGAGGACAAATGCAAAGTCAGCATTCATTTCAAGAGGACTAGAATATAAAAGCAAGGATGTAATGGTGAGACTTTATAAAGCAGTGGTAAGACAGGTTTGGCCCCTTATCTTAGAAAGGTCATCCTGACACTGGAAAGGGTTCAAAGGAGGTTCACAAAAATTATTCCGGGGTTGAGTGGCTTGTCATACGAAGAGGGTTTGATGGTTCTGGGCCTGTATTCACTAGAACTCAGAAGAATGAGGGGTGACCTGATGAAACCTGTCGAATGTTGAAGGGCTTCAATAGCGTGGATGTGGGGAAGATGTTTCCTATGGTGGGAGAGTCTAGGACCAGTGGACACAGCCTCAGAACAGAGGGGCATCCTTTCAGAATGCAGCCAAGGTGGAATTTCTTTAGACAGAAAGTGGTGAATCTGTTGAATTTGTTGCCACAGGTAGCTGTGGATGCCAAACCTTTACGTATATTTAAGATAGATTGTTGACGGGTCAGGACATGAAGGGACACCAAGGGGCAGGGAGGGGTAGAAGATTGGGGCTGATAGGAACAATGCATCAGCCATGATGAAATGGTGGAGCAGACTCAATGGACTAAATGGCTTTATTCTGCTCCACTATCTTACAGTTTTATATTTGCAGTAGAGCATCTTGTACAACATTCCTCTACAGCAGGGGTCCCCAACCAAAAAGCAACCAACATCAAACTCAATTTTTTATGGAGATTTTAAACATATCTTGTTCATTGTAAGCTGATCCCTTTGAGGAGCATGGTAATAATTTGCCTCACAACCATAGTATGATGACTAGAACAATTTCTTTTCAGTAGCAGATTGCAAAGAAACAAAGTAAACAATACAGTTTGTTCATATCATGTTCAACACAATTATCATCCAGACATTACTCACCTGGAAGGTTAGTGAGTAATAGATGAACTATAAGACATTTCTCCCATTTCCTGTGCGTCGACAGAGTTCTGAAGAGATAGAAAAGACAAGTTAGTTCTGTAATCCTGTGTTTGGCATGGTGTTTTATTGGAAGTTTAGTTTGTACTGCCAATGGATATTTGGAAAGACCTGTGAAACCAGAGCTAGTTCTGGCCTCACTGAACTGACTTTGTGGCTGTGAACTCACTTTCGTGAACTTCACTTAGACCATAAGACATGGGAGCAGAATTAGGCCATTCAGCCCATTGAGTCTGCTCCACCATTCCATCATGGTTGATCCCAGATCCAGCTCAACCCCATACACCTGCTTTCTTGCCATATCCTTTGATGCCCTGACCGATCAGGAAACTATCAACTTCCACCTTGAATGTACCCATGGACTTAGCCTCCACCACAGTCTGTGGTAGAGCATTCCACAGATTTACCACTCTCTGACATTAAAAAATTCCTCCTTACCCCTGTTCCAAAAAGTTGCCCCTCAATTTTGAGATTGTGCCCTCTAGTTCTGGATACCCCCACCATAGAAAACAACCTCTCCACATCCATCTTGTCTAGCCCTTTCAACATTCGGTAGGCTTCAATGCCATACCCCACTCCCTGCATTCTTCTAAATTCCAGCAAGTACAGGCCCTAAGCTGCTGAACAGTCCTCATATATTAACCCTTTCATTCTTGGAATTATCGGCATGAACCTCCTCTGGACTCTCTCCAATGACAACACATCCTTTCTGAGATACGGTGCCCAAATCTGTTGACAATACTTCAAGTGTAGCTTGACTAGTGTCTTATAAAGCCTCAGCATTATCTCCTTGCTTTTATATCCTATTCCCTTGAAATAAATGTCAACATTTTATTTGCCGCCTTTACCACAGACTCAAGCTGTAAATTAACTTTCTGGTAGTTTTGCATGAGGACTCCCAAGTCCCTCTTCTGCACCCCTGATGTTTGAACCTTCTCCCCATTTAGATAATAGTCTATACTATTGATCCTTTTACCAAAAAGCCCTATCATACATTTCCCAACACTGTATTCCACCTGCCTCTTTTTTCCCATTCTTCCAATTTGTTTAAGTTCTGCTGCAATCGCATTGCTTCCCCAGCACTATCTACCTTTCCACCTAGCTTCGTATCATTTACAAACTTTGCCACAAAGCCACCAAGTCCATTATCCAAATTATTGACAAACAATGTGAAAATCAGTGGTCCCAATACTGATCCCTGAGGAACACCACTAGTCAGTGGCAGCCAACCAGTAAAGGTCTCCTTTATTCCCACTTGCTGCCTCCTGCCTGTCAGCCATTCTCTATCCATGTCAGTATCTTTCCTGTAATGCCATAGGATTTTATCTTGTTAAGCAGCCTCATGTGTGGCACCTTATCAAGTATCTTCTGAGAGTCCAAGTAAATGATATCTACTGCCTCTCCTTTGTCCACCTTGCCTGTTACTTCCTCGAAGAACTCTAACAGATTTGTCAGGCAAGATCTCTCTTTATAGAAACCATATTGATTTTGACCTATTTTATCATTAGACTCCAAGTACCCTGAAATCTCATCCTTAATAATAGATTCCAACACTTTCCAATCCACAGAGGTTAGGCTAAATGGCCTATAATTTCCTTTCTTTTGCCTTCCTCCCTTCTTAAGAGTGGAGGGACATTTTTAATCTTCCATTCCTCTGGGACCTTGCCAGAATGAAGTGGTTCTTGAAAGATCATGACTAATACATCCATTATCTCTTAAGCAACACCTCAAAGGATTCTGGGATGAAGTCCATCTTGTCCAGGTAACTTATCCACCTTAAGATCTTTGGGTTTGCCTAGCACTTTTTCCTTTGTAATAGCAATGGCACTCACTCCTGCTCCCTGATACTCACGGACCACTGGCACATTGCTAGTGTCTTCCACAGTGAAGACTAATGCAAGGTACCCATTAAGTTCATCTGCCATTTCTTTGTCCCCCACTACTACCTCACCAGCATCACTTTCCAGTGTTCCAATATCAAATCCCACCCACCCCCTATTACTCTTTATATAACTGAAAAAACTCTTAGTATCCTGCTTTATATTTCTGGTTTGTTATCTTTTCCCTCACAGCTTTTTTACATGTCTTTTGTTGGACTTTAAAAGCTTCCCAATCATTCAACTTCCCATTCACCTTTGCTACTTTCCCTTCCCTTGGCTGAGTATTATTTACTTGTGTTTTATTGTTAGCAAGATTTATTCTTTTCTTTCGCACAATGGGTGTTTGACCGTCTTTTTAAATGGGTTCTGTTGTGTTTCTTTGCTTTTGTGGTTGCCTGTATGAAGAGAAATTTCAAGGTTGTATATAGTATACATACTTTGATAATAAATGAACTTTGAAGGATACTGCAGGAAATGATCTGTGAAACTGGCTGCAGCTTTGTGTCTTAAAATATATCAACATGATTAAACTGAGGTTTTAAGAATGCATTTTAGTGTTAAATTAATTTCATATTTCAATCAATGTTTTATTGTATTTAACTATAAAGAAATTGAACATCAATTGGCTTAATGTATAATATTTCACTGTTACATTTCTGTCTAATGTGTATCATTTCAACAGAAGCTTTAACTTTTTGTCACTGCTGTTGTTTTTTTCTGAGAGGTATGCTTTATCTTATCAGGTCTAATACAGAATGAGGAGGTGATAGATAGGAGCTGCAGGGATGAAATAACTTCAAAGTTACAGGAGGCAGATACCTGGGTGGCTGTCAGGAGAGGAAAAGGGAAGAGGTGGACAGTGCAGAGTACCCCTGTGGCCTTTCCCCTCAATAATAACTGTCATGCTTTGGATACTGTTGGTGTGGGGTGTGGGCAGCCTACCAGGGGAAGCCGCAGCTACCTCATCTCTGGCACTGAGTCTGTCACTGTGGCTCCGAAGGGAAGGGGTGGGGAGAAAAGGAGTGAAGTGGTGATAGTGGATTCCATGGTTAGTTGGTATGTTGTCTCCCAGGTGTCAGGGTGGGTCCACAGCATTCCAAAAGGGAGGATGAACTGCCAGAAGTCATGGTATATATTGGTACCAACAACATGGGTAGGAAAAGTGAGGAGGTCCTGAAGAGAGAATATAAGGAATCAGGCAGAAAGCTGAAAGCAGTACGTCCAGAGTAATAATCTCTGGATTGCAGCCTGTGCTACACGCCAGTCAGGGCAGGAATAGAATGATGGTAAGGGTGAATGCGTGGCTGAAGAACTGGTGCAGGGGGCAGGGTTTCAGATCTCTGCATTATTGGGATCTTTTCGGAGGACGGTATGACCCCGAACGAAAAGAATGGGTTACATGTGAGCCCAAGGGTAAACAATATCCTGGCAGGCAGGTTTGCTAGAGCTTTTGGGGAGGGCTTAAACTAATTTGGCAGAAAGATAGGAACTGGAGTGATAGGCTGAGGAAGGGGCAGGTGGTATACAAGCAGAGGCAGTGTGTAGTGAAACTGCGAGGAAGGACAGGTAGATGATAGGGCAAAACTGCAGTCAGCGGGATGAGTTGAAATGTAACATGGGGGCAAAATTGAAAAGGGTGATGAATACAGACTCAAGGTGTTATATTTGTAGGCACACAGTATATGGAATAAGAAAGATGATCTTGTAGTGCAGTTAGAGATTGGTAGGCATGACATTATGGACGTCACTGAGTGGAGACTGAAAGAAGATTATAGTTGGGAGCTTAACATCCAAGGATACACATTGTATTGAAAGGACAAGCAAGTAAACAGAGGGGTTGGGGTGGCTTTTTTGGTAAAAATTGGAATCAAACCCTTAGAAAGAGGTGGAAAATTTTCAAGAGACTTTGAACTTTTTTACTGTGCCCTTGGCCTGTTCTTCATCAAGTTATGGTATTGTTGCACTGTTGTAACTATATGTTATAATTATGTGGTTTTTGTTAGTTTTTCAGTCTTGGTCTGTCCTGTGTTGATATCACGCCGGAGGAATATTGTATCATTTCTTAATGCATGCATTACTAAATGACAATAAAAGAGGACTGCGTGTCCTCATAATCTTAAAAAAAAATCTAATCTAAAAAAAATGTAGAATCCTTGTGGCTAGTTAATAAACCACAAGGGTAAAAAGATGCTAGTGGGAGTTACATACAGTCCTCCAAATAGTAGCTGGGCTACAAATTATAATGGGAGATGGAAAAGACATGCAAATAGGGCAATGTTACAATAGTAATGCGAGATTTCGATGTGCAAGTAGATTGGGAAAATCAGGTTGATGCTGGATCCCAAGAGGGGAAATCTGTAGAATGCCTACAGCAAAACTTCTTAGAGCCCACTAGGGGAATGGAAATTCCGGACCAGGTGTTACATAATGACCAAGATTTGATTAGGGAGCTTAAGGTAAAGAAACCCTTGGGAAGCAGTGTCCATAATACTGTATGATTAAAATTCACCCTGCAGTTTGAGAAGGTGAAGCTAAAATCAGATGTATCAGTATTCTAGTGGAGTGAGAGGAATTACAGAGTTATGAGAGAGGAGCTGACCAAAGCTGATTGGTCAGCTAGCAGGGATGATGGCAGGAAACAACGGTTGGAGTTTCTGGGAGCAATTCAGAAGACGCAGGAAGGGTGCATCCCAAAGATGAAGAAGTGCACTAAAAGGAGGAGGATTCAAGCATGATTGACAAAGGTAACCAAAGACAGCATAAAAACAAAAGCAAAAACCATCAGAAGGTAACTAGAAAAAGTCATAAAGAGAGAAAAGATGAAATATAATATAATATAAATATAATATAAATGTAAGCTGGCCAATAACAAAAAAGAGGATACACAAAGTTTTTTCAGATATACAAAGAGTGAAAGAGAGATGACAGTGGATATCAGAGTGCTGGAAAATGATGCTGGAGGGGTAGTAATGGGGGGGACAAAGTGATGGAGGATGAATTTACTAAGTATTTTGCTTCAGTCTTCATGGTGGAAGACACTAGCTGAATGCCAGAAGTGTGAAAGTGTTAGGGGGCAGAAGTAAGTGTCACTGCTATTACTGAGGAGAAGGTGTTTGGAAAGCTGAAAGGCCCGGAGGTAGTTAAGACACCTGGAGCAGATGGACTGCACCACAGGGTTTTGAAAGGAGTAGCTAAGGTGATTGTGGAGGTATAAAATAATGATCTTTCAAGAATTACTAGGTTCTGGAATGGTTCAGAAGAACTAGAAAATTACAAATGACACTCTACTCTTCAAGAAAGGGAAGGAGGTGAAAGAAAGGAAATTATAGGCCAGTTAGCCTGTTTTTAGAAAGATGTTGGAGTCTGTTATTAAGGATGAGCTTTTGGGGTACTTGGAGGCACATGACAATATCGGTATGATTTTCTAATAGGCAAACCTTGCCTAACTTACCTGTTGGAATTCTTTGAGGAAATAACAGGCAGGTTATACAAAGGAGAATCAATGGGTGCTTTTCTTAGGATTTTCAGAAAGCTTTTGTCAAAGTGCTGCACGTGAGTCTGCTTATCAAGAGCTCATGGTATTACAGGAAATATTCTCACATGGATAGAAGACTGGCAGACTGCCAGAAGACAAAGAGAGGGGATGAAGGGGGCCTTTTCTGGTTGGCTGCCAGTGACTAGTGTGTCGCAGGGGTCAGTGTTGGAAGTGCTTCTTTTCAGATATGTAAATGATTTGGAAGAAGGAATTGATGGCTTTGTGGCCAAGTGTGCAGACAAGATGAAGATAGGTGGTTGAGGAAGCAGGGTGTCTGCAGAAGATTTAGACAGATTATAAGAATGGGCAGTGAAATGGCAGATGGAATATACTGTAGGAAGTGCATGGTCATGAACTCTGGTAGAAGGTATAAAAGCACGGATTATTTTCTAAATGGACAGAAAATTCAAAACTCAGAGATGCAAAGGGACTTGAGAGTCATGCAGGATTCTCTAAAGGTTAACTTGCAGGTTGAGTCAGTGTTAAGGAAGGCAAATACAATGCTAGCATTCATTTTGAAAGGACTAGAATACAAAGGCAAGGATGCAACGGTGAGGCTTTATAAGGCATTGGTCAGACTCCACTTGGGGTATTATGAACAGTTTTGGGCCCCTTGTCGAAGTAAAGACGTGCTGGAATTGGATAGAGGTTTCCAGAGGAGGTTCATGAACATGATCCTGGGAAGGAAAGGGTTAACATATGAGGAGCGATGTTGGCTCTGGGCTTGCACCTGTTGGAGTTTAGAAGAATGAGGAGGTATTTCATTGAAACCTATTTAATATTGAAAGGCTTAGATAGAGTGGATGTGGAGAGTATATTTCCTATCGTGGGTGAGCCTAGGACCAGAGGGCACAGCCTCAGAATAGATGAACATCCAGTTAGAACAGAGATGAGGAAAAGTTCCTTTAGCCAGACTGTGGTGAATCTGCGGTCCATTGTCATTGTGCATATTTAAAGCAGATTTCGATAGGTTCTTGATTAATCAAAGGTTAGTTATGGGGAGAAAGCAGGAGAGTGGTGGTTGAGAGGGATATTAAATCAGCCGTGATGGAATGGCAGAGCAGACTCTGAGATGAATGGCCTAATTCTGCTCCTGTGTCTTGTGTGTCTTTTGTGCCTATTTGGGTAAAATATCGCTTAAGGTCTTATGCAAAGTTCAGGATCATTTTTATCTCTTTATTTGGATCAGAATCAGGATCAGATTTAATATCAAAGTTCAAAACATTCAATGTAAATTTTTTTTATCAAAGCACTCATATGTTCCTTTATACATATGTCCCCTGAGATTTATTTACTAGTGGGCATACTCAATAAATCCATAATAGAGTAATAATTATAACAGAATCAATGGAAGATCGCACCAACTTGGGCATTCAACCAATGAGCAAAAGACAACCAACTGTGTAAATACAAAAAGGAAGAAATAATAATAATAAATAAGTAATAAATATTGAGAACACGAGATGAAGAATTCTTTTAAGTGAGTTTATAGGTTGAGGGAACATTTCAGTGACGGAGCAACTGAAGTTGACCGAAGTTATCCCCATTGGTTCAATAGCCTGATGGTTGAGGGGTAATAACTGTCCCTGAACCTGGTGGTGTGAGTCCTGAGGCTTCTGTAACTTCTTCCTGATGGCTGAACCAAGAAGAGAGCATATCCTGGGTGGAGGTGGTCCCTGATGATGGATGCTGCTTTCCGGAAACAATTCTTTGTGTAGATGTGTTAAGTGGAGGGGAAGGATTTAACTATGTTGGACTGGGCCATATCTACTGTCCTTTTTGGGATATGCTGTTTAAGGGCATTGGCGTTTCCATACCAGACTGCGAAGCAGCCAGTCAAGGTACACTGCACCACACATCTATAGAAGTTTGTCAGAGTTTTAGATGTCATGCCAAATCTTTGCAAACTCATAAGGAAGTAGAAGCGCTGTCATGCTTTGTTTGTAATTGCACTTGCGTATTGGGCCCAGGATGCAGCCAGTTAGAAAGCTCCCCACAGTACATCTATAGAAATCTGTGAGTGTCATTGGTAACATTCCAATCCTCCTCAAACTCCTAATGAAATAGAGGCACTGTCATGCCTTTTTTGTAATTGCATCAATATGTCGGGCCCAGGATAGATCTTCAAAGATATTGACACACAGGAACTTGAAATTGCTCACCCTTTCCACTTCTAATCTCTTGATAAGGACGGGTGTGTTTTCCCTCAACTTCCCCTTCATGAAGTCCACAATCTACTCTTTGGTCTTACTGACGTTGAGTGCAAAGTTGTGTTGTGACAACTCTCAACCAGCTGATTTATCTCGCTCCTGTATGCCTCCTCGCCACCATCTGAAATTCTACCAACAATGGTTGTGTCACTGGCAAATTTATAGATGCCATTTGAGTTGTGGCTGTATAGAAAGAAGTTCAGAAGTTCAGTGGACTAAGCACACATCCTTTAGGTGTACTGGTGTTGAGGAGGTGTCATTTCCGACCCACACACTGTGCTCTCCTGGTGAGGAAATCAAGGATCCAGTTGCAGAGGGAAATACAGAGGCCTTGTTTTGTGCTTGTTGATTAGAACTGAGGGTATGATTGTGTAGAATGCTAAGCTGTAATCAATAAAGAGCAGCCTATTACCCAGGTGATCCAAGACTGAATGGAGAGCCAGTGAGATTGCATCTGCTGTAGATCTATTGTGACAGGCAAATTGCAGTGGGTGCAGGTGCCTGCTTAGGCAGGAGTTGATTCTAGCCACGAGCATCCTCTCAAAGCACTTCATCACAGTAGATGTGAGTGTGACTGAATGATAATTATTGAGACAACTCACCCAGCTCTTCTTGGGCACCGGTATGATTGTCACCCTTTTGTAGTAGGTGGGGAACCTTTAACTGCAAAAGTGGGAGATTGAAGATGTCCTTGAAGCTTCCCACCAGTTGATTGCACAGATTTTCAGAGCCTTACAAATATATCATCTGGGCCTGATGCTTGTGAAGTTTCACCCTCTTGAAAGATGTTCTGCTGTCAGTTTCCAAGAGAGATCACAGCGTCACCAGATTCTGCAGGAATCTGCACAAGTGCAGTTTTATTCTCCCTTTCAGAGTGTGCATAAAGGGCTTTGAGCTCATCTGGGAGTGAAACATCACAGCCATTCATGATGTTGGGTTTCACTTTGGAGGAAATAATGGCCTGCAAACCCTGCCAGAGTTGATGTACATTCAGTTCCGCCTCTAGCCTCAAACGTAATTGTTTCTTTGATCTTAAAATAGCCTTTCAAAGGTCCTATATGGACTTTTTATATAGCTTGAATCACTGGTCTTAAACACCACATATCTACCCCTCAGGTGACTACAAATCTCCTGGTTCATCAACCTCTTCTGGTTTGGGTATGTCTAGTTCTCAAAGGCACACACTCATCCACACAGGTCCTGATGAATTCAGTGACAACAGAGGCGTATTCATTCAGATTCAAAGATGAATCCCTGATTATTATCTGTTGACTCTATCTTCTTGGTCTCACCACTGATGCTGTGGTCTTTAGTCTCTGCCTGTTTGCTGGGTGTAGAAGTACAGCCAGATCATCGGACTTTCCAAAGTGTGTGCGGCTGGCATGGTAAGTGTTCTTGATGGTGGTGTACCAATGGTCAAGTGTGTTGGCTTCTCTGGTTCCACAGGTGATGTGTTGGTGGTAGTTGTTCAGAGACTTCTTCAAGCTGGCCTGATTGAAATCACCCCACAATGATAGGGAAGGCATCAGGATTGTATTGTTTCATGCTTGCTGATTAGAGCTTAGCTCCTCCAGTGCCTGCCTGATGTTTGTCCTGAGGTGGAATGTACACTGCTGCTGGGATGATGGTGAAAAACTCCCTCGGCAGATAAAAAAGACGACTTGACTGAGAAAGAACTGCCACATCTGTACAGCACGATGAGTTAATTATAAAGCAAATTCCACCTCCTCTGCCTTTAAAAGACTCAGCTGTTCAGCCTTTATGGAGAATGGAGAAGCCATCAAGCTGCAGCACTGCATCTGAAATGTGGGGCACAGCCATTTTTCCACAAAGCAAAGTACACAGCAGTCTCTGATATCCCTCTGCTACAGCAATATTGCTTAGAAGTCTTTAATTTTATTTTCCAGGTATCGTACATGCATCAGCAGGATAGTCAGGACTTAGAGAGGGATCTAAAGCTTCAGCCTTTCAATCTTACTTGTAGCCAGACATGCTTTCCCGCCTTCCTTTTTCTTAAAGGGAAACTGCACTTGTGACTTGTATCTGCAGCCTGGAATCCATCAATTTTTGAGTATCTACAGATTTTTTAAAGGTATTAAAACAATGTTGCTTACTGAAGTACCCATGGCTGTGACTGTGGATTTCAGCTGTAGTAGTCCTCAATGGGAATAGTTGATGTTTCCCATCGGAGCTGCACATAACGAACCCTCTCTTATCAGCGCCAATTTTTGCAGGATGACACTGTTAAGGACTTTGCTTGTAAAATTTAAAGCTCTGTCTGAGTCCTCATACTTGAAAATGAGTATGTAGTTCAAAGTAATGAGAGCTGTAATTTGGGACATAGGCCATAGAAGTGATGTAGACTAGATATAACAAAAATATCAATTGATTCATCTTGGATAGGCCCAGTCAATGATACAGAGCTAGAAATAAAGAAACCTCATGTGGATATGTAATCTGAAGCGTCTCTAGCATGATGAAACGTATCACTGAGAAGGTAAACAATGTGGTTTAGCCTCAGACAGCAGACATCCCACCCTGCAAAAACTCATTTCAGGGAGGTAGCACCATCAATTTGCGGGAGACTCCCGGAACTTCTGGGAGAGGTGGGATGTCTGCAACAGAGTAGCTCCTTAGCAGCTAGCCGGCTAGTTTAAATAATGTTAGCTATGCTAATGAACGAATGACACCTGTTAAACTCACCTCAACATGTCTTTTACAGTCTTAACCCACCATGGGCAATAGAAAAGTCACTGTTGCAAACAGTGCAGCGAGCAACACCGTCATTATTTTTGACCCCTATTAGGCAGGGGTACACTTTAGGGTAGTCTGGGGTGACATACGTTTTATATTTTCTTTTTTTAGAACACTCTGCCATGGCGTGCACACACACGTGTTATCTCTCTCTCTCTCTCGCTTGCTTTCTCACTCTCTTATTCGCTCTCGCACTCGCTCTCACGCTCTCTTGCTTGCTCTCAAAGATATCAATTTCCGGGATATTGTATATAATTTGTGGGCATCAGGGAGCCACTATCAATATGTGGGAGACTCCCGGAACTTCCGGGAGAGGTGGGATGTCTGAGACAGTTGCTTAGAATGACAGAGTAGCAATGCAGTTTACTGAGAACCCAGCCTGCTGCTGGGATTCGTCACCAGACCCCACCCAGTCATAACATTTTTTGACAGAAGCAGAAGATGAGAAGAGCTCACCCTTCACACCCAACAGCTGCTTAGCAAAGTGAAGCAGGCTTTGAGCTACAAGTAGGCCTCAGGCAGCACATCTTTAGGCCCTGCCCCTGGAATATCCTGATAGTACTTACAGATTGTCAAGGCTTTTGAAGTGCTTTAAAATGCCTCCAGTCTGTGATAAATTACTCAAACTGGTTTCAATAAATAAAAATATACATTTTGAAAAAAATTACAAATAATTAAAATAAGTTAATTTTCTACGTCAATGGTCGATGTTTCCTGTCCTAATTGAATAATTTAGAATGGATATATTTGTCAGTCTATTTTAAGTTTTACTGTTGTTGCCTTGGTGAATTTTTTTCTGGCCACCTCACTGTAGCTACTTGACGTTGGGTAAAGAGCTGGATGCATGATAATTTTGTGACTATTAACCTGCGTCATTATCATTCTCTACTGGCAACGTGGTATGTACTGAACCACACACATCGTGTTCACTTGGATGAGGCCATCAACACAATAGTTTCTGGGGAAAAAGCTCAGGGCCTGTTGTGGAACATCCGGTCCCTCCTCTGGGAAACACTGCTCTGTAGCCAGTAGTACAGCCGGCAGTCAAAACCTCAATACATGACGTGCTGGAGAAGCTCAGCAGGTCAAGCAACATCTATGGATGCGAATAAACAGTCCTATCATCACTCCTGGCCCTGAGACCTTCATCAGGAAGTGTGTAGCGGCCCCATTTCTACTTCTGGTTGGAATTGACGTCAACAATAGAACTGCACAATTTATTTCTTGGCAGTTAGTTACAACACAGTTACAAATACATTTCATCAGCCATCTTTTACGAGGCCCTAGTCTTTCCTAGGAAAACAAAAAGTTCCTTGATAAACGTGAACACGAGGAATTCTGCAGATGCTGGAAATTCAGGCAACACACATCAAAGTTGCTGGTGAATGCAGTAGGCCAGGCAGCATCTCTAGGAAGAGGTACAGTCGACGTTTCGGGCCGAGACCCTTCGTCGGTCCTGAAACGTCGACTGTACCTCTTCCTAGAGATGCTGCCTGGCCTGCTGTGTTCACCAGCAACTTAGATCCTTGATAAAAAGCCACCAATAATCTATGGTTCGACGGAGGATGTTCTGGGCTCTTTCTCAACCTCGAAGTTTCCCAACATGTTGAAGAAACAGTTGATAACTGTAGTATGATACCTACAAAGAAGAAACTGGTTTCTTTGGCCCTTATCAACTCTCAAGTGCTCTCATACTCTAATACTCATCAAATATATGAAAGTTAATGTAAACCTGCACTACAGTTGAAGCAAACCATTAAGAAAATCCTCCTGGGTGAATTTGTAGATTCTCCTGTAGGCTGTAGTTGTAAGAGTTGATGAGGCAATAATTTTATGCAGGTGAAGACAGTAATGGAAATTGTTCTACCCACCCCATTCAGGGTGGGGATGCAAACCTGAGGCAGCTTACAGTTCATTTCCTTTTGAATTGTGAGCTTGCTGTGCGGTAGGAATTTAACACGGCATTACCTAACAATCGCTTTAGCGTTCTGTGTTTGCAGTGTGCATTTTCCCACAGTATGACAAAATTGTCATTATTTTCATTAAAGTATTGGATTACAAAGATTCTATTCTGAACTGCTCCCAGATGAAGAAAGTTTAAGAGAAGTAATATAAATACAAGTTATATTCATGTCAGATGGAGCACAATGTGTGGGGAAGAGGTTTTCACATTCTAGTTTGTTTCTGTTGAGTTGATTGGGATTTGGTGTCTTTGTGATTCATTCCATTGTAAACACAATTATAAAATTTTCCCCTGTCTAAAATTACACATGCTCGCTCCTTCTAATGAGAGGGTTAAATTGTGCACAAAAGATTTGCATTTGTATTGTGCATTTCATTCCACTTTTCAGGTAAACAGACCATCTTATGGGCAATTTTTGAAACAAGCTGTTATTCCAATGTAAAAATGCACCCAGTGGCCATTTTATTAGGAACACCTGTACATTTGTTAATGCAAATATCTAATCAGCCAATCATGTGGCAGCAACATAATGCATAAAAGCACGCAGACATGGTTCAGTTATTGTTCAGACCAACCATCAGAATGAGGAAGAAATGGGATCTAACTGACTTTCTCAGTGGAACGATTGTTGGTGCCAGATGGGGTGGCTTGAGTATCTCAGAAACTGCTGATCTCCTGGGATTTTCACACACAGCTGTCTCGAGAATTTACAGAGAATGGTGTGATCAACAAAGAAAAATCCAGTGAGTGGCAGTTCTGTGGACACAAACATCTTGTTAATGAGGGAGGTCAGAGGAGAATGGCCAGACTGGTTCAAGCTGACAGCATCAGAATCAGGTTTGTTATTACCGACATGTGACGTGAAATTTGTTAACTTAGCAGCAGCAGATCAATGCAATACATAATCTAGCAGATAAAAAAAATAAAACATAGTAATAAATAAGTAAATCAGTTATGTATATTGAATAGATTTTTTAAAAACATACAAAAACAGAAATACTGTATATTAAAAAGAAAGTGAGGTAGTGTCCAAAGCTTCAATGTCCATTTAGGAATTGGATGGCAGAGGGGAAGAAGCTGATCCTGAATAACTGAGTGTGTGCCTTCAGGCTTCTGTACCTCCTGCCTGATGGTAACAGTGAGAAAAGGGCATGCCCTCGGTGCTGGAGGTCCTTAATAATGGACGTTCCATTTCTGAGACACCCCTCCCAAAGATATCCTGGGTACTTTGAAGGCTAGTGCCCAAGATGGAGCTGACTAGATTTACAACCTTCTGCAGCTTCTTTCGGTCCTGTGCAGTAGCCCCTCCATACCAGACAGTGACATTAACTGAAGTATCCATGCATTACAACAATAGTGTGCAGAGGACTTTCTCTGAATGCACGACGTGTTGAACCTTGAAGTGGATGAGCTACAGCAGCTGAAGACCATGAACATACACTTTGTCGTCACTTTATTAGGTATGAGAGGTACCAAATTAAGTTGCCACTGAGTGCACATTGACGATATGTGCTGAGCAAGCTCCCACAGTGGTGAATCTTTTTCCTTTTTATGCAAATTCTGCGTCATATATAAAAAATCCTGGTGTATACTCGTGTGAGACTTGTGGATTGAGTAATGTCTGTGCATAATAGTGCAGTCCTCCTGGTAGTTCATGGTTTATCTTCACAAAGGCATTATTGCAATGAAATTTGTGGCAATGCCTCATACCTCAACGATTCTTACTCCTGGCTGGCACGACCCCAACCACACATGACCAGGGCTCATCTAATAACACTACTCTGTCCCTTGCATCTGTTTACATCAGCAGACATCCCACCCGGCAAAAACTCATTTCAGGGAGGTATCACCACCATTTCAGGGAGGTAGCAGCCCCGCCCCCCGCAACACCATATTCTCCCCCCTCCCCCGACCTCCAAGGATGTATGTAATACTTTGTTTAGTGATTTTGTCTAATCTGTAAAACAAGTTGGGTATATGCAGCAAATATGACATTAAAATATGTGCTTATATTATATTATCATGTTTATTCTATTACAACTTTAAGCAAGTCTACAGGGAGTTTGGCCTCATCACGTAGGACATCAATAGCGTAGCTCCTTAGCAGCCAGCCAGCTGGTTTAAATAACGTTAGCTATGCTGTAATGACACCTGATAAACTCACCTCAACATGTCTTTTACATTTTCACCCACCCTGGGCAATAGAAAAGTCACCGTTGCAAACAGTGCAGCGAGCAACACTGTCATTATTTTTGAGGTCGACTGTAAAGCCCGCCCACAGAGAAGCCCGCCCCAACATTTGTTGCACCGCAGACCGGTTTAATATTGACAATATTCTTGCGGACTGGCCGACCGGGGTGGGGGGGGGGGGTGGTGGTGTTAATCACTACCAGAATATAGGTGATAAGCATCATAACATTTTAAGTAATGTTTGGATATTAAACACACAGCGCATATTTTCCCCGTGTGAACATATAAAATCATTGCAACACACCAATATCGCTGAATCAGTGCGAGCCCTGGGCTTGTTTTCCTGCAACAACACGGTCCCATCGAGGGGTGATTGGAGACAGCGATACTTGAAGGGGGTTCCAGTCTATTCCGCAATTTGGTTTTGTTGCATTCATTGCAGAAAACTCCACTTCGCAGCGATATGATGTTGCAAATGGAAGCAACGTTTTCAGTGCTTTCGTGGCTATCTCAAGATATTTAGCCTTGACTTTGATCCAGAATGCCGGCAGAGATGTTATGTCAAACATACTTTTCACCCGCCGTTATTTACAGGCTCGGGGAGTTGATCTTTTTCCCGCGCTGACATGGATGATGCGCGGGTAATGACCTCGCGTGCGTTCAAGTTCAACAGTGGGTGTGACAGGGAATGAGGAAAGGTGCAAATGACTCATATCGTTTCATATCGCCAAATCATATTGTTTCCTCGTGGCCCAGTGGTTGGGGACCACTCTTAGCACGAAGAGAGATCAATCAGGATGCTCGCTCTCCCTCTCCCTCTCAAAAAAAATCTATTTCCGGGATATTGTATATAATTTCCGGGCGTCAGGGAGCCACTATCGATATGCGGGAGACTCCCGGATCTTCCGGGAGAGGTGAGATGTCTGCACCAGGTACTCCCAACCTGACGTCCACAGACCCCATGGTTAAAAGGTAGGGGTCCATGCATTAAAAAAGGTTGGGAACCCCTGGTTTATTTCAAATCCGCTGAGGTTGAGAGGGTTGAAAGATTCAAATTCCTAGGAGTGAATATCACCAAAATTTTGTCCTATTCCATCCACATAGTTGACACAGCTAAGTAAGTCCCTTGGTGCCTCTACTTCCTCAGGAAGCTACAGAAAATTTGCATGTCCCTTTTGATCCTCACTAATTTTTATTGATGCCCTATAGAAAGTATTCTACCCATGTGCATGTTAGCTTGGTTTGGTAACTGCTGTGCCCAAGACCACAAGACACTGCAAAGAGGTGTGGACCCAGCTCAACACAACAAGGAAACTGGCTTCCCCTCTATGGACTCTGCTCTCTGCCTCAGTGAAGCAGCCAACGTAATCAAAGATTCAGTCAGTTCAGATATTCTCTGCCCCTTCCCGTCAGGCAGAAGATATAAAAGCTTAAAAGCATGTACCATAGACTAAAGGACAGCCTGTATCCTGCTGTTGCACAGCTATTGAACAGCCCTCTGGAATAATAAAATGGATCTTGACTGCACAGTCTATCTTGTCCTGGCCTCACACAACATTGTCTGCATGCGTTGTGCTTCCTCTATAACTGTGGCACTTGTTATTGTTTAGCCTTGTTCTATCTCAATGTGCTGTTGTAATTATGTGATCCATACGGACGGCATGCAGTAAAAAGCTTTTCACTCTGCCTCAGTATGTGGGACAAGTTATAATAATCTAAAGTTGTGATAATTAATCAAGTTACATATTTACCTCGCAACATCTCCAAGGGCGCATCATTTTCTTGCCTTTGCTTGGATTAGTGCATGCGGTTTTAGATTTATTTATATTTGGTTAACATTACAAATAATTGTTTACATTTTGAATTGTAGCTTCCATGAAAGTCATTTCATGTAATATACAGCAGATATAATTGGTGGAGTGGGAACGGAAGACATCGAATTAGTGTGGAAATCCACACTGGCCACCCATTTACATTGCCTTCCCTTCCTTTCCAACCTACAACAGCTCTCCATTCTGGTTTCAACATTACAAGTGCAAACAGTACTGTGTAAAAGTTTTCGGCACATATATATAACTAGGGTGCCCAAGACTCTTGCACAGTTATGTATTTGTCAACGTGGAGTGGAGAGCGGGTTTGTAAGTCTGGCAGGAGCAAAGGATGATGGGAATGGTGAGGGCGGAGCACTGCAGGAGGGGTGTGGGACAGGTGGCAGAGAAGGACTGCTGGGGCGGGGGTTGGTGAGGTGCAGACACACCCATCCCTGAGACACCAGACAAGCTCATTTGAATCGAAACAACTGACTTACAGAATGTCTCTCTGGTGTTTCCCGCTTCCTCCCCTCTCCCTTCTCCTTTTCACAACCATGATTCTCCTCTCCCTGCTCCCTTCCCACTCTCAGTCCTCAGTAGAGACCCATATCAGAATCAGATTTATCATCACTCACATATGTTACGAAGTTTGAGTTTTTAAAAAATATATTGTCTATTATTTATTGAGATACAGCATGAAATAGTCCTAACCTCTTCAAGCTTTCCCTATACCTCGGGTCCTCAAGTCCTGGAAACACTCTTGTCAGTTTTCTCTGCACTCTTTCAATCTTATTGATATCTTTCCTAGTTAGTGACCAAAATTGCATACAATACTCCAAAATAGGCCTCACCAACTTCTTGTGCAATTTCAATATAACATCCCAACTCCTGTAATCAATACTTGAAGATTCATGAAGGCCAATATGCCAAAAGCTTTCGTAATAACCCTATCTACCCGTGATACCACTTTCAAGGAATTATTGATCTGTATTCTCAGATCCTTCTGTTCTACTACACTCCTCAGTACCCTACAGCTCACTATTCTGGTTTGTCCTCCCATGGCACAACACCTCACACTTGTCTGGATTAAATTCTATTTGCCATTTTTCAGCCCACTTCCCCAGCTGGTCCAGATCCCACTGCAAGTTTTGATAACCTTCCTCACTGTCCACTGTGCCTCCAATCTTGGTGTCATCTACAAATTTTGCTGAACCATTTTACTGCATTATCATCCAATCATCCAGATTGTTGTTGTAGATGACAAACATCAATGGATATAACACCAAAATCCATGGCACAGCAGTAGTCAGCGGCCTCCGGCCAAAGAGACAACCATCTAATACCATTCCCTGACTTCTTTTGTGAAGCCAATGTCTAATAAAGTTTGAATGCCAAGCAGCTTAAGCTTCTTGGCCAACCTCCCATGCAGGACCTTGTCAATGGCCTTGCTAAAGTGAAATCCTAAGCTTCTTGCATTAAATGAAGTGAAGTAAACTTATTATTTGATTACAAACAAGAGAACACCTGCAGATGCTAGAAATCCGAGCAACACACATAAAATGCTGGAGGAACTCAGCAGGCCAGGCGGTATCCATGGAAAAAGGTACATTCGACATTTCGGGCCAAAACGTTGACTGTACTTTTTTCCATAGATGCTTCCTGGCCTGCTGAGTTCCTCCAGTATTTTGTGGGTGTTGCTTTTTATCTGATTTCAGATTTTTGTACATTTCCCATTTCTTGTATCTATTGATTATACGTCTGATTAAGGTAGCTGGGTCCCATTCTCTGAAATTTCCATCCTAAACCTCCACTTCAAACCTTGATTCATTTAAATCCCTCCTATCTATCCACCTAATCCTTTGGCTACCTCTTCAAATAACTCTTTAGTATTTTTGCTTTCTTTTTGCATCATTCAAGCACCCAATGAGCAGAAGTTGAACTGGGTTTTCTGCTAGCCTCAGCTCCCTGCTGTTTATAATTTTCTCTGAGAGCTCAAGATCCCAAGTTTTCTTTTTTCGAAGTGTTGACCAACTCTCCATCTGAAAGAAGCAGGCTGTAGGAGAGATCCAATTATATAAAGTTCGTGGTGTGAAAACAGGGTGCGAAGCATCTTGGACCCTAGCACCAGCATGGAAATCACAGCACACAGAGATACGGAATAACACTTGTTTATAATGTGCAATTTATCCGACCCAAAAGCAGGTGACTTGTTCTTTTAGAAATGGTATTAATTTTCTTCTTTTCACATTAACCATCAGTTAGACACTGGTAACTGCACTGAAAACCTGCTTGGGTGTGTTGGGTCCAAATCCATTTGTATGTGAATGTTCAAATTGAATAATAAAATAATATAATTTATTGTAAGAGGTGTAGTCAACAGAGGAGTGACAAGGTGGGAGACTAAAGGAAAAAGATATACTCTGTTTTCAGTAAATTATTAAGTCTAATATAATAACTTATGTGGTATCATCATTATATGCTATGTCATATGACGTAGGTGCTCGTGGTCCTGTGACTATAATTGTTCGTGGCAAATTTTTTTCTGCAGAAGTGCTATTGCCGCCTTCTGGGCAGTGTCTTTACAAAATGGGTTACCCCTAGACAATATCGATACTCTTCAGAGATTGTCTGCCTGATGTCATTAGTCACATAACCAGGACTTGTGATGTGCACTGGTTGCTCATAAGACCATCCACCACCTGCTCCCATGGCTTCACATGACTCTGATTGTGGGCGGGGGGCTAAGCAGGTGTTACACCTTGCCCAAGGGTGACCTGCAGGCTAGCACAGGAAAGGAGCACCTTATGTCTCCTTCGGTAGAGATGTATCTCCACCCCACCACCTACGGTAGCCATTGTCAAATCATACCCTCATTAGTTTGCATCTAATGGACTCCTTTTTGCTAAGGCCATTGGCCACATGGTAGAGACATATCTCCACCCCGTATTGAAACAAATTATATGAGATAAATTGTACAAGATGTTTGTGAGGCTGCATTAAGAATATTATGCTGAGTTTTGATCACCCTGCTACAGAAAAAATGCCTGAACCATCAAGTCTTGATGAAGGGAGTCAGCCAAAAAGGTTAACTGTTCATTTTCCTCCATTGACGCTGTTTGACCCATTGGGTTCTTCCAGCATTTAGATCATAAGACATAGGAGCAGAATAAGGCCATTCAGGCTATTGAGTCTGCTCCCACCATTCTATCATGGCTGATTTATTATCCCTCTTAACTGCAGTCTCCTGCCTTTTTCCCAATACTGTTGATGCCCTGACTAATCAGGAACCTATCAACATTGCTTTCAATATACCCAATGACTTGGCCACCAGAGCTGCCTATGGGAATAAATTCCACGGATTCAATAGCCCCTGGCTAAAGAAATTCCTCCCCATCTCTATTCTAAATGGATGTCCCTCTACTCTGAGGCTGGATCCTCTGGTGCTGTACTTCCCGCACTATAGGAAACATCCTTTCCACGTCTACTCTGTCCAGATCTTTCAAAATTCAATAGGTTTCAATGAGATCCTCCCTCATTCTTCAAAACTCCAGCAAATATAGAGCCATCAAATACTCCTCATACTTAAATCCCTTCACTCCCGGAATCATTCTCCTGAACCTCCCCTGGACCCTCTCCAATACCAGCACATCTTTTCTTAGATAAGGAGCTCAGAACTGCTCACAATACTCCAAGTGCGGTCTGACCAGTACCTTATAAATTGCAGCATTGCAACCTTGCTCTTATATTCTTTGCCTCTGAAAATGAAAGGTAACCTTCAAGGAATCCTGCATGAGGATTCCCAAGTCTCCTTGCAGTTAAGATTTTTGATATTTCTCCCTGCTTAGAAAATAGTCTGCACCTTTATTACTTCTATGAATGTGCATGACCATACTCTTCCCTACACCATATTCCACTTGCCACATCTTTGCCCATTTTCCCAATCTGTCTTAGTTCCTTCTGCAGACTCCCTGCTTCCTGAAAACTACCTGCCCCTCCACCTACCTTCATATAGTCTGAAAGGTTGGCCACAAAGCCATCAATTCCACCATCCAAATCATTGACATATAGCATGAAAGAAAAAGCAATGCCAACAATGACCCCTGCAGAACACCACTAGTCACCAGCAGTCAGCAAGAAAAGGCCCCTTTGTTCCTATTCTTTGCCTCCTGGCAGTCAGCCAATCTTCTGTATATGCTCGTATCTTTCGTGTAATAACATAGGCTCTTAACTTGTTAAGCAGCTTCATGTGCAGCACCCTGTCAAAGGCCTACTGAAAATCCAAGTAAGCAACATCTATTGACTCTCCTTTGTCTATCCTGATCGTTATTTCCTCAAAGACTTCCAACAGATTTATCAGACAACACTTCCACATTGAAGACTGACAGCAAATACTTATTAAGTTCCTCTGCCATTTCTTTGTCCTCCATTGATATCTCTCCATTGCCATTTTCCAGCCATCTGATATCCATTTTCACCTCTCTTTTACTCTTACTATATTGGAAAAAAATCTTTGGTATCCTCTTTTGTGTTATTGGCTAGCTTATCTTCATATTTCAACTTTTCTTTCCTTATGACTTTTTAGTTGCTTTCTGCTGTTTTTGAAAGCTTCCCAATCTTCTAACTTCCATTATTTTTTGCTATATTAAATGCCCTCCTTTTTTGCTTTTATGCTGTCTTTAATTTTCCTTGTTAGCCACGGTTGCCTCATCCTCCCTTTAGAATACTACTTCATCTTTGGAATTTATTTATCTTGTGCATTCTGAATTGCTCCCAGACACTCCAGCCATTGCTGTTCTGCTGTCATCCTGGCTAGGGTCTGTCCCCTTTCAATCAACTTTGGCCAGCTCCTCCCTCATGCCTTTACAATTCCCTTTACTGCACTGTAATACTGATACGTCTGACTTTAGTATCTCTCTCAAATTGCATAATATGAATTTGTTCATATTATGATCATTTTCTCCTGAGGGTTCTTTTACCTTAAGCTTCCCAATCAAATATGGGACAATTCTGGACAACACACAATCCAGAATTCCCATTGCCCTCGTGGGCTCAACCACAGGAGATTCTGAAAGAGTCATCTCATAGAAATTCTACAAATTCCATCTGTTGGGATCCAGCCACCAATCGACCTGCATATTTTGTGTGTGTGTTGATTCAGATTTTCTGCATCTGTGGACTCCATTTTGTCTGGGTTTTATTTTTTTAGAAGTCTTCTGCTTGCATTATTTTTGCTTTTAACCTTTACTGGACTGACCTTTGGGGATCAGTGCACTGCCTCCTATTTTATTGGAGTTAAAGTGGATCAAATGTGAACACTGAGAGCAGCAGGATTAGGTAGATATGCTGAGATACTATTCTTCTGTAAATTGAAAGATAGTTTGGGCCTCATTCCCAAAGGAATGATTTTGGGTCTACCAAACCAGCTGATTTTGCAGTAGTATATATTACAGGGGTTTCCAACTTTTTTTATGCCATGGACCATTAAGCAAGAGTTCCGTGGACCCCAAGATGGGAACTCTAATATGTTGAGAATTAAGTGGTTTGATCAAGAACCACCTTCATAGATTTGTCGGAATCTTCTTCTATAAGATTGCAAGTTATTCAAAATAGTTGGTAAACTGAGTAAGGACATAAAAGGTTGCTGGATGAAGTATCTCAATATTCTTACAAATTTTGAGGCATGTTGCAAAGAGATAAATTATAAGCAGGAAATTAAATTCAAATGAAAGAGCAATGGCCTGAAACATTGATCCTATTCCCCCTACAGATTGCATAGTTTGGTTACCAGATAAATGTTTAAACGTGTGGATTTTTTTTGTAATTCAAATTTTTATTATTTATTCTTATTTAACAAAGCAGCACAGCATATCATAGAGCAGATAGAGTACAACATATTTACACAGCCATCCCATGACAGGGAAACAAGTAAAACTTAGAAACAGAAAGAAGTTCTAATTTAAATTTTAATTAACATACAACCAAAATTGATCCCACGCGTCTTGCACTTTTCCCTCACTGTTAATTCTTCCCCACGTGTGTTCATATGATGAAATCATAATGATTTTCTCAGTCCATTCCTTCACAGTTGGACATCTGTGTTCTTTCTAGTTTTGCAATATAATTCTCGCAACTGTGATGAGACCCACCTTTAAAATAGTAAATTTGTCATTGTTTACGTTAGGTATCATTGTCCTATCACCCAAGAGTCAAAGCCGTGGGCACAAGGGCAGTGTGGAACCCGACCAATTCCCCAACAAATCAAGAACTTTACACCAAAATGGACGAACCATGGAACACTCCCAAATCATGTGAAAATATGTGCCCACCTCATTTTTACATTCCAACATAAATTATCAACAATCCCCATTTTGTAGAGTCTAGTTGGTGTCCAATAATATCTGTATACTATCTTATACTGAATAAATTTCCCTCTCGCTTCCCTAATATGTCTACCCACATCTGATAAGATATTTGACCACTCATTATCTCCAATATCGCTTCCAAGATCGTTCTGCCATACTGCTCACAACATGTGGAAAACAAGACTAATCTAAATCCTATACTATTTCACTCAAGGAGTGTGTGGAGTACAATTCATAAGGCTTGTAGAATGTCACATTTAAACCAGTTATACTCCTCGCTCTGGAATAACCCTGAGATATGCATTGGGAAAAGAATGGTGTGCTGGAAAGAATGGAAGATTAAAGGTGTAAATACAGTAGGTGATCTCTATGAGAATGGGATTTTAATGTCATTTGTGGATTTGCAGAGGAAATATAACTTTGTAGATAAAGAGAATTTTTGGAAGTATTTAAAAATAAGACATTGCATTAGTAGCATATTGAAGAACGGTGACCCACAAAGTAACCCTTTAACTGAATACTTCACATTACCACAGGAAGTTCATAAAGCATCAGTGTTTTAATAAAATGTTCAAGCACTCTGTGGGTGAATCGTGTAACAATCTCAAAGGTGTGGATTATTGATTCATGGACATTCTAGAAGTGGGGAGAGGGTATTGGGAGGAAGGGTGGCTGATTCATTCTATGTTGAAATGCAAGGGGTATAGAAACATAGAAACATAGAAAATAGGTGCAGGAGTAGGCCATTCGGCCCTTCGAGCCTGCACCGCCATTCAGTATGATCATGGCTGATCATCCAACTCAGGACCCTGCACCAGCCTTCCCTCCATACCCCCTGATCCCTTTAGCCACAAGGGCCATATCTAACTCCCTCTTAAATATAGCCAATGAACTGGCCTCAACTGTTTCCTGTGGCAGAGAATTCCACAGATTCACCACCCTGTGTGTGAAGAAGTTTTTCCTCATCTTGGTCCTAAAAGGCTTCCCCTTTATCCTCAGACTGTGACCCCTCGTTCTGGACTTCCCCAACACCAGGAACAACCTTCCTGCATCTAACCTGTGCAATCCCTTTAGAATTTTATACTTTTCAATAAGATCCCCCCTCAATCTTCTAAATTCCAGCCAGTATAAGCCTAGTCGATCTAGTCTTTCATCATATGAAAGTCCTGCCATCGCAGGAATCAATCTGGTGAACCTTCTTTGTACTCCCTCTATGGCAAGAATGTCTTTCCTCCGATTAGGGGACCAAAACTGCACACAATACTCCAGGTGTGGTCTCACCAAGGCCTTGTACAACTGCAGTAGTACCTCCCTGCTTCTGTATTTGAATACTCTTGCTATAAATGCCAGCATACCATTCGCCTTTTTCACCGCCTGCTGTACCTGCATGCCCACTTTCAATGACTGGTGTGCAATGACAACCAGGTCTCGTTGCACCTCCCCTTTTCCTAATCGGCCACCATTCAGATAATAATCTGTTTTCCTGTTCTTGCCACCAAAGTGGATAACCTCACATTTATCCACATTAAATTGCATCTGTCATGAATTTGCCCACTCATCTAACCTATCCAAGTTACCCTGCATCCTCTTAGCATCCTCCTCACAGCTAACACTGCCGCCCAGCTTCGTGTCACCCGCAAACTTGGAGATGCTGCATTTAATTCCCTCGTCTAAGTCATTAATATATATTGTAAACAGCTGGAGTCCCAGCACTGAGCCTTGCAGTACCCCACTAATCACTGCCTGCCATTCTGAAAAGGTCTGGTTTATTCCCACTCTTTGCTTCCTGTCTGCCAACCAATTCTCTATCCACATCAATACCATACCCCCAATACCGTGTGCTTTAAATTTTCATACTAATCTCCTGTGTGGGACCTTGTCAAAAGCCTTTTGAAAATCCAAATATACCACATCCACTGGTTCTCCCCTATCCACTCTACTAGTAACATCCTCAAAAAATCCTATGAGATTCGTCAGACATGATTTTCCTTTCATAAATCCATGCTGACTTTGTCCGATGATTTCACCGCTTTCCAAATGTGCTGTTATCACATCTTTGATAACTGACTGTGGCATTTTCCCCACCACCAATGTTAGGCTAACCGGTCTATAATTCCCCAGTTTCTCTCTCCCTCCTTTTTTAAAAAGCAGGGTTACATTAGCCACCCTCCAATACTCAGGAACTAGTCCAGAATCTAAAGAGTTTTGAAAAATTATCACTAATGCATCCACTATTTCTTGGGGTACTTGCTTAAGCACTCTGGGATGCAGACCATCTGGCCCTGGGGATGTATCTGCCTTTAATTCCTTCAATTTACCTAACACGACTTCCCTACTAACATGTATTTCCCTCAGTTCCTCCATCTCACTAGACCCTCGGTCCCCTACTATTTCCCGAAGATTATTTATGTCCTCTTTAGTGAAGACGGAACCAAAGTAGGTATTCAATTGGTCTGCCATGTCCTTGTTCCCCATGATCAATTCACCTGTTTCTGACTGTACGGGACCTACATTTGTCTTAACCAAACACGAGAAATTCTGCAGGTGCTGGAAATTCAAGCACACACATCAAAGTTGCTGGTGAACACAGCAGGCCAGGCAGCATCTCTAGGAAGAGGTACAGTCGACGTATCGGGCCGAGACCCTTCGTCAAAAGGTCTTGGCCCAAAAACGTTGACTGTACCTCTTCCTAGAGATGCTGCCTGGCCTGCTTTGTCTTAACCAATCTTTTTCTTTTCACATATCTATAAAAGCTTTTACAGTTAGTTTTTATGTTCCTGCCAGCTTTCTCTCATAAACTTTTTTCCCCTTTCCTAATTAAGCCCTTTGTCCTCCTCTGCTGGACTCTGAATTTCTCCCAGTCCTCAGGTGTGTCGCTTTTTCTGGCTAATTTGTATGTTTCTTCTTTGGAATTGATACTATCCCTAATTTCCCTTGTCAGCCACGGGTGCACTACCTTCCCTGGTTTATTCTTTTGCCAAACTAGGATGAACGATTGTTGTAGCTCATCCATGCGATCTTTAAATGTTTGCCATTGCATGTCCACCGTCAACCCTTTAAGTATTATTTGCCAGTCTATCTTAGCTAATTCACGCCTCATACCTTCAAAGTTACCCTTCTTTAAGTTCAGAACCTTTGTTTCTGAATTAACTATGTCACTCTCCATCTTAATGAAGAATTCCACCATATTATGGTCACTCTTACCCAAGGGGCCTCTCACGACAAGATTGCTAACTAACCCTTCCTCATTGCTCAATACCCAGTCTAGAATGGTCTGCTCTCTAGTTGGTTCAGGAAACCATCCCCCATACATTCCAGGAAATCCTCTTCCTCAGCACCCTTACCAATTTGGTTCACCCAATCTATATGTAGATTGAAGTCACCCATTATAACTACTGTTCCTTTATTGCACGCATTTCTAATTTCCTGTTTAATGCCATCTCCAACCTCACTACTACTGTTAGGTAGCCTGTACACAACTCCCACCAGCGTTTTCTGCCCCTTAGTGTTATGCAGCTCTACCCATATCGATTCCACATCCTCCCGGCTAATGTCCTTCCTTTCTATTGTGTTAATCTCCTCTCTAACCAGCAATGCTACCCCACCTCCTTTTCTTTCATGTCTATCCCTCCTGAATATTGAATATCCCTGAATGTTGAGCTCCCATCCTTGGTCACCCTGGAGCCATGTCTCTGTGATCCCAACTATATCATATTCATTAATAACCATCTGCACATTCATTTCATCCACCTTGTTACAAATGCTCCTTGCATTGACACACAAAGCCTTTAGGCTCGCTTTTACAACACTCTTAGCCCTTATACAATTATGTTGAAAAGTGGCCCCTTTTGATTTTTGCCCTGTATTTGCCTGCCTGCCACTTTTACTTATCACCTTACTACTTTTTGCTTCTACCCTCATTTTACACCCCTCTGTCTCTCTGCACTTGTTCCCATCCCCCTGCCACATTAGTTTAAATCCTCCTGAACAACAGTAGCAAACGCGCCCCCTAGGACATTGGTTCCAGTCCAGCCCAGGTGCAGACCATCCTGTTTGTACCGGTCCCATCTCCTCCAGAACTGGTTCCAATGCCCCAGAAATTTGAATCTGGTATGTACCTAATCTTGATAGAAATACACAAATAAGCCCTTTTTTTCACAAAAAGGAAGCGCTATATAAATAGAAATCAATTTTGCTGCACTGAGGTTGAGGCTTTAGGCCTGCTCCGGCAGCTCCAGGCTCCGTGACGTTTACTCTGCTCTGTGCTAGACTGAGGCTGCGGCCTTCTCCGGCTGGAGCGTGCCTCATGTCGTTCTAAATGCAATTTGCTTACTTTTATTGCTTGCATGATTTTTTTTTCTCTCACTCTGCTCATTAGTTGTTTGTTGGTCCATTTTTATGGGTTCTTTTAGGCTTCTTGTTGTGTGGCTCTCTGTAGGGTGATTAATCTGAAGGTGGAATAATGTATACATACTTTGATAATAAATGTATTTTGAACTTTGGAAAAAAAAACCCAGAAAATTATTGCTTAGACCACAGAGCACAATGTGTAGTTTTTAGTATAGTATACCATTACAAAGGAGATTAGCATTGCCAGAGCATGTATTAGATTGACTCTGGGGAATGGAGAGTGTAGTCAAAGGAAGAACCGAGATTTTCTCCCCCTCCAGAGTCAAGAATGTGAGATGGTTTAACAAAACTTTTTAGAATTATGGAATAGGTTGATAGAAAGGACAGGAAAGGTGGTAATGATCATCCTCCCAATATTATCAAGAAGAAAAGTCACCAGAAATGTATTTATGTGCATGATTATGGGAGGACTGAAGTGCTTTGTTCCTGAGATATCTTTCAGAGCAGATTTAATAAAACTCTGATACCTATAAAGTTGTAAGGTTAAGGGAGAGAGTGAGGTAATTGAATCGTTTTTAATTATTTTAGCAACATCTAGTACAGACACGTCTCTACTAAATTTCCATTATAAGATGGAATAGTTTGCTTTGTTACAGTTTAGTAGCTTATACAGCTTTGGAAGTAGAAGTTTGTAAGTGTTATTCTGTGTTCTTAATACTGTCTTTTCTATATTTTAAATTATGGTATTGTTATTGTGTTGTGGGTTTTGTTGAAAAAGTGTAAAGTACCACATACATTGGACCCATGAACCTATCTCACTACTTTTTATTTCTATTTTTGCACTACTTATTTAATTTAATTATATATATATATATATATATATATATATATATTTACTGTAGTTCACATTTCTTTTTCCTCTATTATTATGTATTGCTGCTGCAAAGATAACAAATTTCAACACATATGTCAGTGACAGTAAACCTGTTTCCAATTCTGATACTATATCCCGTATTTAACAATCATTTTCTTGTCCTTAATGGTTTTGGGTCGTGTCCTCAGTTATCATCGTCTCAATTGTTTCATCAATTAGCCAAGGAGAAATATGTCCTAATCCTTTAATGACAAGCCTTCCATGCAGGAAATGGCTCTTGTTCTTGTGAAAACAAAACGAGGCACATCACCAATTTGTAATCTAAGATTTAAATGAAAACATGAAAAATGAAAGGGCTTTTCTCTTTGGAGAGGAGAATGAGAGGACACATGATAGAGGTATACAAGACATTAAGAGGAATAGATAGAGTGGACAGCCAGCACCTCTTCCCCAGGGCACCACTGCTCAATACAAGAGGACATGGCTTTAAGGTAAGGGGTGGGAAGTTCAAGGGGGATATTAGAGGAAGGTTTTTTACTCAGAGAGTGGTTGGTGTGTGGAATACACTGCCTGAGTCAGTGGTGGAGGCAGATACACTAGTGAAATTTAAGAGACTACTAGACAGGTATATGGAGGAATTTAAGGTGGGGGGTTATATGGGAGGCAGGGTTTAAGGGTCGGCACAACATTGTGGGCTGAAGAGCCTGTACTGTGCTGTACTGTTCTATGTTCTAAATAACTCGGTTCAAGTATTGGTCAACCTTTGATTGCAGTGAAAATAATTATGCAAAAAAAGTAATTTCTGCAAAAGACGATATGAAATCCAATAGGTGTGGTTCATTCTGACTGTCTAGTTTGTTGTTAAACTGTAACGAGTTTCTTTGTAACTATGACAACACTTGTGGAAAAAGCTATTCAGAAAGTATGATGTTATTTTCTTTGTTGGATAGTAATCCAAAGCCGTAAATCCTGTGTGCCATGTGAAGTACTAATGTTAGCTTATAAAACAGGTATACTTCAGCATTTATAGTTCTCCTTAATTTTTAGAAGGATGTTGTAATATTGGTTGAGGTTCTAGCTTCTAATTTCTTGTTTCTAGAAAGAACATGTGTGTTTGTTGGAAAAAAAATGGATGTGCTTGCATTTGGCTAAGAAAGCTCTCCAATTAATATAATCTCTCTTTCTGATATGATGCAATTGCATATTCAAGCATGCAATGGCTGGAACATTAAATTGTAGTGTCAGTAGAAATATGCCCCTTTAGTGGCTGGTGAATAATTCAGCAGGAGGAAAACTTTATATATTAAAACAAAATTAAATGGTTTTTACTAGCAGCCTCAATGACTTGTGTTTGCATGTCACCTCTGACAGTAAATACTCATTGGTGCTTCCTAGTGAAGGTGCGGCAATCAGTATAGATTCAAGGAAGTAACCATTGAGACATGTGACCAAAGGCTTGGTCTAGGAGGTAGGCTTAATAACTTAAGAGATCGAGGCCTGAGCTGATTGGTGGATAGTAACATTCATGTCATGCAAGCACTAAGCAATGATAATGTCTAATAAAAAAAATTCTGGTTATCACCCCAACCATTCAATGGCACTGCCCTCTCTGTATTCCTCATTATCTATATCCTGAGGGTTATTATTGACCAGAAACTGAATGAGAGTGGCAATGTAGCTTCAGGTGCAGGTCAGAAGCTAGGAATCCTGCACCAAGTAACTAACTACCACTGCCTTCCAACCCCACACCTTCCTCCCCTTTCTCATTTTCACCCCTTCTCAGTCCACTGATCACTTCGGGCTCCTTTCTCTCCTTCAAGACCACCCCCACCTCCTCTTTCCGCTGACCATCTCCTCTCTCCACTCAGTCCTGATACAGGGCTTTGATCTGAAATTGGATTAGCGGTCAGTTTTTTTCTCGTTGCATTGAAACATCAAACAAGTGTGCTGTCTTGTGCCAATGTCTAATGCAGTCCGAGGATTGTGCTCGGGACTGCCTGCAAACTCGGCAAATGTTGGCAGTTCCTTTCCTTCATAGTCATAGTCATACTATATTGATCCCGAGGGAAATTGGTTTTCGTTACAGTTGCACCATAAGTAATTAAATGGTAATAAAGCCATACATAATTAAATAATAATATGTAAATTATGTCAGGAAATAAGTCCAGGGACAGCCTATCGGCTCAGGGTGTCTGACCCTCCAAGGGAGGAGTTGTAAAGTTTGATGGCCACAGGCAGTAATGACTTCCTATGACGCTCTGTGTTGCACCTCGGTGGAATGAGTCTCTGGCTGAATGTACTCCTGTGCCCAACCAGTACATTATGTAGTGGATGGGAGACATTGTCCAAGAAGGCATGCAACTTGGACAACATCCTCTTTTCAGACACCACCGTCAGAGAGTCGTCCTTGGTCTGTTGAGTTCTACCATTTGATCGCTTGTTCCTTCTGACTCCAGCATCTGCCACCTTCTGTGTTTCCATTTTAATCTCCTGTGTACACCGTTCTCTCGTCATTCACCTACCCTAAAGAGGCCCGGCTTTGGTTGGGGCCAACCTGTCTCAGTGATACCCAATGGATGTTGTGTCCCACTTGTCTAGATGATACACAAGCCAGTACAACGTGGAGAGCATGTGGTTGCCCATGCAGCAAGCTTCTCCTCTCCATGCAGCTGATGAATCCAAAGGAACAGCGGAGACCGATACAGTTGGCGCCATGCGGCATTGCAGGAGCTGCCTGTCAGTGTTGAACTCAACGTAGGACAGCCTGAGGGACTCTAGCTCTGGATTTTTCCTCACAGTTTACTCCCGAAGCTTTCCCCATCAGTGGATTTAGCCGCAAGCCAGCGGAGGTTTGAAATCAGAATTTTCCTTCTCCTGGATGAGTTGCCAACCATCGCTGACGAGGCCCATCTGCCCGAAGTGACTGGTTTTAAGGCACCAGTAACCTGACTTTGCCTCTTCTCCTGTCAGTAGAAACAGTTCCCCTGGCCTACCACGTATGAAGGCCAGGAGCTGGACTTGGTTGTCAGAGGCTATTTGAGACGCATGCCATTGGGAGCATTTGGTAGGTAGTCTCCACTGTTACTGTTGGCTATAACAACCTTAAGGAACCTTCACCCACTCAAGTCAGTACATTAAGCCACAAGTGAAGAAGATTTTTAATTAAAGAATCACATAGATAAAACACTTCAACTTTCTATGTTTGGAACAGGTGGGAATTGCACTGCAGGGGATGCATGCTGAGCTGTTTAGTAAGCACCAGCATGTTGTTGTTTAGGAGATAAACCCTTGTAAAATTACATTTGTAGCCCAAATTCACAATAAAATAATTAGTGTTCTGTTGAATTCATCCACAGTTGGTCCTGGGAGATATATTATGCAGATGTTTTGATGTGAAGAGCATGACTTTTATGTTCTGGTTTTGGGCCATCTATTGTTCCCAACAATCGTGGCCTTTGTGCGTTACACAAGAGCTTGATTCTCCTGGCATCAAAATAAAGCAGCAAAAGTTGGCAAAGGGAATTCCCTGCACTCAGTAAATGGGCCTCATGGGCAGCATTATGACACTTCTGCTGGTTAACAATTTATTAGTAAAGAAAAATATTGGAAATGATTAGAAATACTCTATGTGGAGAGAGAAACAATGTTTCAGGTGACATGTATGACCAGAATCAGGTTTATTACCACTGACATACGTTGTGAAATTCATTATTTTGCGGCAGCCAAACAGGGCAAGACATCAAAGTTACTATGAGTTACAATAAGCAATGTAAGAGAAAGATAGTGTGCAAAAAGAGAGCAAAAATTCAGGTGGTGTTCCTGATACTTGCAGAAATCTCAAGGCAGAGGGGTTGAAGCTGCTCCTAAGATGTTGAGTGTGTGCCCTCAGGTCACTAGGGAGAGCAAATTCTGGGTTACTGTAGGAATGGGGGAGCAGAGGTGCTGATATGGATAAGAAAGGGAATGGGGTGGAGACTATGGGGTGAAAGGTTATGGTAAGGTTAATCATGAAGAAAAGGTGTGTTTGGTAGAGGTGTATTAGGAGAAGATGAGTAGAATTTCAAATCCTTTTTCTTTTTCCCGCTACACCGCTGGCATTTAGGGCAGCAATGAAGGTCCTCCGCCTCGGGCAGAGTTGGGCTTCCTTCATCCTGTCAGTAGCTTCTTCAGGGTCTAGTGTTTGTCATGCAAGTCTCGGGTGGAGACTCAGGAATACCATCACACGGCGATGTAGAAGGATTCTTCATTGTTTTTCCCGTCACAGTTTTGTTTGCCCAGTCAGGGTCATTAGCCCTGAGCTGAGCCCCTGCATGCTTTCCATCCACGCTAGGTTGAGTGTCGAGCTAGCAACTCGTCCTCATTAAAAAAAAAACAGCAAGGTTGCTGTCCGATGTGCCAAACAAGGCGCAAAAAGGATTTTTTAAAAATTGGGAGTACAAGTGGAGCAGACTTGATGGGCTGAATGGCCTAATTCTGCTCCTATGTCTTGTGTCTTATGAGCACGTTACTGCTTCATCTGTAGGGGGAAGCAGCCAGTATTTGTGGCTAATTGATCAGGGAAAGGAGGGCAGCACTGAGCTGGGAGTATTCCCACGCAGACCCGATAGAAGCAGATAATTCTCTAAAATCACATTACATTGTTCCATGAAAGCACAAACAGTTCAATCCATGACTCACATCAGAAGGTCACGTTGCACAGAACGGCGACATTGCGAGTAGATTAGGCTTTGACAGTGGGGTAAGAATTTGACCTCAACTGAACCAGGTTTCACTAACGGTGATAACAAGCACTGGTAGCTTTCATATTTTTCCAAACCAATGAGCCCGCACCACCCAGTTACACCCATGTGACCTAGTAACCTACTAACTTGTATGTCTTTGGAATGTGGGAGGATACAGTACTTGAGTACCAAGAGGAAACCCACATGGTCATGGGAAGAATGTCCTTTCAGACATTGACAGAATTGAACCCAGGTCACTGGGGCGGCAACAGAGTTATGCTAACGGTGACACTTCTGTGCATACAATGGGCTATGTTTTAGTCTAGATAGTCGGGAGTGGAGGTCTAAGGCTTCTGTGTTTCAATGACTATCTCCCAGTTGTTTTGGGATAAAGTGCTTTGAGGGGCTGGTCATGGCCAGAATCAACTCCTGCCAAAGGAAGGACCTGCACTGGCTGCAATTGGTATAATAGGTCTACAGTGGATATAGGCTCACTGGCTGTCCACTCTGCCCTCGATCAGCTGCACAACAGCAATATCAACATCAAGCTGCAGTTTATTGATCACAGCCCAGTGTTCAACACCATCATACCCTCAGTACTAATCAACAGGCTCCAAAACCTGGGCCTCTGTACCTTCCTCTGCAACTGGATCCTTGACTTCCTCATCAGCAGATCACAGTCAGTGCAAATCAGAAATGATATTTCCTCTTTGCATAGCTCAAATATCATCTATAAATTTGCCAATGACACAACCACTGTTGGCAGAGTTTCAGGTGGTGACAAGGAAGCATACGGGAGTGAGGTAGATCGGATTGTTGAGTGGTGCCACAACAGCAACCTTGCATTCAACATCAGTAAGAACCAGGAATTGATTGTGAACTTCAGGAAACGGAAGTCAAGGAGAAACACTCCAGTCTTCATTGAGGGATCAGCAGTGGAAGAGGTGAGCAGTTTCAAGTTACTGGGTGTCAACATCTCTGGGGACCAACGTATTGATGCAATTTCAAGGAAGGCATGACAGTGGCTACATTTTGTTAAGAGCTTGAGGATACTTGGTTTATCACCAAAGACTCTCGCAAATTTCTACAGATGGATCATGGAGAGCATTCCAACTGGTTTCATCACTGTCTGGTGTGGGGGGGGGCACTGCACGGGATCAGAAAAAGCTGCAGGACGTTGCAAATTCAGCCAGCTCTGTCCTGGGCACTAGCTTCCCCAGCATCAAGGACACCTTCAAAAAGGGTTGCCTCGGAGAAACGGCATCAGCCATTAAGGACCCCGTCACCCAGGACAGGACCTGCTCTATCAGGGAGGAGGTACAGCAGCCTGGAGCCACACGCTCAACCATTCAGGCTTGCTTCTTCGCCGCTGCCATCCAATTTCTCAATGGACAATAAACCCACACTACAATTTTTTCTCTTTTTTTTGTTCTCTTTTTGCACTACTTATATTTCCTATTGTAATTTCTCATTTTTTCTCTTATGTATTGCAATGCCGTGCTGCTGCAGAACAACATGTTTCAGAACACATGCCAGCAACATTAAACCTGCTTCTTATTCTGTTTATTCTGTTCAAAGGTCAATGTGGGCAATAACTAATACTGCAATGTCACAGTGTGAGCATAACTAAAATGACAAATTACCCACTGCTTTACTTGGACTGGCTGATTCTGCATTAAATCTGTCTGTGTGGAATTAAGATACCTTGTAAGATTGACTTGCTTGTTGAATATCTATGTAGCTAGATCATTTGCATTTGGGACTAAAACTGTAAAACCATGATCTAATCGAAATGAAATGTAAAAACCACACACTTTATCTAAACCTGATATAGACTTTGTTGTTGGACGACACTTGAGATCCCTTTGACTCTGATGACAAATGACGAAAAGTTGGGATTCCATTGTTCACTGGAGTTCCAGATGGCACTGTTGACTTTGGTTCATTATTAATTTGCACTGTGTAACAAGTGATGCAAATTACTTTTGAACAGAAGGCAAAATTGGAGTTGGGGGGGGGTTGTGCAGTCATTTTTACACTGTTATCATTTTAAAAGATTTTGTCATTCAACTTAGAATATTAAGTCTATTCTCTTTATTCACTGCCATAGATGTTGCCTGGCCTGCAGAGTTCCTCCAGCGTTTTGTGTATGCAACTTAAAATAATGATTTCTGTCAGGTTACTGAAAAAGGAATCTACCTTTAGGGCTGTGTTCTTTCCACAAGAGATCTTGTTGCCAAGGTCGATGATTTAATAAACAGCAAACTCAGAGTCGAATGTCTTTCTTTTGCATAGAGACTTGACAATAAAAGCTAACCATCCTCTTCCTCGCCTACTGGTTACGTGTTTGTTCTTTAGCACCTTGCTGAAGTATTTCAACCGGTGGATTTGTATAATTTTAAATTCTTTACATGGTTACTTTAAACATTATGTACACATTGCTACTCTTCTTACAGTTTAATCTGCCTTTTATTTGAATTTGAGTAAGGGACTCTTTTGGGTCCTGTTGCAGAACTGTGGCCATAGCTGGTTTTTACTTTGCATCAGATTTTTCCACTTGTGTGTCCCAGGTTGAAAGTGCTGCATTTTATTTCTGATTTGAAGTCTGGCTTCAGAATGAATTATACTTTCCATTGTTGGGACACGTTTTCAAACAACAAATGTTAAGCTAGCTAAGCAGAATTCATTCATTTGCCTTTCAACTTTGAAGTCTCCTGACAAAGTAAAGCTTCATGTGAAGGAGAGGCAGATTTCCTCACTAGTGGAAAGTTTTTTTTTAGTGGTACGTAAGGTTTAATTGGCTTTCTTCCTCTGTACCTTACAGGTGATTGTAGCATTAGCTGCTGCTATAACAATGAATTGACCAACGTTAAGTGATGAAAGATTTCGTTAAACTTTTGGACTATTTTGAAATTAGTTCCAAGCATTGCAAAACAATTGCTGCCATCTGTGAATTTTGATAAATGGTGTCACCGATGTGAGAGAGCAGATGGCTTAGGGTTGACACTGGGAGTTCCTCAACTTTGACCACTTACGTAACAAACAAAAATTTTAAATAATTAGACCTTGCACAATGAGTCATTATCTGGCAGACAATGCAAAATATGCAACCGTATGTCTCTGATGTATTGCATAATCACTGTGAGAAGCTATGTGTTCACTTCCAACTATTCTATGTGCAGGCAAATGTTTTATGATGTTCCATGCTCTCTGCAGAGGGAATATGGGCTCAGTCACATTTATGCACTTTCTAAAAAAGTGCTGTTAATCGTTCTGGCTTCCAACTGCGAATCTGTAGCATCTTGAGTAAAGTTCTAATGTAAGTGGAATAACACAGTAAGGGAGAATATTAGTACTTCTGGTAAAGGATATATAACCTTATATTGTACATAAGTCCTGAACTGCCTACAATGACTCCCGTCAACAGTGTTTTAAACTTGTAGTACTTTCAAGAGTATATTCACCTTTCCCTTCTTAATTCCCATGATTTTCAAAAAATCCTTCATAGGAAAAGAGTGTTGCTCATATTATTTCCCTAAATTCTCCTGAACCAAGGGATTTCCTCAGCCATTTTTGAGGTAGTGATGATTTAGGGATGTATGTGGTATGGTCAATGTATAACCCACAATGGCACTGTAGATTTCCTTCAGTCAGGACCTTGGAGCACCAGATTGCAGTGGACATAGAACATTTGGCCCAAAAGCTCTGCTGTGGCTTTCAACGAGGTCATGACTGTTATTCTGTTTCCATTCTGTCTATTCTGTTTCCATTCTGTCTAACTGCATATCCCTTGAATCCTTTAATTATGGCGGGAGGAGAAGATGGCGGCGCGACGCAGCGCGTGCAGCCTCTCCGGTGAAACGATATCGTATTTGTTAAATAGGGTACCGTGCACAATCCTGATTTGATGGAGACTGCCATGAGAAGCACGGAGGAACATCTGGAGAAATTTCTGAAATGCCCGGTTTGCTGCCGCTGCTACTGTGCAATTGAGAATCTCCGGAGGGTAGGCCCAAAGTCCTTGGCTTTGCCTGCTGCTGGCGGCCGGGGCTGGGGTCAAAGCGCTCGGCAGAGATGGTGCTCGGTATTTGGTGTCGTAGGGCTGGTCGGAGGCTCAAAGTTTTCGGACGAATCAGAGTCAGACTGTGGTCGGGCATGACAGGAAGAGTTTTCTTCCTTCTCCCGTCTGCGTGAGATGTGGGGCTTTCGAGAGACTTTGAACTTTTTTTACCGTGCCCATGGCCTGTTCTTCATCAAGTTACGGTATTGTTTGCACTGTTGTAACTATATGTTATAATTATGTAGATTTTGTCAGTTTTTCAGTCTTGATCTGTCCTGTGTTTCTGTGATATCGCACCGGAGGAATATTGTATCATTTCTTAATGCATGCATTACTAAATGACAATAAAAGAGGACTGCGTGTCCTCATAATCTAATCTAATCTAATCTAATATTTGGAACTCCACTGACCTATTGAACACAATACTGAATCCACTCAGCCCTAGGGATTCAGCACCTCAGCACCTGAGGCACATGCCATACAGTGGTGCCCCTCAATTCTTTAAAACCAATCCATAATAAAAAGATACATAATGTTTATCTTTATTGCCAAATGAACCAGCAAAAGTTTTTTTTTCTACAACCCAAGAGCAGTGCGATGATTCCTCAGAAATGTCACCTGCCGGCTAGATGGTTGCTAGAAAATGTAGCATTGGATGATACGTTTTGAAATCATGTTTGTAGGGGTAGTTAATAATGTTATTCCCCTGCCATTCAATTAGCCCCTCCCATATGGGAGGCGTTCACATACAGGGTTATCAATAAAGTTCAGTTGAATATCCTGCATCCTGGCACGCCGGTGTGCTCTGCACCATCCCTCAATAACAAACACAGCATGGTGTCCAAAGTGGTTGATCATCGATCAGTTGGTGCTACAGATATTAAAATATTTGTCATGGTTAGTGCAGCAAAAGAAAACTCACTGAGAGTAAAGTGTGTTTATTTTCCTCTCCTTGATCTTTTATGACTATGCACCAAAGCTTACAATTTCACGTTCACATTTCTTATGCCCTATGAGGTACAATATCAACACATTTAGAAATAATGGTATTTTTCAATTATCTTTTTTAAAAGATTAATTTTAATAATTTTTGATCAGGTCTTCCATGATGTTTCATTTATTTCAATCCATCATATGTTTATTAATAGTAAAACAATGAATACACATGAGCAAGAAACAAGACTCATTCTTCTTGCTTAAAACATCCATATATTTTGTTACTAACTTATTAATCGTGGAAAATCTCTGCTCAAAATTACCATGGCATGCGAGAGAATTTTTTAAAAGATTAGCACCAAACTTGGGACACGCTTTCAAAAAAAGGTCCACCAATCCTGAAGTAGGGAATTCATAAGGTTCACTGTCCTTTGAATAAAGAAATTCCTCTTTGTTTAGTAGAATCATACAACACAGATATCGGCTGCCTGGCCCCTGGGTTTGTGTTTATTATTGAGCTCCTGTTTACTCTAATCCTACACCAATCCCATTTTTTGTACTCCCCACATTCTCCAACTCTCTTTTAGATTCTGTCATCTAAAGTGCCCAATTAATGCACCAAATTGCATGTGTAACATTGGTCAGAATGGTCTCAGAAAATTGTGTCACTATACTGAAACAAGCATGTGGTAGTAAAGGAGAATGCAGAAGTGATTCATTGGGTTGGTATCTGGAATGGGGGCTGTAGTTATAAGAAGAGATTGTATAGGCTGGGTTTATTCTCATTCAAACATAGGAGGCTAAAGGATTACCTTATGGAGCTTTATAAAAACACAAGCGACATTGATAGGCCTGATGTGGAGAATCTCCCCTCCCCCCCCCCCCACCCCAGTCCGCAGGGCACGGGAATCTGGATCCAGAGGGCAAAGATCTGAGGTGAGTTAAAACAGATTCCTCGTGTAGGCTGGTGCACATTTGATTTGTCTGCTAACAGGCAGCCACAAAACAAGAAACCCAAAAGAACCCATAAAAAAGACTGTCAAACACCCAATGTGCAGAGAGGGGAAAAAAAACTCATGCAAACAATAGAAGTAAGCAAATAGCATTTAAAACGAAAGGGAGTCCCCAAGCGTGAAGCCCGGAGCAGTATACCCCATATGGAAGTCAACAATCAGCCCTTTTGCTTTGAAGTAGGTATGTGGTCAGTGAGGAGGAGGTGATGTTAGCAATCCTCACTGATTTGAGGTTTGTGATGAGGAGGTGAGGTATCCAGTTGCAGAGGCCCAGGGAGGTTACAGACTTCTTTTGCACACTCTACGATTGTGTCTGGGAATCGCAAACAGCAGGTGGGGCACAACTGGGTCAAATTATGCTGTTGGTGCATGGAGATGATATGTGTGGCCCTGTGAGTGGGATGCATTACACGAATTGCAATGTGTGTTAACTTTACCCAGGATATGCAGCTGATTGAAATTTAAATAAGTATTTTCAAAGAACTAGTCAAGTCAAGTCAAAGTACATCTATTATCAAGGAATGTATAAATTATACAACCATGAGATTTGTTTGCTTACAGGTAGCCATAGCGAAAGAATCCTGAAAAAACCCTAATTAAAGTAAAAAAAAAGACCAACACCCAATGCACAAAAGAAAGCAGGGAGAAAAACACAGATCATGCAAACAATTGAAGCAAACAACAATATTCTGAACCAAATTGAGTGCTCAGATCTGAACCCAGAATAGCCCTGGAGCAGGCCCAAAGCCTTGCTTATCAGTTCATCTTATTAGCGATCTTCATAGCCTCAGCACCACAGAGAGAAGAGTGACCATTACAGCAAGCAAGCCAAATTAACCCATGCCTCCGATCTGAACAGCTGATTGTACCTCACACCAGGACCCGGCTACAGCTAATTTATCTAAACAGCTGATTGTACCTCACACCAGGACCCGACTACTGCGAAGGGCTTGGGGCCTAGACCACGCCATGCAGTAATTCACTCCTGGCCTGGATTTTGCTGCACAGCTCGAAGCTGCACTCAAGCTCTTCAGATCTCTTTGATACTTAGCCAGGATCTGATCAAGACATGTAGAAGACTTCATGGCATAAATTAAATTTGTGAAAGGGTAATTTCAGTGTATGATTGACACAAAATACAATAGACTGTAACCTTGGGAATCACACAGAAGAAGAAAATTCAAATAAACTGGCAACTATAATGTCTGTCCATGTGTTGATATTAGTGATTTAACTGTGCAACTGATTATGAATTGCATTATTTTTGCCCCAATTTAAGCCTCTAACCAAAATAATTTAGTAATAGTAATGAGCTACTTATAAAGTGCAGTATTTAATTGAATTAATTGATAATATCACCAGTCTAGGTTTAAAAGATAATATCCCAGAAATGTGTTTGATTAGTTTTTTTCTCAATATGATGGGATTTAAAATGGTCACTTTCTGGTCTGAAACTTGATATGATTATTTTGAAGTGTATTCGCATTATTTCAGACCACATTGGTTTTGATAGATAGTTGGGGGAACTTTGACACCAAGGCATTGGCAGTCCCAGATCAACCATGTTTTCATTGGACAGTGCTGACCCTGACATCCCACCTGAATGTGAGTTCATTGCTTACCTTTAATCTTGGTGGGAGCCTTGCACCCTCTAGTCTGGTCCTTGCCTTTACCCAGTAGCCAGAAGATCCCAAAAGAAGCTTCAAACCCACCCCCCATGCTGACCCACCATCTGGGCCTTTCCGCTGTTGACACCATAACGTCTTTCTGACAGCAGCTTCCACACTCACACCAAATCATTTCTAGGAGAGAAGACCACATATCAACAGGGGTGTGCCTGTGCCTCGGCTTCACCAACTTTGCTTGCTGTCTCTCTAGACTATCCACAGCAGTGCCCTACTCTCATACTTAAGACATTGTGTTCATAACCTATGTAAATTATACTCAAAGTAAAATGAGAACTTGTAAGTACTTAATCAACCTGTGCCTTATTTATTGTGATAAGAATTTGAATAACCGTCAACAACCTACAATATTAAGTGGCAGCAATGCAAATAGTTTAACCACTTTTCTGTGTGTAAGGGCTGTGAATGCTGTCATTGAGTATATTCAAAACTGAGCTAGAAATTTGAACAGTAGGAGGATTGGAGAATATGAAATTGTGTCGAGAAGGTAGACAATGAATAGAGGAACAGGTAAAAGTGATTGCATGCACCACAACTTCCACTCCTTATTAATTTCAGCTAATAGCCATCTGAAGAAGCTTGCATAGCTTGTATGGTATTAACTTTTGGACAAGGTTCTACCGATTGAATGAATCAAAGGAACTGCTTCAAAGCAGCTATTTGATTGCAACGTATCGCTCTATGGTTCTGTGGTAGCATTCTGGGCTCTGGGTCAACAATATAGTTCCCACATCTGGCACTTAATTTACTCTGACGTATAATAGTAAAAAAGTCCTTCTCAAGAACTATAGTAAGTGTTTCTTTGCAAACCCTGGAACCTCTTCATGTACAATTTCCCGTCCCCATCCCTGTCCTGGGTATAAACATACTCAACCATGTTTAGCCAGTATTATTGAGTGGATAATATCTATCAGCTTTTTCCTGCGCTCCCTACCATTTCAGAAAACAGTCCTCACCCAATTTGATTCATTCCTTGTGATATCAAGAAATTCTTGAGAGATATGTTACTGATCCCAGATAATATTGCAGGTCGTTGCATCCCAGAGCTGGCTGTGCCTCTAGCCAAGGGTTTTCCACTACAGTTGCAACTCTTGCCTCTACAGTATATAATAACATGAAAAATTATGATGGCTGGAGACTCAATAACAACAAAGAAGGACATTCCTGGCTCTTGAAGATTGGTCATTCCAGCCCCTGACATTAGTGCAGGAGGCCCTCAAGGCAGTATCATCTGCTTTATAAGGACCTTCCTTCCATCATAATGTTGGAAGTGGCGATGTTTGATTTCAATTTGAAATGCTTCAGTGAATGAATCAATCTTCTCCCATGAAAGTGAGTGGATTCTTGTCAACCTATGCTTAATAGATACAAAGTGTTGGATTGCCTTCTGCTAACATTCCTCACAGGGGTTCCCAACCTGGGATCCCTTGGTTAATGGTAAGGCTCAATGGCGTTTAAAAGAAAAAAAGTTGGGAACCCCCTGCTCTAATAAATATAAAGAAAATATTTAGTGATGTTGCTGGGAATATCAGATGAAGATCAACACTGGTATTTGTGCTCTCAAAATCCTTCAGATCTCCACCTCTCTCCATTCTTGCTTCCCAAATATAACTAGCATGCCCCAATTCCATCATGAAGTTCTTATGTAAAACTCATAATCACTTTGATCTGGAATTTTCTGATTTTTTTTGTTGAACGCTTCTACTTTCCAATAGTGAAATTGAAACCCATTCCCATCCAACTCTTCCTGTCATCCTCTGATCTTGTCTGAAAAGCTGCCCTTGAGTCTGCCTGCTGAATGACCATGTAGTTTCGGTCAGGCATGTAAATAGAGCTTACCAAAATCTCAGTCAGCTGAGTTAACAGCTGTTGCATAGAAAGTTCAAAGTAAATTTATTATCAAGTACATATACAGTATGTCACCATATACAACCCTGAGATCCACCTTCTGCTGGCTAAACTAAATAAATACATAATAGAATCAATGAATGACCACACCAACTTGGGCGTGCAAGAGACACCGAACTATGCAAATACAGAAATAAATAAATAAATAAATAAATAACTTAGCAATAAATTATTGAGAACATAAGATGGTGTCGTTAAAAGTGAGTCCATTGGTTGAATTGACTTTATTACTTACATCCTTCACATACATGAAGAGTAAAGATCTTTACGTTACACCTCCGTCCAAATGTGCATTGTGCAATTTATAGTAATTTATAATAAATGGTATGTACAACATGTCAGTCAATATAACATAGAAATACAGTCGTGTCAGCATGAATTAATCAGTCTGATGGCCTGGTGGAAGAAACTGTCCCGGAGCCTGCTGGTCCTGGCTTTTATGCTGCGGTACCGTTTCCCAGATGGTAGCAGCTGGAACAGTTTGTGGTTGGGGTGACTCAGGTCCCCAATGATCCTTCAGGCCCTTTTTACACACCTGTCTTTGTAAATGTCCTAATTAGTGGGAAGCTCACATCTACAGATGTGCTGGGCTGTCCGCACCACTCTCTGCAGAGTCCTACAATTGAGGGAAGTACGGTTCGCGTACCAGGCGGTGATGCAGCCAGTCAGGATGCTCTCAATTGTGCTGCCATAGAAAGTTCTTAGGATTTGGGGACCCATACCAAACTTCCTCAACCATCTGAGGTGAAAGAGGTGCTGTTGTGCCTTTTTCACCACACAACCAGTAGGTTCAGACCATGTGAGATCCTTGGTGATGTTTATGCCTCTCAACCCCAGATCGATTGATGTCTATAGGGGTTAGCCTGTCTCCATTCCTCCTGTAGTCCACAACCAGATCCTTTCAGTGATGGGCCAAGTGAAGTTGAGTGAAGTTATCCTCTTTGATTCAAGAGCCTGATGGTTGAGGGATAATAACTACTCCTGAACCTGGTGGTGCAAGTCCTGAGGCTCCTGTATCTTTTTCCTGAAGGCAGCAGTGAGGAGGGAGCATGTCCTGGGTGTTGGGGGTACTTGATGATGGATGCTGCTTTCCTGCACCAATACTCCATGTAGATGTGTTCAATGGTGGGGAGGCATTTACCCCTGATGGACTGGGCAGTGTCCACTACTTTTTGTAGGATTTCCTGTTCAAGGGACACTCGAACATAAGTACATATCTATTGTTTTAATTCTGCAGTATCTGGTGGTGATTGCAAAACAATAGATCCCTATCAGGGTTGCAGCAGCAAGAGCACATTAATGGCTCATATTATACACAAACTCATTAACCCTGAATTGACGTAACTAGTGTTTCCATGCCTTATCAATATAAGTTTACAACCATTCTCAAATAAAAGACCAATGCTGTTCAACACTACATTCACGTGTTGCAACATGGGACTGCACACTGATACATTGGCAAGTAACATTCTTGTAAAGATTAGCTTTATTTGTCCCATGTATGACGAACCATCAAAACATACAATGAGATGTGTTGTTCTGTGTCAGTGACCAACACAGTCCCAGGGTTGTGCTGGGGGAGCAGCTCACAAGTGTTGCCTTGCTTTGGGCACCAACACAGCATGCCCACATCTCGCTAACCCTAACCCTCTTGGAATGCCTTTGGAATGTGAGAGGAAACCCATCTGGTCGTGGGGAGAAAGTGCAACTTCCTGACAGACAGCGCTGGGAATTGAACTCCAGCTGGTGATCTCTGCCACTATAAAGCGTTGTGCTAACCGCTACTGTGCCGTCAGCTATACTGCTGCAGCATCGCAAGAGCACCAAATAACAACCATCTGCAAGAGGAGATGTAAATTCACCTACATTCCCGTTGCTTTTTGTTCTCCATAATTGATATCCTAGGGAAACTGTTAAGCAGGGACTCATCCAGACCAGCTGAATAAATCTTATGGCTAGAGAAGCAAGTCAGAGTCAGAGTTATAGAGTTATATAACACAGAAATTGGCTTTGCAGTTTACTGTGTCCACGCAGACCCTTTTTGGTCATATAAACTAATTCACTTTACTCACTGTTCCCTCTAAGCTGTGCAGGCGCATGTTCGGGCAGTAACTGAGGTGCTCCCAAGCACGTAGGCTTTCTGTCACGCAGCTGGAATTTTCTGTTATATAATGTTAATTTCACGTGCCACACAGTTTTCAGGCCATGTAAAAATTTCCTGCTCAGAGCAATGGTTGCTCTGCACAGCTGTGTAAAAAAATAAATTGGATTTGGTTGGGACTGTATTCTGCTATGTGTTACCTATTTAAGTGTTAGCCTAAAAGTCTCTTCAACACAGAAATTGTATCTGATAATACTATATCCTCTGGCAGTGCATTCCAGACATCAATAACTCTGGGATAAAAAAAGATCGCCCTCAGATTCCTCTCAATAAAAGCCTATGGCCTCTTTTTTTGATATCTCTACCAAGGGGGAAAAAGATTCTGACTATCTCTCATATCTATGCCTCTCATAATCTTGTATAGTTTCATCAGGTCACTTTGCAGCCCCCTTTGTTCCTAAAACAAACAGCCTAACCATTCTCACCATAACTAAAGTGCTCCAATTCAGAACACGTCCTTGTGAATCTCTTTTGCAGTCCCTCCAGCACAATATCATTATTCCTCTGTTGAGGTGATCTGAACTGCACACAATATTCCCAAGTGTCGCCTGGCCAGCACTTTGTCATGATGTAATGTGATATCCTAACATTTATCTTCTGCATGTCCTGCAGCAAGCAACTCTCCTTGTGAAATTACAATGTCTTTCTTTGCTGTTTACAAGATCCTCCAGCATTCTGTGTGTGTTGCTTCAGAATTATAGCATCTGCAAAATCTCTTGTGTTTAGGAAACTAGATCTGCCATTTGAGGAATGACCATCTGTAGATACGCTGAACTTAACAATATCATTGGATTTTACTAAAATGTAAATTGGGTCTTCATAACCTGGGAAAGGCTTGTATTTAAAGCTATGAAGTTCATATTCAACTCCCTTTTGACTTTGCCCTTGTACTTCTGTGACCTTTTTTTGCCCTGTGGCAAGAATTCTGCATTCCTTCAAATCCAGCCTGGTCTCACAACCTTTACCCCATATTGGCTGTGCTTTCCACAAATTTGCCTCTGGCTTCTGAAGTTCCTATCCTAACCCTCTGTTCTCCTTAATGCTAGTGGGAGAAATGAATAAATACTATAAATTAAACCAATAATATTATAAATATATAGTATGCTACTACTTGAATGTAAGTTGACGCCTTGTTTTGATCTGGAAGGTGCTCTTGGAGTGGCTGTCGATTGAGGTGATCGGCCATATTAATTTTGCCTCTTCAAAATGAGATGTGGCTTGTGAATGTCCAACTGGACAATTTGTTTTATTTAATTCATTTCAAATTTGGATTGTCTAATAAGTTTAATTACAACAATCATATGTATGTATAGTATATTGCATTCAGTTAGAACACGTCAGCAAGAAGTTTAACTTTGTTTAGTTAAGTTGCTCAGTGTAACAATCTTGTGGTTCCATCTGCAAAGGACAGTGCCAGATTAAGACTTCAGAAGCCTTTGTTCTTCTACAAGTATGTATTCAACTTTGACAAGTTTACAGTGGCTTAAAGGCATTACCAGAGAAATTCACAAATTCAATTGAGGCCAAGTTTCTAGATACCGTAGAAACACCACAAAGAATCATGTCTTTCTTTATTTTCGCTTTGTGCGCCATATTTAATAGCTGTGTGAGATTATCAAGTAATGGGAGCTTGTGGCCAAATCCTGTCTACAATTGACAAATGATATTTGAATGTAATCTTGCATTAGATCTTGGCATCAGAATTAATCCCCATTTCTGTTTTTGAAGCCTGAATACATTTGCACATTAAACAACCCTTCCCTCTTTAATCGAGAATAGTTTTGAGGTGCAAAGGCTGCCCTTCATATTGTAAGTGCCAATTCAAGGGTTTTAAACATGCAAAGCAGGAGACACACCTGGGACACTAGGTACTTTAGGATATGTTTATGGATCAGTGAAACCAAAATGACCTGACTTCTTCGCTTACCTATTTCACATGAGGTCATAGCTAATTTTTTTAAGATGCTGCTATTCACGGCAACCACTGATTCCAGCACCAAGTGAAGGAACCTCTTCTCCACTCCTCTGAAAAGGAATGTCTGCCACCTCTTTGCTGTATCCATTTTGTCTTCCCCCTCATAAAATTCCAAGGCTATACATTCATTTTTCAGCCTTTTCCAGCTGTGTGCAAACCCCTTTCCCTCTATTGCTCAAACCTAATCCAAAGTTGGCAGTTCTAAAACATATTTCTGTATATTCTTGATATATTTTAGGTCTGTATATAAAATACTTAGGTCAGTGTCTTGTTACCCAAACCAAGAGCAGACCAATGTTCCCTCTAATTTGTAATGACCAATGTGCACAAAAATCTTGTGCTGTGCAATTTTTGCCTCTCGACAACAATGTGTGCTCACTGAATTTTGAAGTGGAATACACACAATCCTCAGAGGTAATACCCGTTTCTGTATCGTATATAAATATTTCTCGTAGCTGCACATTCCTGACCTTATGCGCTTTCAGAGTAGCAGTTTCTTTTGTTTCATTAAACCATTCCACTTTAAGTGAACTAGCATCACACCCTTTGATTCTTGGGAGTACCACGTTAGAGGAAACATTGAAGCAGACTATTACCAGACCTAAATCAGAGAAAAGATTTGCTTTTCTACTAGAGTCATAGAAAAGTCCAGTTCATAAACAGGCCCTTCAGCCCATCTAGTCTGTGGTGAACCATTTAAGCTGCCTACTCCCATTGATCTGTATTGGGGCTGTAGCCCTCCATGCTCCAACCATCCATGTACCTGTTCTGGAGCATTTTTGTGCCTGTCTCTTATCCTTCAACTTCTTTACTATCCAGCAATCCACTGATATCAGTTTTGTTGCACCACCGTAGCTCCCCAAGGTGGAGAATTCCAAGGATTCGTCACTCTCTGAATGAAGGAAGGTCTCTTCATTTTCATTCAACCTGGTCAACCCCTTATTTTGGGACTTTGACTCCTCAGCCGGAGGAATTTTTCTCCGTTGATCTTCCCCGGAGCAAGAGCTCCATCTCTTTACTCCATTTTTTTCTACAGGTTGAGCACCTGTTATCTGAAATAACAAAATCCGAAAACCTCCAAAATGGGAAATATTTTGGGGAGTTAACATGACGTCACAAGTGGAAAATTCTACAAGACGCTGGGAAGGTTCCAGGGTCTCTGTGCACCACAGACAGTTCTGAGAAGTGACATCACATATGCAATGAACAAAAGGTAATGAAAAATAGAAAATCATTGCATAAAGCAAAAAATGAAGATCTCGATTGTGTGTCGTCAGCGTCGGAGTGAACATTTGCCGCTGAACGGTACGCCGATCAAGAAGCAAGCAAAGTTCTACCATGACAAATTGAAAATATTCAGCAGGCTGTTTGCAGAAATTTAAGAAAAGGCATGGCATTAAACTTTTAAAGCATCTGCTGTTCATGAAAATCTGGCAACAGGACATCTATGATACTAGTTTTCTTCATACCTTACATAATGGCATTAAATTTTGAAAGTATCGTTGATGAAAATCTAACACCAGAATAAGTCTACAATGCTGATTATTTTTATACCTTACATAAGACGTAAAAAAAAAGTTAAAATACAAATACAGTGTGTGCAGTAACCTTTTAATGAAAACGGCATCGTAGGTGGAGTCTGAAAGCCTGCCATTGTTTGTTGTTGTTCAACAGCTGATTTGCTTACTTTTATTGTTTGTACGATTTTATACCCTGCTCATTGGGTGTTTGATGGTGTTTTTTTAAATGGGTTCTATTGGGTTTCTTTGTTTAATGGTTGCCTGTAAGGAGACAAATCTCAAGGTTGTATATAGTATACATACTTTGAAAATAGATGTACTTTGAACCGCTGGTTCAGGTATTCTCCCGATGCTGCCGTGCTGCTTTTGTTACCCTGCGCACATTATATTTGCATCATATTAATTTTGTGTCACAATTTTGACTGTTAAGTACAAATGCCTGTCCTTATCAGAGGATCAGAAGTGGAGAAGGTTAGTAACTTTAAAATCCTGGGTGTTACTATTTCAGAGGACCTGTCCTGGACCCAACATGTAAGTACAATAGTGACGAAAGCACAGCAGCATTTCTGTTTCCTTAGGAGATCGTGAAAATTCGACGTGACCATCCAAAACTTTGACTAACTTCTAGAGATATAAAGTGGAGAGTGTATTGATTGGCTGCATCACAGCCTGGTATGGATACACCAATGGCTTCAAACAGAAAATCCTACAGAAGGTAGTGGATTTGGCCCAGTACATCATGGTTAAAACCCTCCCAACCATTGAGCACATCTACATGAAATGCTGTCATAGGAAAGCAGCATCCATCATCAGAGATCCCCACCTCCCAGGCCAAGCTCTTTTCTCGCTGCTACCATCAGGTAGAAGGTACAAGAGCCTCAGGACTCGCACCACCAGGTTCAAGAACAGTTACTACCCCTCAACCTTTAGGCTCTTGAACCAAAGGGGATAACTGCACTCACTTGCCCATCATTGAGATGTTCCTACAACCAATGATCTCACTTGAAAGACTTGTTATCTCGTGTTCTCGTTATCTATTGCTGTTTATTTATATTTGCATTTGCACAGTTTGTTGTCTTCTGCACTCTGGTTGATCTTTCATTGATCTTGTTATATCTACTATTCCATAGATATGCCTGCAGGAAAATGTATCACAGGGTTATAAATGATGACGTTTATGTACCTTGATAATAAAATTTACTTTGAACTTTGATATATGTGATGAACAAGTTTAAAACAAAGACTGCTTGCTGGTAGCACATACATTCAGAGTCAGAAATGCTGGCAATCCCAAGCTGTTTTATTATATTTTCCAAAATCTGAAACACATCCTGCCCCAAGCATTTTGGATAAGAGGCACTCAACCTGTATTAGCCACCACCTCTCTGTCCTTCAGTCAAGATGAAGGGTCTCGACCTGCAACGTTGGCTGTACATTTCCCTCCAATATATTGTGTACAAACAAACGAAAGATCTGGTTAATTATTGCATGGTTTGGTAAAATCAAAGTAAACAACATCCTTTGGTTTCCTTCTTACCTACTTGACTTTTTATATCCAGATTTATCCAAAACCATTGTCTTGCAATACAGTGAAGTTAACACTGCTCAGCCATTGAGTTTGTAAATTTTCTGTTCAAAATGAGCTTCCACATTTTCCAATAACTGATGACTGACAGCCCAATTGAATTATTTGTTCTGTTATTTTTCTTGGGTATCGCTGTTTTCCTATCTTTCCGCAGTGAATTACAGCCCATAGAAATTGTTTGCTCTTCCTGAAAGCATCCCCGAGGATATTTTTCTAAAACTACAGGTATACCACTATTTTTGAAAATTTTAACAGCTTTTAGGTCCATTAAGTTTTCCAGTACAATTTGTTCACAAACGCTAAGTGCTTTTTTTTCTTCATTCTTGTTGGAACTGTGGTTATCCATTCTTAGTACATTTATTGTGAGGACCCAACTTATCAATGCGGTTTCAAAGAAGGCACGGCAGCCGCTATATTTCATTAGGACTCTGAGGCGATTTTGGATGTCACCAAAAACATGTCTCGCAAATTTCTACAGATGCACTGTGGAGAGCATTCCAACTGGCTGCATCACTCTCTGGTACGAGGGAGGGGGGCACAGCACAGGATTGAAATACGCTGCAGAAAGTTGTGAACTCAGTCAGCTCCATCATGGGCACTAGCCTCCCAGGCACCCAGGACATTTTCAAGGAGTGGTACCTCAAAAAGGCCGAATCCATCATTAAAGACCCCTATCACCCAGGACATGCCCTCTTCTCATTGCTACCATCAGGATGGAGGAACAGGAGCCTGAAGTCACACACTAAATCATTCAGGGGTAGCTTATTTTCCTCTGCCACTAGGTTTCCGAATGGACATTGAACCCATGCACACTACCTCACTATTGCTTTTTTTTTTTGCAATATTTATCTCATTTAACACACATATACATGTACTGTAATTTACAGTTTTGTATGATATATTACAATGTATTTCTGTCACATAACAACAAATTTCACAACATACACTGGTGATATTAAATCTGATTCTGACAGCCGCTTTTGCATTCCGTTTCTAAATTTCTTATCGCCAGTTAAGAAGCTCTATTTACTTTTGCCATCGATGTTTCTTTTACCTGCCATTAAAATGCTCTGCAATATAATTTTATTGGTTTACTTTCATTAAGTTTTTTCTCTTGTTTTTGGGGTCAGATTTCTGGGCATATACTAGTTCCTAAAAATCTCCTGTTTTATTTTCAAGCCACCATTTTTCTTGACTGCTTTGTAAGACTCTTAAGAGTTTGTACATTCTCCCTGAGATCATGTGGGTTTCCTCTGGGTGCTTTAGTTTCTTCCCACAGTCCAAAGACCATATGACCTAGGGGCAGAATTAGGCCATTCAGCCCCTCTACTGCAGTCTGTGGCAGAGCATTCCACAGATTCACTACTCTCCTGAATGTAGTTCAGATTGATAATCATGTACTTGGATCAAAAGTTCAAGCTTTGTAAATTACAGAACTGTGGAGTGAGATGAGGAGGAGCTTGCCCCAAGTAGCAATTTATCTTTGAATGGCTGGGGCCAGACAGATTCTTTTGATGTAAATTCTAATGATTCTACATGACCATTGAGTCGCCTGGGGCTGTACTCACTGGAATTCAGAAGGGTGAGAGGAGATCTTATAGAAACATATAAAATTATGAAAGGGATAGATAAGATAGAGGCAGGAAAGTTTTTTTTCTGCTGGTAGGTGAGACTGGAACTTGGGGGCATAGCCTCAAGATTCAGGGGAGTAGATTTAGGATGGAGATGAGGAGAAATTGCTTTTTCCAGAGGGTGGTGAATCTGTAGAATTGTCTGCCCAGTGAAGCAGTGGAGGCTACCTCAGTAAATATATTTAAGACAAGGTTGGATAGATTTTTGCATAGTGGGGGAATTAAAAGTTGGGGGGAAAAGACAGGTAGGTGGAGATGAGTCCATGGTCAGATCAACCATGATCTCATTGAATGGTGGGACAGGCTCATCAGGTCAGATGGCTGACTCCTACTCCTATTTCTTACGTTCATATGACCATAATGTTTAGGGTGATGGTTCAGAGGTGTTGATAGTATTTGTTCATGCAGATATGAATTGCATTTCTGTTTCGTTTCTTTCTCTTTTTTTTATTCCCAAGGTTGGGGCAACAGGGTAGGATAGTGGTGAGCACAATTCTTTACAGTTCTGGCGACCCACGTTCAATTCCCACCGCTACTGCCTGTAAAGAGTTTGTACATTCTCCTCCGGGTACTCTGGTTTCCTCCCACAGTCCAAAGACCTTCCTGGTTAGTAAGTTAATTGGTCATTGTAAGATTTTCCATGACTAGACTTGGATTAAATTGGGAGATTGCTGATCGACGTGGCTTGAAGGGCTGGAAGAGCCCATTTTGCATTTTTTTTAGATTAGATTATGAAGACCTGCAGTCCTCTTTTATTGTCATTTAGTAATGCATGCATTAAGAAATGATACAATATTTCCTCCAGTGTGATATCACAAAACACAGGACAGACCAAGACTGAAAAAAACTAACAAAACCACATAATTACAACATATAGTTACAACAGTGCAACAATACCATAACTTGATGAAGAAGTCCATGAGCACAGTAAAAGTTCAAAGTCTCTCAAATGTCCCACATCTCACGCAGACAGGAGAAGGAAGAAAAACTCTCCCTACCATACCTAACCACGGTCTGACTCTGAGTCATCCGGAAACTTCGAGCTCTGATCAGCTCTCCGACACCAAGTACTGAGCGCCATCTCTATCTGAGCGATTCGACCTCCATCTCGGTCGCCAACACAGGCAAAGCCGGGGATTTTGAGGCCTACCCTCCGAAAGATTCCCGACCGCGCGGTAACGACAGCAGCGAACGAGCGTTTCAGAATTTTTTCCAGTTGTTCCTCTGTGCTTTCACGTCCATCTCCATCAAATCAGAAATTGTCCACGGCCCCTATTTATCAGATATGATATCATTTTCACCGGAGGGCTGCGCACGCACGGCGCGCTGCTTCTCCTCTCCTCCCGATTTTTCTCCTCATTTTGTGTTGGACCTCAATAAATGAATATAGTACATACATACTCAATCTTCTTAGGATGGGTCCATCTATACTATTTTGTAGACCATAAGGCATAGGAGTGTAATTAGGCCACTTGGCCCATTGAGTCTGGTTAGCCATTAAATCATGGCTGATCCTGTTTTTATTTGGTTCCATATCAACTACTTTTGAAACTTTTGTTTTGATGGGAATAACATTCTAGTGTTTCTGAATTTCAACAGGCACTTGTAATGCCTTCAGATGCAAGTTATAAAATAATTGAGAGGCTACTACTGTACTTAATACCTATGTTCACTGCAACAGTAAGAGTTAGGAAATGTTAGGTTCTTCTCACAGCCCAAAGGATTTGGTTTTATTACATCCAACTCTTGCAGAAAGAAAATAAATTCTTAAGAACAACTGATGTTTTCTGGAGTTTAATAAGGAAATGAACATTTTCACCCAAACTTGTGTGTGTGTGTGTGTGTGTGTGTATGTTTTGTGACAGGATTTTGTGCTGTTATGGTAAACATCTAACTGAAAAACTTTCAGTGGAAATTTTCCTCCATACCCAGTGGGGAAAATTTTCCAAACAAAAAAAAAAATCCCATTCTATTTGTAATCACTGTTTTCAAAAACCCTTTCAGATATGATCAGCCAGATTTCTAGAGAAGTCATTGCATGGAATTTGAAAAAAATATTAACCCATGGTTGCAAAACATGGGTGTTAGATACAGTTCTGTTTAAAAGCCACTGAAGCTTGTTTACAGATGCGTTGGTCAGAATTTCACCTTAAACCTTTGCATGATAAAGCTATTCGAATTCATCCCTCTTCGGTATCATGCTTCTCTACCCATTTCTGTTGCTATCTTCAGCGCTTTCTTAAGCTAAATATTCCCAAAGGCTAATAAGGCCGACTGAGGAAACCTGAAATGCATTCTGTAGCACACTGTTCCCACCTGCAAGAAACTCACCTGGCTTCTACCTGCAGTCTTGATGACTTATCAATGTCACCTCTCAGTGGTGTTTGTTTCTACTTGCTATAATTTGCATAAGAGGCTTTTATTTTTTTTAAATCAAATTGTGTGTCTAAATCCCTATTAAAGCAATTTATTAAAGTAATACAAGAGGGAAAGCTCCAGTTCTAAATGCTTCCTGCTTCTGATTGTACTAGTTCCTTTCCCATCTTTTAGAAAGATATCCGCAATTGTTTTTCCTGTTTACTGGGGCCATCTGCAGCCCACTATCTTTGTATATTCGTTGCATGAGTCCAGGTTGCCTTCAACAAAGTCTGTGGGTTTTATCTGCAGCAGAACTAATAGTGATTAATTTATTGGGAGAAGTCCCCTGTTTACAGTAGAACGTTATGCAAAATTAACCATTTAGAGCCCCAAATGTAGCTTGCATCTCATCCCACACAGTCCTTCCAGGTGAGGCAACACCTCCCTGTGAATCTGCTGGGGTTGTCTATTGTGTCTGGTGCTCCCAGTGCAGCCTCCTCTACTTTGGTGATATACCTAATGGCATGAATATTGATTTCTCCTTCTGGTAAACAGATTTCCAACCCCCCCGCCCCCACACCTTTCCTTTATTCCCCACTCTTCTCCTATCAGGTTCCTTCTTCTCCAGCCTTTGACCTTTCCGATCCACCTGGCTTCACCTATCATCTTCCAGCTAGCCACATTGCCCTCCCCCCCCACCCCCTCCATTTCAATCCGGCATCTTCCGCCTTCCTTCTCAGTCCTGAGGAATGGTCCCGGTACAAATCATCGACTATCTATTCATTTCCATACGTGCTGCCTGACCTGCTGAGTTCCTCCAGCATTTTGTGTGTGTTGCTACACATGTATAGCAATTCAAACTTGGGCAAGAATGCCGTGAAAGCGATGGTTGTTTAGCAGATTCAAGCGTTAAGTATTCATCCACAGAAGAGTGCTCAATGCTGGGAGTTTACAGCAGACACTAAGGATGTGAGATTTAGTGGGATGTGAAGATTAATGACCTTCTCCCTTGTTCCACAATTCCTTTTTTTTTTGAGATAGTTGGGATCAATTGCAAATGGATTTATATTTTATATGTTCCTCTCTTTAGAATTTCACTTTAGTTCCATCGAAGCAGATTTGTGGTGGTGAATTGAATGTTGATTGAAAACAACTGAAAGGTCAGGCAATTGCAAATAATGTGACCACAAATACACTATGGACTTTACTGGAACTATTTGGAACGTCTGTCATCTAGAGGATATTTTTGTTTTGTTATTGGAGTTAATTTTTCTTTCCTGTTATTAAGATCATGATGTTAGTAAAATCATTCTAGGTTTTTTTACTTCCAATCTCAACCTTGGCCACAGTGGGGGCTCCAGACTCCAGCTGAGCGCAAAAGAGGAACTGTGAGGTGGTGTTCATGGCTTCATGGACCATTCAGAAATCCTATGGTGGATGGGGAGAAGCTGTTCCTAAAACGTTATAGTTCTTCAGGCCGGTGGCAGTGCCAGAGATTTTTTCTTGCTGGTGCTACAGTAGGGCTGAATTATTCAGTGATGGTGCTGAGGAATGTACTGTATGGTAATATGTATTCGCAAGGCCAGACGCGTGACGTTCAAAAGTCAGTTTCAAGCATTATGTACCTACTATAAATGCCTCTGTTGATTCACAAGCAACAGCAATTGATAGATAGAATATAGAAGTGAACTGTGACAGTGTCAACAGCATTGGAAACAACCCGGGCTACATAGAGCATAAAGACCATAAGACAAAGGAGCAGAAGTTGGCCATTGGGCCCATCAAGTCTGCTCCGCCATTTTATCATGAACTGATCCATTCTTCCATTTAGTCCCACTCCTCCGCCTTCTCACCATAACCTTTGATGCCCTGGCTACTCAGATACCTATCAATCTCTGCCAAACAAACATACCAACAGAGCATCCGACCCACAGCGCACAACATGAATCACGCACCAATCCCGCAATCAGTGTCAAATGCGTGCTTTTCAACTGAAAAACACAACACTAACCCACAATGTCCACTGCTATTCGCATTACATAGACAGACAATGCCAAAAGATACACCATTATTAAAGTCAAATAAGGCAAACAACAGATGCAAGGCTTTACCAGGAGTTGGACAAATCGTACTCTGACCATGCAATACCACAATTTATTTGGCTACTGAATTTAAAACAAAAATCAACAGAATCACCACTGGAAGTCTAAGCAAAACCAGTAGGCTTAATAGCAGTAAATGTAATATTTTAGGATTTGCAGGAAACATAAGGACTATGGGGTATCTGTCACAAAACAATAGTAAAAATCAGCATTAATCTTGGCCCAAATTTTTAAAAGAATCAACTGCACTGACCATTGATGTTTTCAGAGAAGCCCAATCCGTCTGTTGTTGTGATTGGTGGCGAAAGTACCAATGATTCTCTGGATGCCAAGTGCTTTGGTCCTCCAGCTGTTTATGGCCAACAAGGCCAAGTTGCTGTTCCGAACATCGCCACTGCTATTCCTTAGGTAATTTTTGAGGCGTCTGAGGCAAGAGAAACTCCGTTTGCATGAGGCAGATGCCACAGGTAGAGTCAGTGATATGCAGATTAGTTTGTATAAATCTATAAATGCATCACGGTAGGGTCTCATTAGAGCTAGAAATCCCACTGTGTCATTCACTGTCCGTCCTTGCTAGAGACTCAACCACTGCTCTCATATGCTCACGATTTTCTTGGACAATCTTTGCATGTCCTTTGTCAAGCATATTTCCCAATCTTGAACCATCTTGTTTTCTCAATCTGAATTCGGCCCATGCCTCCAGCGCAAACTTATGAGCTGCACTTACATGGTGGGTTTTGAAAGCTGTTGTAGCTTTCCGCCAGTTGCGGTAACCGGTGACAGTGAAGGTCGACTCAGAATGGAACCCATGTCCTCCACACAGGAAATGCCCGCATGTGAAGCAGAATGTAGTATTTTTCGTGATTGAATATTCCATTCAGGAGTACAGGTCAAACCAGCCACGAATAAAACTCCTTTGCTGATTGCCAAACTGTTGCGAGCAGCAAAGGGTACTTTTTCAATGCTGGCCGATGGGGTCCTTCCTCAGGCTGCTGGCTAACATCGCTAGCAGTATTCCCACTAACACTAAGAGCAGCTTCACCCCCGTTCTGTTTCGAATCTCATTCCATTTCTTGTTCCTCGACTTCGCCCTCACACTCCTTCGATAAACTGCTGTCGTCCTCATCCCCACTTACTTCTTTCTGCATGTCACTTTCAATTAAGATAGGCTCAGGCTGAAACACCACTGATTACTCTGGATGAGGTCATTTTCTCACGAAAAATCGGTCCATTTTTCACGCCGGCCAAAATAATGCATGTGCCAGGCCCATGCTGGCTTGTAAAAGCACAATATGTGTGTGGGTGTGTGTGGAGCATCCGTGACCATGGATCTGCACCTGGATGTATACTATCAACCTCTCGCGTGAGTGAGAGTAAGTGACATCACCACCTTAAGTGATCTTAGATCAGCTTAACTGATCTGAGGACAGCAACGGCAAGACATTGACAATGAAAGAATAAGCAGAAGTGTAGAGTGGATCTGACCTTAGACCAGCACAGAGTTTATAACCTTATTGCTGCGTGGGTGCTATGGTAATTGGGGGCGCTGTTTCACTAGATCAACTGGAGAAACAAGCTGTATTCAAAACTATACAGAGAAAGCAAAGCAGCTGCAATTTGTATGTGAAATTTCAGTTAATTTCTTGGTGGTGCTGTGGTGGTGCTATTGTAATTTTTGCTGGGGCTATAGCACCAGTTAGCACCACCTTAGCGCCACCCCTGCTTCAAGCTCCTGTACTGTCTGAGAGGAGTGCGTGTGCTGGATGCTGAGGGTTCTTAATGATGACATCATGAGGCATGGCCTTTCTGAGATGTCCTCTGGTGGGCAGGTTTGTGCCCGTGATGGAACAGACTGAGTCTACAACCGTCTGCAACCTCTCTTGATCTTGAATATTAGAGCCACCTCACCGGGCGGTGATGTAACCTGTCAGAATGCTCCCCAAATATACATCTGTGGAATTTGTCAGTCTTTGGTGACGTACCAAATCTCCTTCAATGCCTAATGAAGGTGAAGCCACTGCCATGCCTTCTTGATGAAGAGCCCAGGATAGATCCTTTGAGATTTTGGCAGCCAAGAACTTGAACTTGCTCATTCTCTGCCAACAACGACGGGGTCATCGGCAAACTATAGATGGGAGTTTGAGCTGTGCTTGGCCACACAGTCATGAACGTAGAAAGAGTTGAGCAGTGGGCTAAGTATGGATTCTTGAGGTCCACCTGTCTGGATGGTCAATCTGAAGATGTTATCAAGATCCACACTGACTGTGCTCTCTGGGAAGTCAAGGATCCATTTGCAGAGGGAGGAACAGTGATACAGATTTTGAAGCTTGTTGGTTAGTAGTGAGGGATGTTGGTGTTGAACACTGGGCTGCAATCACTAAACGGCACTCTGATGAATGTATCAGTAGCAACACATGGTTGTCTACTCTGAAGTGCAGTGTGAGGTTACGCATTGAGTTTGTCCACAATCTACAGTAGGTAATACATATCACCAGTACATACCTGGGACATTTTAGGATAATTAGGGTAATATTTATTCGCTCATGCATCCCAAAGAGTTCTGATGCATTTTGAAGCACCTGCAGAATACATGGGCTCATGGGTAACAAGCACCTAACATATTAACTCTGCTATGTACACATGAACTTCCACAATGTTATTAAATACCAAAGTTCGGATATATATACCTGAATGAACAGCAAAACTAGTTTCTCCTCTCTCTCCACTTTTAATACCCATTCTTTCTTATCAGTCAGATGTCATTTTTGATGCAATTCATCACAATATTGCAGAAGTATGATCACTAAAGCAAGTAATTTTGGTGTATTTTCTGACTTGTGGTCAATATAGACTTAAGGATGTCCGTAAAACTCGAACCCATTCATGCCCGGGGATGGCCTATATTTCTGTGCATATTTTCTGAAAGTGAAGAAGCTCAACAGGAAAAAAAATGGCAATTTTTCTTTATTCTACTGATGGAAATTATGCATGGAAGAAGTAGTAGAGCTCTTGGGGTGGGGGGATCCATTTACAAAGTGGATCCAAGCTCTATGTGAAGTTTGGAGAGGTACATTGAGGGCAATGCTCCCTGTGCAGGTCAATGGGAGTAGGCAGTTTAAATGGTTTGGCACAGACTAGATGAGCTGAAGGGCCATTAGAGCTTTTTATGGCTCTATAAAGTGAACATCGAGCAAGGAACAGTACTATCACTCTGTGTGATTGGAAGGCTTTTGAGCTTTTCCCTTTTCACATGTCACCTGACCCATTGAATATTTCCAGCAATTTTTTGTCCACATTTTAAAGTTCCATCAGAATGCAGTACTTTGGTTTTGTATTAATGCTAGCTCTGCTTTGTTTGCAAAATAAGCTGTTAAAAACCCTGTCCCCAGGAGAGGCATTCCCAACCTGTGGGCTGCAGACCTCCTCGGTTAATGGTTGGGGTTCATGGCATAGAAAAGGTTGGGAACCACTGCTTTAGACCCTCATTTTCAGAGTGATAAGGTTGCTTTTCTTGCACATTTTGCTGTGGTGAGTGTAGAAAGGTTATTTAATGGCCCATCAGTGAAGAGCTCACAATGTGCTTGTGGTTGGTTGAAACAATGGATTAACAATTCCTGCCAGATAAAAATAGATTTAAATCTAAAACCTTTGATTAATTTTCTGGCTAAAGATAGTCGAGCAGCAGTTGCAATTAAAATATTCGAAACAAGATTTAACTACACTACTTTTTCCAGCATTAAGATGGCATTGATAATCTTGGTAATGCTGTTTCAAAGACCTTTCAAAAGAAAGAAAGAAACTTCTTTTGAGTGAAATTTTTGAATCCAACTTCTACTTCTTTAGAAACAACAGATAAAAAGGGATTAATTTTCCTATGTTAGCAGCACCTTGCTTAACAGTTTGGACCTCACAAGTAGTCCATGAAGGATAGAGAAAGCACTGTAATGTAGTGGTTAGCACAACGTTTTACAGTACAGGCAGGTGATCTGTTTCAATTCCCACTGCAGCCTGTAAGGGGTTTGTACGGTCTCCCCATGCCTGCGTGGGTTTCCTCCGGGTGCTCTGGTTTCCTCCCACATTCCAAAGACATACAGCTGGTAGGTTAATTGGCCATTGTAAGTTTCTCATAGATAGGCTAGGATTAAAGTTGGGGGATTGTTGGGCAGCGTGGCTTGAAGGGCCAGAAGGGCCTATTCCATGTGGTATCTCAATAAATACAAACGTTTGTAGATAAATAACAGTTAACAAGGATGTTATCAAGATTTGAGGACCTGAGTGATAGGCAAAGTTTGAATAGGTTATGACTTTTTCGACAAGAGCGCAGGAGAATAAGGGGAGATTTGATCGATGTATGCAAAATTATGTGAAATATTGATAGGGTAGATGCAAGCAGGCTTTTTCCACTGAGGTTGTGTGATACTGCATCTAGAGGTCGTGGGTTAAGGGTGAAAGGCAAAATGTTTAAGGGAACATGAGGAGGAACTTTTTCACTCAGAGGGTGATGAGAGTGTGGAACGAGCTGCCAGCGGTGGATGTGGGTTTGATTCAACACTTAAAAGGAATGTGGATCGGTATATGGATGGTAGGGGTATGGTCCTGGTGCAGGTCGGTGGGAGTAGACAGAGTAAAAGTTCAGCATAGGCTAGATGTCCTGAAGAGCCTGTTTCTGTGCTGTACTTCTCTACTCCATGACACCAAAATGCATCCTGCTCCATATTGGTTACTATGCAATCTTAGCAGAGAGTGTGTACCAGCTGCTATGATTCGGGAGACAGTAGGGTTGGTGGCTGCATCCTCCCAGGAGCACAGACAAACCTTTATGCCATGACAGTCTAGTGAAGCCTATGGACCCCTCGTGTATCATGTATTTAAATATATAGGCATCCGTTAATCTCATGAGACCATGGATTTGCGCCTTGGAAGGTTTCCAGGACGCAGGCCTGGGCAAGGTTGTATGGAAGACCAGCAGCATGCTGCAAGTCTCCCCTCTCCATGCCACCGATGTTGTCCAAGGGAAGGGCATTAGGACCCGTACAGCTTGGCACCGGTGTCGTCGCAGAGCAACGTGTGGTTAAGTGCCTTGCTCAAGGACACAACACGCTGCCTCAGCCAAGGCTCAAACTAGCAACCTTCAGATCACTAGGCGACTGCCTTAACCACTTGGCCATCAAATCAAATACATAGGATTACAAAAGAAACCAATTATATTGAAATACAGTTATCAAAATATTTAAAAAACAAATTTATCATATAGTAATCTATGTGCTTCCTTATTAATGCATTAACTAACTACCGTAATTTCTAAGTAGTGATGAGCATGTTGTAAAATGATATTTTTAGATATTTGTAACATCTGTAATGTGACATGAAAATATTTGTGATTTCTATTGGTGACAAAGTCACAGGTATTGCTAATACTACTGTGGTTTGGTGCCTACATTCAGAATTGAAGCCAATGCTAAATTTCAGTTAAATGTTAGTGAAAATAAGGATGTAAATTTTGTTCCTATCCATGTTCACAGACCAAATTCCTGAGGGGTCTGTGAACCCCAGGCTGAGAACCCCAATGCAAGAGGTTTGTCCAGCAAATGAATGCATTTACCTGCTCTCTCGCAGTCAAGGTTACCTTGCACTGTGGACCATTGCAGGCTGTCGCTGTCTGCAGACTGTGTCGTTTATGACACTGTTTCTCACTGCAGTGATCCAGAAGTTAAGAATAACTACTGGGAAAATGTGATGACGTACTATGTACTGTAAATACACCTTTTCCATTCATATCCTGAAGGACCATTTGGCTACAGTGCAAACACCCTGATGGCCATCTGTTCTAAGTGTCACATCCTTCCCTCAAGATTTTACCTGTTTCTCATATGATGAACATTGAGTCCCTTCTCCAGTTACAGGTATTGTCCCGGCCACTGAATTTTGAAGGGAACCTGTTGAAGCTCACTGGGAGTTGTAGTGGCTGGGATTCCAACGTGGTCTCATCATCATTATGTGTGGTGTCATGTGATGTAGGCAATCATGGTCTCATGTTCGGGACAAATTATTCTACAGCAGTGATTTTCCATTGCTTTCTTCTGAGCAGTGGCTTTACAAGACAGGTGACCCCAGCCATTATTAGTATTCTTCAGAGACTGGCTGCCTGGCATCGCTGGTCACAAAACCAGGGCTTGTGATACGCACCAGCTGCCCATAAGACCATCCACTGCCTGCTCCTGTGGCTTCACGTGACCCTGAGCAGGGGTTGGGGGAATGTTCTGAGCAGGTGCTACACCTTGCCCAAGGGTGACCTGCGGGCTACCGGAGGGACAGAGAGTCTTACACCTCCTTTGGTGGAAGCGTATCTCCACCCCGCCACTCAACAACTTGGTCTAGTTAAGGCACGGTAGCGTAGTGGTTAGCATAACGCCTTACAGTACAAGCAACCCGGGGGCGTTTCCCACCACTGCCTTTAAGGAGTTTGTACGTTCTCCCCGTGACCGCGCAAGTTTCCTATGGGTGTTATGGTTTCCTCCCACAGTCCAAAGACGTACCAGTTGGTAGATTAATTAGTCTTTATAAATTATCCTGTGATTGAGCTAGGATTAAATTGGGGGATTGCTGGGTGACGTGGCTCAAAGAGCCAGAAGGGTCTATTCCCCACAGCATCACAATAAGACCAAGACAAAGGAGCAAAAGTCAGCCATTCGGCCTATCAAGTCTGCTCCGCCATTCTATCATGAGCTGATCCATTCTCCCATTTAGTCCCACTCCCCCGCCTTCTCACCATAACCTTTGATGCCCTGGCTACTCAGATACCTATCAATCTCTGCCTTAAATACACCCAATGACTTGGCCTCCACTGCTGTCCGTGGCAACAAATTCCATAGATTCACCACCCTCTGACTAAACAAACTTATTCGCATTTCCGTTCTGAAAGGGCGCCCTTCAATCCTTAAATCGTGCCCTCTCGTACTAGACTCCCCCATCATGGGAAACAACTTTGCCACATCCACTCTGTCCATGCCTTTCAAAATTCGAAATGTTTCTATGAGGTCTCCCCTCATTCTTCTAAACTCCAAGGAATACAGTCCAAGAGCGGACAAACGTTCCTCATATGTTAACCCTCTCATTCCCGGAATCATTCTAGTGAATCTTCTCTGTACCCTCTCCAACGTCAGCACATCCTTTCTTAAATAAGGAGATCAAAACTGCCCACAGTACTTAGATACCAGAAAGGCAACATAAGATTCTTACAGGTTCACCCAGCTGTCCATGAATAACTAGTGGTTACTTGGGCAAAAAATTAAAATATTGGATAACATAATGGTAAAGAAGTTTTTGTTTGTCCTGAATCAAAATTTCAAAGTTTAGCATTGAGCAGATGAATTTCATATCATTGAAATAATCTTTATCATTTCCTCCGTGCCCCCAGATCATTGTTTTTCACTGTCCCTGAAATAGTAATCTGTTGTTTTATTATATATTTGCTCAGAGCTGTGCTCATTAATAGGAACATTTTTACTTCACACCACAAGAGGGCGAACTCCTGATCAGTGGAACACAAATTCCTTGTATCTCGAGAAGAGGAAGTTGGCAAATGATTTTAATTTTGATTATTTCAGGCAGTTAGTGCACATCAGTGTGTCTAAAGGTTCAACCAATCCCATTTGCAAGAAAGATCCATTTGTTGTAGATTTTTAACTTGTGTATTTGCATTTTTATCTTTGTAGCCGTGGCTTGCTAGGGCTGGGGTTGAGACAGTGGGGAAATCACACTGTGTTTGTGTTCATCTGCTTAGTAGTGTAAAGTTGGTCAGTAGTAGGTGGCCTTGAACACATTGTCCTCTCCAGTGCAGAACGATGATGAAATCCAAACACAAATCATAACACTCTGTCTCATAACGGTTTATATTCAACTCAAAGTCCTTCAAAATAGAGAAAAGGAAATGTCAAATTAGATCACATTTTTGACCAAGGATGCTGCTTCCATTCACCAACTCCACCCCCCCCCCCCCAAATACCACAATAATTTTTTAAATGCAAGTATAAAATTACATTGTGCTGTTTAACTGGCCAGGCTGGAGAGGAATAAACTGTCAATGTTTCAGGTTGAGACTTTTTCATTAGGGCACATCTCGGCCTGACATGTCAGCTTTTTAATTCCTCTCCATAGACGTAGCCTGAGCTGCTGAGTTCTTTCTGCCCCTGGCTGCTGCTCCAGTGAACTAGGTATCCGACTCAAGTTCTGCTGAAATGATTTAGAATTCAAATCCAGTTATATGATGCTCTGATGTATTATGTTTAAACTGGATAAGAAAATGGATAGGTGTCATGTAATAGCCTTCATAACAAGGGGAATTGAGTATAGGAGCAAAGAGGCCCTTCTGCAGCTGTACAGGGCCCTGGTGAGACCGCACCTGGAGTACTGTGTGCAGTTTTGGTCTCCAAATTTGAGAAAGGACATTCTTGCTATTGAGGGAGTGCAGCGTAGGTTCACAAGGTTAATTCCCAGGATGGCAGGACTGTCATATGTTGAAAGATTGGAGCGACTGGGGTTGTATACTCTGGAATTCAGAAGGATGAGAGGGGATCTGATTGAAACATTTAAGAATATTAAGGGATTGGACACACTGGAGGCAGGAAGCATGTTCCCGTTGAAGGGTGAGTCCAGAACCAGAGGCCACAGTTTAGGAATTAGGGGTAGGCCATTTAGAACCGAGTTGAGGAAAAACTTTTTCACCCAGAGAGTGGTGGATGTATGGAATGCTGTGCCCCAGAAGGCTGTGGAGGCCAAGTCTCTGGATGCTTTCAAGAAAGAGATGGATAGAGCTCTTAAAGATAGCCGAATCAAAGGTTATGGGGATAAGGCAGGAACTGGATACTGATTGTGGATGATCAGCCATGATCACAGTGAATGGCGGTGCTGGCTCGAAGGGCCGAATGGCCTACCCCTGCACCTATTGTCTATTGTCTATTTAAATGAAGACAACATTTTTCTTTCATATTATTCTTCAACACCTGCAGGATCAGCCTATCGTGACATAATTTTATGGACAGATGTATTTGCTTTAAAATGTAATCCAAAATATGAGAGATTTGTGTGACCCACTGTCAATGTAATTATACCGTTCTTTGTCCCAGGTCTAAAATTTTCATCCACTTTCCCCATACATGATCTTCGAAGAAATAAATATTCGTGAGCCACTAAGAGTTGGAGAACAGATGTTCAGTACTGGCTCGCTCTATACCACATCTGGAGCTGTTATTCTTCTCAAACTGTACAATTTCTTTTTTTATGGCATTATAACAATGGGCTTTTGTTGGAAGAATTGTTAATTTGCAGGAAACTCTTATTCATCCAATGCCTTCTGTTCTGGGAACAGGCTGAGCCTCCAGGGACGTGAGGAGTCAATTGAGAATAGATTTTCACCAAGTGGAAAGTACTTTTTCCACACCAAATCTGTATGGTAATTTTGGGTTGTTTTTGACAAAGTTAACCTACAGCACAGAAAGCCAGTGACATCAACCCTTTACGATTGTTTGCCATGCATGAAAGTACCTATCTTTTGAAAAGTCCACCTGAACTTTATTTTCTGCTCCAGTTGAAATTTCACTATCCCTCAGGTGCTGTTATTTAAGTGTGAATGCCACAGCCGCTGCTTCTCTCTTTGTCTCAGATTAACTCTGTTGAAAACTAACATTCAATCTCATGTAATATGACAGCTGGTGGACTTTCCCCCCCCAATGGATTTTTGCAGAAGGAGGGAGGAACATTCCTGTATTTACATTATCTGGGCGCCTTGTTCTCAGCAAGGGTCATGAATCAGGTTTAATATCACTGGCAGATGTTGTGAAATTTGTTGTCTTTGAGGCAGTGGTACATTGCGATACATGATAATAGAAACCAAAACGGTGAATTTAAGTTAGTACGTATGTGTTAAATACTTAAATTAAATAAGTACTGCAAAAATAGAAATAAAAAGTAGTGAGGCAGAGTTCATAGGATCAATGTCCATTCAGAAATCGCATGGCAGAGACAAATGATACAAGAATTGATTATTTGACAGTTTTGGACTTGAAACCTTTGCGAGTTACAACCTAATTTACTTTCAGTTTCACATTGTGTAGGTGTTTATAATGCAAAATTACCACCATGTTTGCTCCACTTTGATCCTTTGGTCTCTTGCATCTAGACAGCAGAGATAAAGTTTCTCCCTTGAACAGTTTGTGAAGGACGATATTAGTTAAAATCAGTACACTAGGAGTAGGTGTTATTTGAAAAATTACACTTTGCACCAGATTGACTAATCTTCCATGTACTCTGCTGTTTGACTTCCTGATTTGGGGTTTTGGATTCTGATTTCTTAAACTAATAAAATCAATATAGGACCCAGTTTTGTCAAAGCAGTGTCAACAGGAAGGACAAAAACAAGAGAACATCTGCAGATGCTGGAAATCAAAGTAATACACACAAAATGCTAAGGGATCTCAGCAGACCAGGCAGCATCTATGGAAAAGTGTAAACAGTTGATATTTCAGGCTGAGACCCTTCATCAGGACTGGAAAACAAAAGACGATAAGTCAGACGAAGAAGGTGAGGGGAAGGGAGGAAGAAGTACAAAGTTGTAGGTGGTAGATGTTAGGTGAAACCGGGAGCAGGAGATGGGATGAAGTGAAGAGCTGGGAAGTTGATTGGTGAAAGAGATAAGGGCCTGGAGAAGGGGGAATCTGATAGGAGAGCATTGAAGATCATGGAGGAAAGGGAAGAATGAGGAGCACCAGAGGGAGGTGATGGGCAGGTAAAAGAGGAAAACAGAAATGGGGAATGGTGAAGGAGAATGGGGGGGGGGGGCGCAATTACCAGAAGTTTGAGAAATCAATGTTCATGCCATCACATTGGAGGCTACCCAGTTGGAATATGAGGTGTTGCTCCTCCAACCTGAGTTTTGCCTCATCGTGGCAGTAGAGGAGGCCATGGACCGACATGTTGGAATGGGAATGGGAAGTGGAATTGAAATGGGTGACCACTAGGAGATCCTGCTTTTTCTGGCAGATGAAGTGTAGATGGTGATTGAGTGCTCTCCCAATCTACGTTGGGTCTCACCAATGTACAGGAGGCCATGGCAGATGACCCCAACAGACTCACAGGTGAAGTGTCGCCTCATCTGGAAGGACTGTTTTGGGAGGAGGCATAGGGGCAGATGGGGCACTTGTTCTGCTTCCAAGGATAAGTATCAGGAGGGAGAACGGACAAGGGAGTCACTTAGGGAGCAATCTGTGCGGAAAGCGGAAAGTGGGGAGAAGGGAATGATATGCTTGGTGGTGGGATCCTGTTGGAGATGGTGGAAGTTATGGAAAATTATGTGCTGGATGCGGAAGCTGGTGGGATGGTAGGTGAGGACAAGAGGAATCCTATCCCTGGTGGGGTGGCGGGAGAATGTGGTGAGGGCAGATGTGCACCAAATGGAAGAGATGCAGCTGAGGACAGCATTGATGGTGGAGGAAGGAAAGCCCCTTTCGGTGAAGAAGTAGGACATCTCCTTAGTTCTGGAATGAAGTGTTAACATATGAGGAGTGTTTGGCAGCTTACTGGAATTTAAAGAGTGCGGGGAGATCTCATTGAAACCTACCGAATGTTGAAAGGATTAGATAGGATGGATGTGGAAAAGGATGTTTCCCATAGTGGGGGTGTCCAGAACTAGAGGGCACAACCTCAAAATTGAGGGGCAACCTTTTAGAACAGGGGGAAGGAAGAATTTTTTTTAGCCAGGGAGTAGTGAATCTGTGGAATGCTCTGCCACAGACTGCGGTGGAGGCCAAGTCCGTGGGTATATTTATGGCAGAAGTTGATAGTTTCCTGGTCAGTCAGGGCATCAAAGGATATGGTGAGAAGGCAGGTATATGGGGTTGAGTGGATTCCGGGATCAGACATGATGGAATGGCGGAGCATCCTCGATGGGCTGAATGGCCTAAAATCTGCTCCTATGTCTTATGGTCTTAAGGACCAGATGGTGAATGGTCGTATGAGCATCTGGTGCATATCATAAGTCCTGGTTCTGCGACCACTGGCAGACAATCTCTGAAGAGTATTGATAATGGCAGGGGTCACCTGTTTTGTAAAGACACTGTCCAGAAGAAGGCAATGTAGAAAAATTTGCCACGAACAATCATGGTAATGAAAAGATCATGATCGCCGCACCTTACGACACAGCCCATAACGAACGAGCAAATGATGTAACAGAATGGAACAGTAGCATGGGAGGTTGAATGGAGTGACACAGATAGGTGATGATTACATAGAATCTTTATCAGTAAAATCAGGTCATAGTTAACCAAACTCACTATATTTGAAGGAATAGCGGTTAACACAAGCATGGACAGTTATTGACCCATGGCTCTGATACTTCCAAGTGACCAATCAGCGATTCAGGAACAGCTTCTTCCCCTCTGCCATCTGATTCCTAAGTGGACTTTGAAGCTTTGGACACTACCTCACTTTTTTTTTAATATACAGTATTTCTGTTTTTGCACATTTTTTAAATAATCTATTCAATATATGGGAGGATATTGCAAGCGATCGCTCTCGCTGGAGGCTGGAACTACGCGGAGGTCTAAAAAGAGGAGAAGCTGAGGCTTGCTGCTGAAGAAAAACACACTCGTCGGGAAAAACAACACCAAGACAGCACTGGAGGACAGTGCCTTCAAGTGTAGTCGCTGCAGCCAAGACTGTCACTCCCATGTGGGACTCTACAGCCACAACAGACACTGCTCTACCAACACAGACTGAAGCGAGACTTTCCAGGCGCAGATCCATGGTCTCGTGAGACTAACGGATGCCACCACCACCACCACCGTTCAATATACGTAATTGATTTACTTGTTTATTATTATGTTTTATTTAATTTATTTTTTTCTCTCTCTCTGCTCGAAGGGCCAAATGGCCTACTCCTGCACCTATTGTCTATTGTCTTTTATGTATTGCATTGAACTGCCGCTGCTAAGTTAACAAATTTCACGTCACATGCCAGTGATAATAAACCTGATTCTGATTCTGCTTGTGAAGCTCTACACTGGAGAATGTTGAGGCCATCAAGCCAATCCGTATTGTGGTTCCATCTCAAAATGCTTTGCTTGGTTTTCAATTGGTTGATTGGGGATATGGTACAAAATAAGTTGAAAGAATTGAATTGATTCTTACTGTTGTCTGTAAGGAGTCTGTACATCCTCCCCGTGACAATGTGGGTTTGCTCCCGGTGCTCTGGCTTCATAGAACATATAACATAGAAATCTACAGCAGATTACAGGCCCTTAAGCCGACAATGAAATTGCTTAGAATTACACTACCGCATAGCCCTCTACATTTCTAAGCTCCATGAACCTATCTAAGAGTTTCTTAAACGACCCCGTTGTATCCGCCTCCACCTCTGCATTCCACACACCCACCATCCTCTGTGTGGAAAACTTGCCCCTCACCTCCCCTCTATACCTACCTCCAAGCACCTTAAAACTATGTCCGCTCATGTTAACCATTTCAGCCCAGAGGAAGAGCCTCTGGCTATCCACACGACCAATGCCTCTCATCATCTTATACACCTCTATCAGGTCACTGCTCATCCTTCGTCGCTCCAAACAGAAAAGGCCAAGTTCACTCAACCTATTCTCATAAACCATGCTCTCCAATCCAGGCAACATCCTTGTAAATCTCCTCTGCACCCTTTCTATAGTATCTACATCCTTCCTGTAGTGAGGTGACCAAAACTGAACACAGTGGGGTCAGGGCAAGGTCTTATGTTTCCTCCCACATTCCAAAGATGTATAGTTTAGGATTGGTAAGTTGTGGGCATGCTATGTTAGTGTGGGAAGTAGAGCTGCCCCCCGGCATAATACTTGGACTGTGTTGACACATTCCACTGTGTTTCAATGTACATGTGACAAATAAAGCTGTCTCTTTAGACTCTCTCCCCCTCTTTAAAAAACATTGAATTGGCTTCAACAATATCCCAGCTGAGTACGTAATTCAATAGAAGTTGCTTAACTGTAGGATCTTCCAGATCCACCTTGCTCAATATCACAACATGGTGTTGCATTATCCACTTAATAAAATGCATCTTTATTGTGCTGTTTCAGACTGTATATTGAAAAGGCAAATTTTATCCTCCAGTATAACAAAATATTAACAGTAAATCCAATGGTAACCCATTGTGTGCCGTGCTGCTGTTTGACTGTGTTAACTTCAGTCAATGCTGCAGTCAATATAATTTTATTTAAATATTTGGAAGAATACAAAATAATCAATCTATATGTGCAGAGATACAAACCCAAACGTTAGTGGAATTAAATTATAGAAATCGCTTGCTTAGTCAAGTTAATAATCATCATGAATTATTTACTAGTTATAAAAATCAACTTTGTTGTAAATGCAACCATGTCACCAATAACTGATGTAGCCTCCTGGTAAGCTCAGGCTCACTCAGCTCACTTTCTTCTAGGGGGGAGCAGCCTTCGGCCCCGCCAAACTGGGTAATCAAGGTTGTGTAGGTGCTGTGTGATGTACCCCACCACGTCAAATAACAGACAGTACACCATATGCGATTAAATAATTACACTTTATAGATCTTACTGGAACTATGTGATTAATAGAGATACAATATAAAAGGAAAGTAAAAGGCACCAGACTTATCAAAGTTCAACCACTTCGTGCACAACCGTTGGAGCTCAATTACCAGGGTCTTTGTTCCACCATTCGATCTCCTCTGACCTTTTCGACCCAATGCCTGGGACCAACTACGGTGGTCGACCAGAGTGTGTCCAGCACGTCCTTCCTCTTCAGTTTTCCTTCCGAAAAGCCCTGGGCCTCGGACTCCCGCTTGGGGTCCGTTCCGTCGCCCGGCTTACAGCATCGCGTCTCCTCTCTCTGTCCCCATCCGCCTTCTGCCCAAAGTCCGCGAAAACAATAGCTTACAGACACACAAGTAAGAATAACATCTCTCCCAATTGGTTATCAAATGAATACAATTCTTGTTATCAGTAATTATAACCCAAACAAGCTGCTACCGTTAATTCAGCAGTTAACATTACAGAGAAGCCATCTTATTATAACATAACAAAGAAGCCATTTTATTAGCCTTAGCAGTAACATAAAAGAAGAAACCCCTTACACTGAATTGAGTATATTCCCCTTCCCAATGCTAACAATAACATGTTAGTCAGATAAACGACTGATTTTCATATTATTTCAAGAATCCTAGAGAAAAACATTCTCAAGGTGCTTTTTCAAAGATTTTGTGTTCATTCTGATTTAAATCTTTTATGTTGATAAATGTAATTATGGAATGGTTACATGACTAATGAATAAACATAATTTCATTGCTGACCACAGCCTTTTTATTGTTGTTACCATAGCTCCAGACAATGTTCCTGTCTCTGCAGGTATGGGAAGTTTATTGTGGTTTATCACAAGGCACTGAGTTTATGTCTGATGAACTACTGGTCGACCAGTTGAAGGTTTGAAAATGAAAACAACTAAATACATTAAAAGCCTTGGAGGACTTTGAAATGTAGTCATTTAAATTTATGGCCATGTTTCAATCAACTAGAATACTATCTCACAACCATAAGCTTCTATCTCTGAGTTCACATCTTTTGTCATTGTCATTTATTTTCCTGCAAGTCAATTATATGTACACTTTTGTCACATTTTGATTCTTGTGTCTTTCTGTATTATTTTTTCTCTCTAACAATTGCCGAAGTTGACTCCAAAGTCTGTCTGAACTAATTTGTTATTGGTTTAGAAGGGGGATGGGTGCGGGTGGTGGAGGAAACTGAACCCATTCTGAAAACTTATCTGCAGGAAGTAATAAAATACCTCAATACTTTAGTTCTGAGCATTTGTGGTAGGTGATTTCACGGTAATAAACAAAACAAATAGCTTTAATTTTCTATTGAGTTGTGAAATTAAGATCATTGTTGGATTTCTCAGAATTCCAACATTGGTTTCAAATGAAGAATTTGAAAACAATGTAAATGTATTCTTCCTTTTCTTTCAGACAATGTTCCCCCCTCCCCCACCCATCTTCCTCTTCTTTTGAAGAAGTAGACCCTTACTAGAATATGTTTCTCAGCATGTGACTTTTTTTCCTTTTAGTATCTTGCCTAACTGACCATACTTACTTGGATCTTAGCAATGAGCACCTTCAAACATTTGTATGAATCCCTAGACGAGGGCCAAATAACCAAATAATCAAATCACCCACATGGTCACGTTTCCGTGGGCCTTGATCAAGCTTGATAAATTCAACATGGTCCAGGAATTGAAGCATTTCCTACGCAGGCCCGAAGTAGGTTTAAGCACCTATACTGAAGCTGGCTTCTTTAAAATGTATTTAGTTAACATCCAAATAACACATTTTAAAAATAACAAAAAAACTTTTAAGTTCAAAGTTCAAGTAAATTTATTGTCGTTGTACATATATGTCACCATATACAACCCTGGGATTAATTTTCTTGTAGCAATACTCAATAAATCTATAGAATAATAACTATAATAGAATCAATGAAAGACCGCACCAACTTGGATGATGTTTCAACCGGATGTTTAAGATTAATATTAGATGGGTGGAAATTTTTATATATAAAAAGTATGATTTGTATAAGTATTTGTTTCGTTCTTCAAAGCATGATCGATTTCAGCTGAATTTGCTTGTTTGATGCCACTTTATGACTTCTGCTTAGGAAATAGGCAGCAATAAAATGGCTCATGAATGGAGCAAACTTCTCTTTAAAAATTCTTAATTTTGCTCCTAAGGAAATTCAATGTCAAATGAGTTACCCACATGCAAAATGAGATATAGAAAGCATGTGATTTACCTACTTCTACAATAGTGTAGTGCTGGTCATTTAACATCAAAGATATGATGTAAATTAGAAGCATACAGGGCTCTTGTACAGAAGATTATGGTGGCAGAGTCTTTATTGGGGAAAAAGAGCTTTCTGAAAAACAAAAAAAAATCATTTTCTTTCACACATTCATATTCACATTGCAATCACACAGCAGTGATATTTCAATTAATTCTCCATTCTACAGGATTCACTGCTGGACTGCAGCTGAAAGCCTATTTTTAATATTTGGGAATAGAAACATGAAGTTTACAAGGACTGCTCTGAGCCAGATATATTATGGTGAAAGTTAGATTGAGACATCTGTGACACCATCATTAAAATTCTAACAGCTTTTTTTTCCTGTATGGAGCAGCATTAATCAGGGCAGTATTGTTAGAAATATAGTGTAACTTACTATCTGACATACAACCTACCCTGCAACTAAGCAAGAAATAAACTTAAATCTTAAGTAAAAGTATGGAAATGGTTTTGTCTCCAAAGTTGGACAATATATTTCCTGCAAAAAGAATCTTGATAGTCTTTGTATTGATATTTTAACATTTGTCAACTATGACAGCATTGCCTGCATTGGAATGATATTTAAATGATATCCACATACTAGTTCATATTTTGAAATAATTCATAAAAATGTATTGAAGGATAAGGAAGACTGAAAACAACACCAATTTTGATATCACAGAACTTTTGACTCAACTGGTTATTGATATATTGTTTTTACCTTTTTACCTCTCAGATCAAAGATCCAGTTTGTTGTAATTCTACCACCTTCCCTCTGGGTTATGCTACTAGGGACAATTTTCAAGGGCCCCTGTTGGAAATGGCAAAGTTCAAAGTAAATTTATTATCAAAGTACATATATTTTACTATGTACAACTCTGATTCATTTTCTTGCAGGCATACACAATAAATCCAAGAAACATAAAAGAATCAATGGGACGGGCAAACAAGCAATGTGCAAAAGACAACAATCTGTGCAAATACAAAAAAACAAAACAATGATTATAAATGGATAAGCAATAAATATCGAGAAAATAAGATGAAGAGTCCAGTGATTGGACAAGTGAAGTTATCCCCTCTGGTTCAGGAGCCTGATGGTTGAGGAGTAATAACGGTTCCTGAACCTAGTGGTGCGGGTCTTGCGGCTCCTGTACCACCTTCCTGGTGGCAGCAGTGAGAAGAGAACATGATCTGGGTGATGGGGATCCCTGATGATGGATGTTGCTTTCCTGTAACAATGCTCACTGGTCAATGTGCTCAATGGTGGGGAGAACTTTACCCATGATGGACTGGACCACATCAACTACTTTTGGCAGGAATTTCCATTCAAGGGGATTGGTATTTCCATACCAGGCCATGATGCAGTGAGCCAATACACTCTCCACCATACATCTATAGAAGTATGTCAAAGTTTGAGATATCATGCAGAATCTTCGCAAACTTCTGGCGCTGTCTTACTTTCTTCGTAATTGCTCTTACATGCCGGCCCCAGGACAGATCCCCTGACATGACGCTGACCCTCTCCACCTCTAATAAGGACTGGCTTGTGGACTTCCGGTTTCTTCCTCCTGAAGTCAATAATCAGCTCCTTGGTTTTGCTGACATTGGGTGGTTGTTGTGGCACCATTCAGCCAGATTTTCAATCTCTTTCCTAGATGCTGATTTGTCACCATCTTTGAGATGGCCAGAAACAGTGGTGTCATCAGCAAGTTTAAATAAAGCAATGGAGCTGTGATTGGCCTCGTGGTCATTAGTATAAAACATAGAGCAGGAGGCAAAGCACACAGTCTTGTGGTGCACCTCTGCTGATGGAGATTGTGGAGATGTTGTTGCCAATCCGAACTGACTAGGGTCTGCAAGTGAGGAAATCAGGATGCAATTGCACAAGGAGGTATTGAAGCCAAAGTCTTGAAGATTATTGATTAGTTTTGAACTGATGATAGTATTGCACGCAGAGCTGTAGACGATAAAGCGTACCCTGATGTATGCATCTCTCATGGCCAGATGTTCCGGGATTGAGTAAAGAGCCAATGAAATGCCATCTGCTGTTGACCTGATGTGCTAGTAGGCAAATTGGAGTGGATCCAAATCACTTCTCAAGCAGGAATTGGTATGTTCATCACCAATCTCTCAAAGCACTTCATCACAGTCGATGTACTGTGTGTGCTACTGGACAATAGTCATTGAGGCAGGTTATCACATTCTTAGGCATCAGTATAATTGAAGTTTGCTTGAAGCAGGTGGGTAGCTCTGATTGCTGAAGCAAGATGTTGAAGATTTTGGTGAGCACCCCAACACTAGTTGATCAGCATTGGTCTTTAGTACTCAGCCATCTGGGCTGGTAGGTTCTCCCTCCTGAAGGATGCTGTCATGTCAGCTTCAGAGAATGATATCACAGGGTTATCGGGAGGCTGTGGGAGCTTGTGAATTTTCCCCCATGTTTTCACGCTCAAAGCAAGCATAGACGGCATAGGGCTCATCTGGAAGTGAAGCCTTGTTGTCTCCTTCGTTTTCACTTTGTAAGAGGTAATAGCACTCAAGCCCCACCACAACTGTCCAGCACCCTTCAGTGATTCAGGTTTGGTCTGGAATTGCCACATTGCCTGTGAAATGGCTTTCTGGAGATTGTACCAGGACCTCATGTCTCTTACTTGGTCACCAGACCTGAACGCCACTGATCTGACCCTCAGCAGATTACGGATCTCATGATTCATCCAGGACTTCTGGTTGGGAAAGACTCTGAATGATTTTGTGGGGAGACACTCATCTATGATTGTTTTCATTAATTCCTTGACAACCATAATGTATTGATTCAGATCCTCAGCTGCGTCTTTGAACATGGTCCAGTCCACCAACTCGAAGCAATTCTGTTGACGCCCTTCTGCCTCCCGTGACCCATCCCAACCCCTGGAGCCTTGCTCTTTAGCCTCTGCCTGTATGCAGGTAGGACAGGAAGGACAGCCAAGTGATCAGATTTCCCAAAATGCAGTCAGGGCATGGAACAGTAGACATTCCTTATCATAGTATAGCAATGTAATTTTTATATAAATCCAGAAAATTGTTTCTTTCCTACCCCTTCAAGACTTCACAAGTCTTTGTGTTAAAGAGATTTATTTTTTTAAAAATATCATTGTGATTAACCCCCACAGTGGTTTCGAGAACTGTATGTGCTTAGCCTAGAATCCACAAACTGATAGCATTAAATGCTTGTACGGGAGATGGCGGGGTGGAGTTAGGTCTCTACCAAAGGAGGTGTGTGGCGCTCCTTCCCCCTGCTAGCCTGCAGGTCACCCTTGGGCAAGGATTAGCACCTGCTTACGCCCCACCCCCACCCCCACCCCTGATCAGAGTCACGTGAAGCCATGGGAGTGGGTGGTCGGATGAGCAGTTGGTGCAAGTCAAAGTTCAAAGTAAATTTTATTATGCCTGTACGTGTGTGTCACCGCGTACAAACCTGAGATTCCTTTTCTTGCAGGCATACTCAGCAAATCTATGGAGTGGTAACTATAAACAGGATCAATGAGAGATCAAGTAGAGCATAGAAAACAACAAAATGTGCAAATGTAAATAAATAGCAATAAACAACAAGGGCATGAAATGACAAGATAAAGAGTCCTTAAAGTGAGATCTTTTGTTGTGGGGACATCTTAATAGACGAGTGTAGTTATCCTCTTTTGTTCAAGAGCCTGATGTTGAGGGGTGCGAGTCCTGAGGCTCTTGTACCTTCTACCTGAAGATAGCAGCAAGAAAAGAGCATAGCCGGGTGGTGAGGATCTCTGATGGTGCATGCTGCTTTCCTACAACGGCATTTCATATGAATGTGCTCAATCAACCAGGAGGGCTTTACTTTTTGTGGGATTTTCCACTCAAAGGCATTGGTGTTTCCATACCTGGCTGTGGGATGGAACTGGATTCTCTGATGGTGGTGTCTGAAAAGAGGATGCTGTCCAAGTTGCATGCCATCTTGGACAATGTCTCCCATCCACTACATAATGTACTGGGTGGGCACAGGAGTACATTCAGCCAGAGACTCATTCCACCGAGATGCAACTCACAGCGTCAGAAGAAGTCATTCCTGCCTGTGGCCATCAAACTTTACAACTCCTCCCTTGGAGGGTCAGACACCCTGAGCCAATAGGCTGGTCCTGGACTTAATTTACATATTACTATTTAACTATTTATGGTGTTATTACTATTTATTATTATGGTGCAACTATAACCAATTTCCCCCGGGATCAATAAAGTATGACTATGACTAATGCACTTGCCACTACACATCTATAGAAGTTTGTCAAAGTTTTTGACCTCAAAAGATCACTGACGTCAGGCAGACCATCTCTGAAGAGATTATTTTTGCCAGTGTCCTTACACCTGTCTTGTAATGGCATTGTCAGTGGCAAACCAAATTTGTAGAAAAATTTGCCAAGAACAATCATGGTCATGGAAATACTATGATCGCCCATGTCATGTGACATGGCACATAATGAACAAGCTAGAGAAAGTTCATTACAAAACTATAATTTTTTGGATAATGTAATAGAACTGGCTTGGAAACTATTTTTAGAAAAAAAAATATAAACCAGAAAGATATGGAGCTGGTGAGGATATGGTCCATACAAATCAACTTAATACAAACAAGGCTGGGAACTGAAGCGAGAGTACAAAACCTGGTGTGGTTAGCCGGAGTGGAATGGCTAATTGGAATTGCAGGATTGGGGAACTGCGTGAAATCAGGGGTTTCCGATGTGATTTGACTCCCTCTGCAGTTTTTCAAAAGGAGTACTGCACGCCCTGCCTTGTAGCACAGACAGAAAATGCATTAGAATCATATGGATTGCTTGGGACAAGAACTCCTCGTTTAATTTTTTTTTGGAGTGGTACAAAGCATACCAGAAGTAGTTGTTAACATGTTTCACATTAGATTGGATGTGTTTTTTTTACTTTGTGTCCACATTTTTTTCCTCGCTCCGATTAGTTTTGAGAATGTTTCTTCGCCCATTGGACACGACGCACTTAAAAAAAACTATTTCCCTTACAGCCAGCAATTGCATTTCAGTCAATTCCGCTTTACGGTGAAAATTTGGTAGAGTCCGATTCCTGGCCTTTTAGGAGATGGCTGAATAATCTGGAATCAACTTTCATTGAGTGTAACCTATTAGTCACTCACTGGTGCGTTTAATGGGAAAACCTGAAGCGGGGCGGAGGAACAAAATAATAAATAACTTGGTAAGAAACGCAGAGTGTGGTGGAGAAAACTGGATCAAGCCTGTCTGCATCTGAGAACATTTCCAAACAGGTGTTGTCCCGCCACGGCTCTTATTGTACACATTGAACGGGAGGGGGGGGGGTTGAACTTATTAATGTGAGTTTTAATACTATAACGAAGGCGCGCCAAAATGCAAAAAAAAGAGGTTGAGCTCGCAAAAAAAAATCTCTGCTGCGTATATTTTTTTTCCCCTTGCAAAGCCAGCAGTGTTTGAGATGGAAGGCAGGGCTAACACTGTTCCTTTTCTCTGCCCCCACCCCGGCTCCCTCCCACTTCCAGCAGTTGGTGCATTTGGAGCCTGTTCTTGTGCAGAGAGGGGAGGAGGGTGTCGGAGGGGTGCACTGAGCATGCCCGGTCGGCTGCCCGCTCGCATAGAAGGAGCTGGTTCGCATTCGAGTCATACCAAGCATATCCTGCATGTCTGTGCAGTTAACTTGCAGCGGGCTGTGAGGAGAGCTGGCGTGTTTTTGTCTCTGTCACAATTGGAGAGCCTTCTAACCATGAACTCAAGAGTTTCTTCCCAGTGAGGGGAGGGGAATAGAAACCAGTCCTTTTTTTTTAGTGTTTGTGTGTGTGTGTGTGTGTGTTTTAAACCCACCTCTCCCCTCTCAGTATTCTAGAAGGGTACAACTTTTTATTTTTTTTAAAAAACATACATCTGAAAGGCTGGGGCCTTCAGCTTTGGAGAGAAAGAGAGAGACAGCTAGAAGCTAGCCTAAAGCGCGCTATCTGGTTAAGCAAACAGCTGGCCTTTTTGCTATCCAGTAAATGCTACTTAAGAAAATGGACCTGTTGAACTATCAGTACTTGGACAAGATGAGCAACAATATTGGCATCCTTTGCTTTGAAGGTAACAAAACAAGAACTCCGCCTTGTTTTCAAGTCTTTGCTGTCTCGAACGCATTGTCAGTTTCTTTTTGTGTTGAGTGTTGAATGCTCCCCGGGTCTAGGATATAAATTATTCCGAGTACGTTTGGTTTTCAGATGTAGTATCAGCTTGCTGGTGATTTTTTGTTGCTTGAGTTTGTGTTCGTTTTTGTTTTGAAAACCGGTGATATAAAGCTGTGCCCGGGCCCCGGGAGGTTGCAGCCATGTAACAAAGGGCTTGCTGCTTGTCTCAGGAGCCATGTTGTGCTTCCACCGTCTGACTTGTTTAGCTTCTCATTTCCTGTGTAGTTCTGAGAAAGTTCTGACATTGAAGGATGTGCTGCTTTTTTTTCCTCCTGCGCTGGAAGAAGCGATGGTCGAGCCAAAAAAATAATCTGTTCGCCCAGACGGATTGTAGCGTAGTTCTCTCTTTTGTTTGGGGGTAAAAGATCTTGCACACAGCGTTTTTGCCTTTCTCCTGGGAGTCCAGCTACGATTGAAGATGTAACTGCCGGGCTACTTGTGTAGTTAAGCTGCCCCTACGTGCTGTTTAAAGTCGTGGTAATGGCTTGATTTTGCAGTCTAAAGCAGTACCGGTCTAAAGCTGTTTGGCACAAGTACTGTACTTGCACAAACCACATTTGGTACCGTACTATCCACGCTTACGTTAGTAAATCAATTCAAGCTGCGTATTTTTGGACTTCATTCATTAAAAATATAAAGCAAGCTTAATTGCTAAAGCATGCCTGTGCATTTGACCTGCAGATTCAGATAGCGTTGCAAATCCTGAACAAGCCTGGTCCTATTTTAAAGCTGCCCCTGTTAATTAATTACTTGTATAACGGCCTAAACGCGTTTAAAAAAAAAACTTGAGACGAGCGAGGAACAAAGGAAATCAGCATTTCTGTTTTTAAATGATTAACTTCTGGCGGAACTTAATGTTCACTGTTTGATTCCTGCTTTGGCTGCATTTTATTCGCTTTACATGCAGGTTTGCTGTGGGTAAAGTCGGGTGATCTTTAGCAGAGCGAATGATTTTTAATAACTTTCTCAAGGATTTTCTTTGAACTTTGCAGCGTTGATCTCACTGTAAACGCCGTGGTAATTTTTTTTTTACGAATTTCCACGCACAAATCATGTACCCATAGTTCTCTCAGCATTCATTATGAACACAAAGGTATGCTGTAAATCTGTCATGATCAGTTTCCATTAGAAACCCATATTGGTTGCTAAAGTTAGAACATTGGTTAAAATGTTAGTGTGATTCGACATAATAGAAGATGTCAGCCAGTTGCACTGCAGCCTATATGATTATTTTTAATTCCTTTGCTACAACTGGCATCCCCTTTTACCGTATTGAGCCTTGTATTCTGTGGTTAGTTTACTGGTACCAAACAAAAGGTAATTTTGGAAATTATTTGGGAATCGTTGCTGTCATATTTGAGTAATAAATATGGAAATAAATTTTAATGGGAGGAATAAAAGCATTCATAATCAGATTTTAGTCTTGTCATTTTGGGGTTCACGTTTTTTTTTGTTATTATTTTCTAGTACTGACTTAGCAGCTGTTGTGACCTGGAAGCAATCTCTTTCAGCAAACGTTAACTCAGTAACATTAATGCCAATGCCAGAGGTCACTTTGGTTTGGTCCACATAATTGGCACAAATGATCTTCCATATGTTGGTCTCTTCTGCTTGTTTCCTTTGCTGAGAATTTTTGGTTAAACTCTTGATCATTTCTCTACACAGCACTTAGAAATTTAATTGTTGTTTTGGACACAACATATTTTCAGTGTGTATTTTTTTAAAAAGGATTTTCATTAATCAGCTATATCCATTGTGATTTTCAAGCTTCTTTACTGATCTCAAAGCTTTACATAAACATGTCCTTTTGTAGAAGTTATCATTCCAGCATTCTGTCTCATTGAAGTAAAAATTCTTCCAAAAATAAATTGAAATAAAATACAATGTTGAAATGTGTTAATAGAGTTAATATATTGTCAATTATTTAAACATTTTGATAATGTACAGTTTTATATACATATTGATAGAAAAAGAGATTAAGAGTAAGGCACTGTAGGCATTTTGTACTTGAGATATTCAGGTGATGTTTTTACTATTGAACTTCGAGGAAAAATACTTGACATGTTTTGGGGCCTAAACTAAACATATTAGTGTTAATTAATGTTTTGAGATGTTTAAATCCCAGATTAATAAACTCATAAAACAAGTCAAATTAATGAAACTCTAGCCTTTCTCAGTGGTCATGTCTGTCTTAATTTGGGTATCCAGGTGTCGGTGTTTTGTGTGTGTGTGTTGAGAATGCGAGCATTCAAAAGCCCATTACCAAAGCTGAGCTAGTAGCTCAGGGGTGAAAAGGCTATGTACCAGAACTGTTCTGTACCAGCTGCCTGTACTGCTGCACCGTGTCAAATGACAGGCACTTGATACTCAGTGAATTTTCAGTAACATCTGCATCTTGTTTCTTCTTCCTGCCCCCCCCCCCTTGAAATAGCAGTTTTTTTGAGCTCCTTCATTGCAGTGGAAATAGAATTTATAAAATGACACATAATGTGTAGGGTAACAGGTTTGTCATTCTTTAGCTCTTCAGCTGATTCTGTTTGTGAAAATAATGCAGAGATGTAATCCCATTGGTGAGGGCAACATCTTTAGCTAGTGGTTCTCTATTTGTGTCCAGATGGCTGAAACTACAGCAGGCATCTTTTTGTGATCATCTGCTCCTTCTGTCTCTCAAGTTCTCTCTTTTTCTCTTTCTCTTTCTCTTTCTTTCTCTCTCTCTCTCTCTCTCTATCTCTCTCTCTCCCTCTTTTTCTCCCCTGCCCCCCCCCCCCCCCCGGCTCCCGGCCTTGAACTGTGATAACTAGAATGTTTTTGCAGAAGGATAGATTGAACTCAGAAACTGGCTTTAAGGTCTTTCTTAACTTTACCATCAAGCTGGAACTTGAATGTTGGCAAGTACACCACTGTATGATCGTTGATTAGATTATATTTTGATTCACATAACAAGATTTCATGATTTGAGAGGAAAAGGAGTTTGGCTTGAATAGAAGTATACAGTGAGGGTCTGAGGAAATGGTGAACCTTGGATAGTTGAAGAACTGCTGAAAAGGGGTGTGAGAAACTCAATTTAAAGATGGTCCAAAAATATAGTCTGCAAGTGGAGTTGTGAACTACGTTGGAAGGCCTTAAACAGTTTTCTTTTGGAGACGGGAGATAAATTACCTTTATTTGAATGTTCTGTACTGCAACACTTTTCCCTCAGCTGCAAACTGAATTGCATTTAATCCTTTGTCAGAACTTCCAGCTTTTTCGTGGGAACACAATCATATTTGCGAAGTAGGTAGCAATTCAACTGATTTGACTATTTTGTTTGGTGGTGTGACACCTTGGTTCTACACAGATAAAATGTGAGGAAGTTTTGAGTACTTGCGTTGGTTTTGGGGGAAAAAGCTAACGGCTGAACTTTGTTTCCCTGTCAGGGTTAAGCAGTTAATAATGTTTCTTGACATTATTCTGGCATTTTTGTTAATGTGCTGCTGCGATCTTCCCATCCATTAAATTTATAATATAACTTGCATTTGAAAAGTTTCCTTGAGGATCATTAATAAATCATGTAAACAGAACCGGTGTCTTTGACTGTCTGATCATATTGCCTCTTAAAGCAGCTTATCTGATCTTCATTCAGTGCTGTTTTCTGGACCTTGCTAAGCACAAATTGATTTGGCTCTTTTCCTGGATTGCATTAATGCCGACGGTTAAACTGCTTAGCTGTTAAGTATTTTGGTAATAAGTTAGTCAAATATATCTGCAAGTGTTTTTTCTTCATTTTAAAAATGTACTTGAGCTTTCAAATTTGTAATTGCTTGAAGTATGGAATTCCATTGTTGGTTGTATAACTGTTTGCTTTCCTGTTCTGTCCTTTTACCCTTATTTTTCTTTGTTTACGGTGCATCGTTTTTGGCGGGAAGCAAACCCCATTTAAGCTTAAGGAATCCGGTCCAGTAAAACCTGATCTGCAGCATTATGCTGACTGACTTGACAACTTTTATGTTCATGACTTCATCTCCTTGTGGAAGGATAAAAGAGGAGGTTATTTTCAGTATTATCGGCTGTGATCTGAGCTGTGTTTTTTATATTCCACAAAGCTGGATTGGATTTAAATGGAGCAGACACTGGCAAAACAGAAGGGAGGGGGGAACAGATCAGTGGTGGAAACAATGGTATGCTTTGTTAAATTGTGACTAAAATTAAGACTGAAAATTTACTCATGCATATGCATAAAGCCTCTAGAATTCCATGCGTCTTCCATGTAAACAATTCCTCATTGTATTTTGATTTGCAACCAACTGCAAATATTACGTTGTTCTTTGGCAGCTAAGCTGGAACTCATAATTTAAATGGGCTTTCTCATCTAACAACTGGATTTAAATCCAAATTCAGCATCCTAGTTTTTGCAACGGGCAGGGAAATGGTAACCATCTGGCTACTTCTAAATCCTTAAATTTTCCTAGCAGGTGTCATAAGAGGTCATGATGATAACAATATCTCAGTGAATTGTGTTTGTATGTCTTTGTGTTCAAAACATCAATCTTCCTTCATTTTGTTGCCATTTGTTCATAATTAACTTTTGAAGCAGACATCCTTAAATCTGGATTTTTTTTCTCTCTGAGTTGCTTTGAGTCATAAAACGTTACAATCTAGAAAAGAGGCTGTGAGTACTGTCAGGTCCTTGACAAAGACTTGTGGTTTCAACCAGGTACTTTAAATGTCAGGAGGGTCTCTGTAACCATCACCTTTCCCAGGTAGTGAGTGCTAGACCTTTGCCACTTTGGCTGGAGAAATAACTTCTCTAATGCTTCTACCAATTTCAGGCCCCCCCCCCCCATGTTATGGCTATTCATGCAACAAAAATTCACTCCTGTTTGTTTATTTATTTACTTGTTGGGATACAGCATGGAATAGGCCCTTCCTGCCCTTCAAACCGCACTGCCCAGCAACCACTGATTTAATCCCCGTCTAATCACGGGAAATCTTACGGTTCCAATTAACCTACCAACTGCTATTACTTTGGACCGTGGGAGGAAACCGGAGCACCTGGAGGAACCCTACACGGTCACGGAGGGAATTAACAATTCACTACCCGGAAGTTCGAAACATAGCATAACACTTGCTCTTCCACAACTTGTGCGTGTGTGGGAGGGGAGTAAATAAACACAACATTTATTTTCTTTTAACTCACATTTCTTGATGTGTTTATAGATGGCATGACTTTATGGAACATCGGGAGATGGTCCATTTTCCAGATTCCTTCCCCCCCCGCCCCCCACAATAACGTGGGATCAGAAAAAAACTGCAGCAAGTTTTAATCTTGTCCGGCTCCATTATGGCCGCCCTAGCATGGAAGACACCAATAAGACAATACCTCAAGAGGGTGGTAGTCGTCATTAAGGATCCCCATCACCTAGGCCATTGCTACCATCAAGCAGGAGTTAGAAACCTGAAGACGCACACTTGACGATTCAGGAACAGCTTCTTCGCTCCACCATCAGATTTCTAAATGGACAGTGAACCAATGTGCACTACCTCACTTTTTTTGCTCCCCTTTTGCCCTACTTAATATATTTTTATTTGTATTTCATTATCATTTATAGTTTTTATTACTGTGCATTGCAACGCACCGCTGCTGCAAAACAACAAATTTCACGACACATGTCCGTGATATATTAAACCTGATTCTAATTCCTTAAATCTGTGCACTCTAATCTGAAGATTCAGGTATCTCTTGTTTTAATGCTAAGTCAAATATTTCAGAAAGTCATTTCTGAATTTCCTTTTTGAATATGCAAAATCCTCTGTATAATATCAATGTATTTTGAGATTAGATTAATGATTCGGTTCTGTTCAGTCTGCTCAGAGACTTGTTCCTTAATTCCTTTATGTGGTAAGTCTTGCACAGAAAAAATGGGTCACGATACAGCTGCTCTTCTAAATAGTTCTGAGACCAATTATTCCATAAATTCTATGTTCGTTTCAATTGAAATATTAAAGGACTTCATATTCTGGCATTAAGTGAGTTTTATACATGCCTTACTTTTGCATTGATCATGAAATGTACTCCTAGGGCAGCTGTTGTGCATAGCAGCTATACAATTTTCCATTGCTTTCTGCAGTATCTATTGGAGGGCTGTCACAGGAACTGCAATCTGCTCAACTTCAATTGTTTGGAGCTGACTTAGAACTTTAGTCTTTTTTATTTCCATTTTCTGACAAATGCAGCATAATTACTGGCCCAGCTGAGAATGGGGTGTGGGTTTCATCATTTCTGGTGTTGTGGAAGAGGCAGACATGGCTACAACTATGTGCTGAGGGGATGCAGATGTGCGGAACACTTTGCCCTGCAAGGTGATTGAGGGTTAACTTGTATTGGGTTGAGAATTTATTGTACAGGTGTTTTGATTTGTTAGCATAGTTGACCTGCAGAGGCAGGGATGCCTTCTGCACCCCTAGCATCAAATGTGGAGGTCTTGCTTTTGAAACCTATTTGTACTGACTGTGTTTTGGCTTTGTAGACTGGGATGTTCGTATATGGTGGCTGTTTAATACCATTGGTGGAAAATTCATAAACTGGAATGTTTAAGATTTTCTACTGTGTACTGCTCGAGATGGGTTATTTATTGGGATATAGTGTGGAATAGGCCCTTGGAGCCACACCGCCCAGCGATTTTCCCCCCGATTTAACCCTAGCTTAATCATAGGACAATTTACAATGACCAATTAATGTCCCAACTGGTACGTCTTTGGACTGTGGGAGGAAACTGGAGCACCTGGAGGAAACCACGTGGTCGTGGAGAGATCATATGCAGTCCTTGCAGGTAGCAGTGGGAATTGAACCCAGGTTGCTTACCGCACTGCCATGCCGCCCTAAATTACAGCTATAATTAACGAGGGTGTGGTTTTAGCTTGTATATGGCTTTTTGAGGCTCAGCAGTATGCCCTGAGATTTTGTTTAATGTACTCTGTGTTACTTGTGCCTTAAGCAATTTTTGCTTCTAATTTGGGGGTTAATCATAACTTTTGACAACCATTTTATTTTCAATTAATTCTTAACCTCATTTATTGCTAAACTTTCACCAAGTCCTATTTTGCATTTCATTTACCTCTTTGATGGGCCCTGCCGAGGCACTTTTTTTTTTTTTTTTGTAGCTTTTTCACATCTGTTGGCGGGTTGAGAACTTCCTTCCTGGGGAGTATAAGCAACTTGGCAAACATCAGGTTAAAATTCCATGGGGAAAGAGGGTGGAAATTCTATACATAGCAGCTTAGCTGGGCAAGAAAATACATGCAAAATGTTCTCTAGCTGTCTCAAATGAACAAGCTGTCAGGAAAGTAAAAATGGAAATGTATCAAAAAGTTGCCTGGTAATGAGACTGGTGACTTTTTTTTAAAAGAAGTCACATGAATATTGTGTTTGTGGAATGCATATTATCTGGTTCTACTAGACAAAAACTAAATTAAGTATATTCAAACTGCAGTTGAAGCTTTTATTTTAAAGTCTTGCTTTATCATAGGGTTTCTTGCCAGGATCATGATGTCATTTTTGGTTGCTATGGTGCGTGGTTAGACTGGAGGAGACAACCCAGCCAGCAAAATAGGACATTTGTTTGGTGAACTGTAGTGTGGTTTCCCTTCACTGGCTGAATGCTGTAGGGAAAACGACCAACAATAAATCTCTTGAAATTTCAGCTCGTTGCCTTTTTATTTTGTAGTTTGAGGAAGAGGTGTGGGCCTCGTATCAGACTTGGGTATATGCACTTATTTCTCCCACCCATTCAGGGTGTACGAATCTGCGTGGGTTTTTTTTTTGTGCCCTTGTCGATAGTTGCACTGTAAAACATTGACAGTCTCCAATAAGCTAGCAAAGTTTAGTTTGGCAAGCTGCTTTTTCCTCTGCTGCAGTCCTGATTGTGCGGGAAGAGAAACAGTTTCCCACAGTGCTAGGTGACTTGTACTGAGTTGAATTTCTCACTGCATTAAACCAAAATTGCAGATTTTATCCAAAGTAAAAACAGTTGTTGCCCTTCTGTGTCACTTGAGTAAGACTAGTAAAAGATTAAATAAACTATTATAAATTTAACATATCATTGTAATGATAGGTGTGACACAATTTTAGAAGGGAAAAATATCTTAGCACGAAGTATGTTGAGCTGTTACATTGTGCTTACATCCTGTAATTTTTTTTTCTATTTAATCTACAGGTGAAGCTGCATTAAGGAGTGACAGTAGGATGCAGTCGATCCCAGTGTCCTCTGCCCTCACCAACCATCGTACAGGACCTCCACCTATTAGCCCCAACAAGAGGAAGTTCAGTGGAGACCAGGCCGACGACGATGTGGAAAATGAGAGTGAACAGTTCCCCAAGACAAGCAGGTTATATGTTCAAGTGTAAGTTTGCCTTGTCTGGAGACTCTGAACTTTTAGGCTACATTGGTTACGAAAGGTGGAAGTGATTGGGCTGTCCCATACCTCGGGCAAATTCTAAGATAGCTGGGCTCTACTCACGTTGTAATGCCTGTACTTGAGTTCCACTATCAGTTTACTTTTCTTTTCAATTGGGTCTGCCGACTGGTTTTTACTGAAGTAAAAATTTGCGGGAGTGTCTGCTGGGTCCAAAGAAAAATCTTCACTAAATAGTATGTCTATGTAAACACTGTCTGTGCATATACTCCTGTCAGTCATGTTCAAAACAAAATGACTATCAAATTCTCAGTCTGTCACAGTCCTCACCTGCCTATAAAATAAACCAGTCTTTTTTTTAGGCATCGGGGGAGGAGGTGGGATTAAGAATATGAAATGTGCAAGCATCTTATATGTTTGTCTGCCATAACCAGTAACTTAGTTATTTCGTTTAAACACTAGCACCGTATGCTCACTGATAAGCCTTCTGCTTGTTCATTGCTGAAACTTAGCCCATATTTCGCCTTTCCCAGTTTCTATTGAGGCTTTACGTGGTCTGGCTTCTTTCTCGTCTTGTCATTTGTTGATACGTTAAATATACTACTTTAACTCTGACCTTCCAGCCTGTCAGATGCCATTGCTTTGAGAGTCCTTGAATCCCTTTACAGTTTTTACTGTGGAACTTTATATTTTCCCTCCTCAACAGCATGAGATTGCCATTTGGTGTACAGCTGTTGGAAGGACGTGGAAGCTTTAGAGAGGGTGCAGAGGAGGTTTACCAGGATGCTGCCTGGATTGGAGAGCATGTCCCATGAGGAAAGGCTGAGCGATCTAGGGCTTTTCACTTTGCAGAGAAGGAGTGTGAGAGGTGACTTCGTGGGGGTGCACGTGATGAAAAGAGGCATAGATCAAGTGGACAGCCTGAGTCCTTCCCCAGGGTGACAATAGCTCAATTTTAAGGTGATGAGAGGAAAGTATAGGGGGGTTGCCAGATGTAAGTTTTTTTTTACATGAAGAATGGTGAATGAGTGGAACACCCTGACGGGTGGTGGCAAAGGCAGAGACTTTAGGATATTTTAGAGACTCTTAAGATGGGTACATGGATAAAAGAAAAATGGAAGGCTGTGTGGGAGGAAGGGGTTAGATTGATCTTGAAGTACAACATTTTGGCCGAAGGGCCTGAACTGTTCTATGTTCTGATTCATCCCATTGTACTTAATATCCAACATTTTCACCACTGTGTCTGGATTATTTATAATTGGAGGCTGGATTACCCACACAGTTCAACAGCACATCCTAGCCCTACGACTTCTCCCTAAAGAGAATTAGCAGGAACATTACATTAGCGGAATATTCTTTGGGACTTCTATATGCAAGGCCATTTCGCTGTCCTTGATAGTTGCAAAGCTCTATTCTTTCCTTTTGTGGTCATGTAGAAGCAATGCCAGACGATTGATTCTGTTCTGAGAAAGTCACTTTGTTCTGTGGGCAAATGGGAGGTCAGGCAGTAAATGTGAACTTTTGATGCTACCTATATCAGGAAAATAAAATCAAGCAAAAAAATTCACATGCTTTCCCCCTAATTCCCAATCTGGGATCAATGGAATAGAGAACCCCTGCTGTACAACATTGCAAACATAAGAAAATCTGCAGATGCTGGAAGTTCAAGCAACAGACACAAAATGCTAGTGGAATGCAGCAGGCCAGGCAGCATCTATAGGAAGTACAGTCGATGTTTCAGTTCGAGACCCTTCATCAGGACTAACGGAAAAAAGAGATAGTAAGAGATTTGAGAGGGGGAGGAGGAGACCTGAAATGATAGGAGAAGACAGGTAGGGGAGGGATGGAGCCAAGAGCTGGACAGTTGATTGGCAAAGGGGATACAAGGCTGGAGAAGGGGGTGTATCATGGGACGGAAGGCCTTGGAAGAAAGGGGAGGGGAGCACTGGAGGAAGATGGAGAACAGGCAAGTAGTTATTGTGAAAGAGAAAAAATAAATAAATTAGGGATGAGGTAAGAAGGGGAGGAGGGGCATTAATGGAAGTTAGAGAAATCAATGTTCATGCCATCAGGTTGGAGGCTACCCAGACGGAATATAAGGTGTTATTCCTCCAACCTAAGTGTGGCTTCATCTCGACAGTAGAGGAGGCCATGGATTGACGTATCGAAATGGGACGTGGAATTAAAATGTGTGGCCACTACAACATTGTGTTGTTTTGTGTAGTAGTCAAGTGCAACCTATCCTTGTTTGTCCCACCCTCCTCAATTCTAGAAGATGTGGTTATGGTAGAGTTTTAGCTTTTAAAAGAAAATCGCTTCTGGGTTGTGGTTAATAATGGGGCAAATGTATCTTCAGAACAAAAATGCAACTGATTTTTAAAGCTGGAAATATTTCATTTTACACTAACCAAAGCAAAACATTCGTTGTTGAGATTTGTTTGATAAAACTCATAATCTGGAAACTGAGGCAGTATGGTTGCTTTTCTTCCCTGTTTTTTGTGCAGAATCTTCTACATGTTTTATATGTGTGCAGAGAGAATTACTCAGAGTATGAATCTGTGGCTTAAGGGCACTACAGTAATGTAGCAGTTAGCGCCACGCTATTATAGCTTGGGTTGTTGGAGTTTGGAGTTCAGTACTGGAGTTCTCTGTGAGAAGTTTTAACGTCCTTCCCGTGAGTGTGGGTTTCCTCCGGGTGCTCTGTTTTCCCACTACAGTCCAAAGTTAGCAGGTTAATTGGTCATTGTAAATTATCCTGTGAATGGGCTGCGGTTAAATAGGTGGGTTGCTGGGCGATGCGGCTTGATGGGCAGTTGGGGCCTATTCTGCACTGTATCTCTAAATAAAATAGTGATATTGTCAATAAAAGCCTTTTAACGTAATTTTAATTATTTTTAAGCTCGTGCTGTCTCTCACTCATTTATTCTTCAGTACATTTTGTGGTCATTTGCTGATGTTTCCTTTATGAACTTCCTTCGTGTATCTGGTTAGTATATGGAGCTTTTTGGTTCTTTGGGAGATCGGGAAGTTTTATCAGTGAGTCTCATCGTGGTTTATTGAGACAAGAGATATATATAGGTTCTGCAGATGCAGGAGGTCCAGCGTGACACAGGCAGAATGCTGGAGGTGTTTGGAAAGGAATAAATAGTCGACAATTCAGGCTGAGACTCTACATCAGGACTGGAGGGGTCAGGGATGGGGAGAAGAAGCCAGAATTAGGTGGAAGGAGGGCAAGCTAGAAGATGATAGGCGAGGCCAGATGGGTGGGGGAGAATGAAGAAAGAAGCTGATCAATGATGGGTAGAAAAGAAGGAACCTGATAGGAGAACAGACCATGGGAGAAAGGGAAGGAGGAGGGGTACGGGGGGAGGTGATAGGCAGGTGAAGAGAAGTAAGGGGGTGCAGAGTGGGGAATTGAAGGGAGGAGGGAAATTACCGTAAGTAGAGAAATCAATGTCATCAGGTTGGAGGCTACCCAAATGGAATATGAGGTGCTGCTTCTCTAACCTGAAAGTGGCCTCATTGTGGTGGTACAGGACATAATGGACCAGTATGTCGTAATAGAAATAAGGGTTGGAATTCAGATGGTTGGCCACCAGGACATCCTACTTTTTGCAGATTTTGCGTAGGTGCTCCTATTGTACTTTGAGTTTTACCAGTGTACCGCAGGCCAGATCGAGTAGATGACCCGATCAGATGTGCAGATGAAGTGTCGCCTCACCTGGAAGGACTGTTTGGGCCCCTGGATGGAGGTGAGGGAGGAGGTGGATGTGCAGATGTAGTACCTCTTCAGCTTGCAGTGCCAGGAAGGAGACTAGTGGGGAGAGACAAATAGACAAGGGTATGTAGATTATTTGGTTAGAGCTGCTGGTGGCTCATTGGGCTAGCACATACTGTGGTATGCATTCAACGCTAGTTGAATGCTAGTCAGATTGCATTATGTAATTAGCTTGAACAATTAGGAGCTAAATAAAGGGAAAAATTAAGCACTTTTTTTACTGGGTATCACCAGTGGTGAGATCATGGCAGCAGATGGTTCACATAAATGACAACTAGTGCATTAGAAGTGGTTGATAGAAGCTTCTGACACCTTGCCCTGTTGGTGGTGTTGTCTTGTGATTGATAAAAGAACAACTTTTTTTTAATAAGAGAAAAGAATTCGACTGGATGGAGTAGTATGAATGTCTTTGCTCATCTAGATTTGCATCATGTCGTACACTGTGTAAAGTACTTGCTCCCTCTCTGTGCACTATACTATTTGCAAAATAAATATGGAACTTAATACAGATGTCTTCTACTCTTTGCTTGCTGTTGCCGTGTCTACCAAGGTTCCAAAATATTTTAAGTTTGGTTTATAGAACTCCTGTTGTAAGTTCTGCCGCAGGCTGTTGGTAGAACTCTGCACTGAGGATCTGGAGAATCTTGTGCTCGTTTCCCAATGTGCGCTGAGAATTTTGTATCACTAGGTATGTGGCAGTTACCAACATGAGCTTGATTAGTGGTTTAGTGGGGGATCTGAGAGATTTTTTTTTCTTCCCGCCCTGTGATTTGTTGCAGTTGGGGAAAGTAGCATCCGAAAAGGTGGCGAAGGAAGATACCCTCGCAACATTTAAGAACAATCTGGACATGGACTTGCTTTGTAACCTACTGCCCCGCTGAGTGCTGCTCAATCAGATTAATGCATTTCAATGTATATGATGATCGTAGTGAGCTGAAGGTCAGTTTCGGAGCAGAATAACTCTCTGGCTCCCAAAGCTGAGTGGGGTTGGGGTGGAATTCATTATTCTCAAGTATTAGATTTGGTTCTTTCCAGTGAGTTGCTGGAAGGTGCAGGTGTGCATGTTGGTTGGGGAAAGGGCTTTTTTGCGGTGCTCCTGGATTGTCAATTTGTTTTTACCAATGCCTCTTCACATGTTAGTGAAGTGAGTATTAAGAAATAAGAGTTCATAATTTGTTAAAAGTACTGTAAGTGTTCTACTTCCCCATTCGGGGGGTAAGGATGCAACTAGGTATTTGTAGATTGAATTATGTGGACTTCTATCTGGCTTTGCTTTGTCTTAAATCATCATCATTCCCAGAGAACGTAAACAGTGTGTGAGGGTGTCACTCTCATAACCTCCAGAGGACTTCTGTCAGCGGAGGAAGAGATGGAAATGGAATGCAAATTGCAGTCTCGGGAGGTTTGCCGGAACAAATTAGCTAAGCCATTCGGAACTGGGAATGTCGCAAATTCTGTCTGCTGCTCTGTACATTTCTTGGCGGAGTTGCTGGAGAATGATACTCTTGTAATTGCATGTGGAATTTTATTTTACAACACTGGTGGCGGGAACAGATGCGGAGCCATTCCAGTCTCTTATGATGCAGTTTGGTTTCATGATGGAATTATATTAACATTCTGAAATGTGTTTACTGCATTGACAGTGCAGTCTGTTGTATCTTCTTCCAGAGCAGATTTGGGAGACCATTGCAGTCAGAACAGTTCACTTGTGTGCTCTTGTGTGTGGGATTGTCAACATCTGTGGGTATCTGGGCCAGTCTCCTGCTGAAGATGATATAATACAGAAGCACCTCATTCTTTAGATGTAAACATTCTCAACCCTAGTGTTTGTGGTTTTAAATACCAATGAATTGTTAATTATAATAAAACCTGAGGTTAACTAGCTATAAATAACCTTAATCCTATCTGGATATCACGTATGATGCCAACAGGCTGAATAAACTTAGAAAAGCTGGCTCTGTTATGGGAGTCAAACTGGACACTGGAGGCTGTGGTAGGACAAAGGGACCGTCCATTGTGGACAATGTTTCTCACCTTCTGCATGCCACGTTGGCCGAACAGAGGAGCACTTTCAGTAAAGGGCTAAGAGATCTGTGCTGCTCCGAAGGGCACTATATGAGGGCATTTTTATCCTATGCTGTTAGGCTATTTAATGAGTCAACCTATAGCTGGGAAAGTGATGATCCCCTCCTGTTACACTGTTTGAGGTAACTTATTTTTTTAATTCTTTCTTACTTCTCTTCTAATATTTGTATATCTGTGCACTTGTAATGCTACTGTGATACTGTAATTTCCTTTGGGGTCAATGAAGTATCTATCTAGTATTTCCACAATGAAGATTTCAAAATGTGCCATACTCTGAAATTCAGAATTTTCCCTCAAAAATGAAGTAGTGTCCGATGGTATTGCTTTGCATGTTAGAGAGAGAGAGAGAAGCTCACTAATGACTTGGTGGCTGTAATGAAATTGAATTTGTCTTTGAGTCCACACCAATCACAGTGGCGTAGCAGTTAGCAAGACGCTATTACAGCTCGGTGCGTCTGGGTTCAGTTGCGAGATCCTCCGTGATGAGTCTTTGTACAGCCTCTCCGTGGAATGAACAGAATTTCTTCAGGTCCTCCAATTGCCGTCCACGGTCCAAAGGCTTACGGGGTAGGTTAATGGGTCATTGTAAACTGCTTCATGATTAAGTTAGGATTAAATTGGGTTTGTTGGGGGTTGATGAGTGGGGCAGCTCAAAGGCCAGAAGGTCCTACTCTGCACTATATCTCTTAATAAAAATATCTATAAGGTGTGCCAATTAAAGAACATTACCATGTGCTTTTTATTGAAGTAGATTATGCAGTGAAATCTCTGCTTTAGTTCATACTGATCAGTGTACTATGTGTGTTTTATTTTCAATAGAGAAAATGTTATCAGAACAGCGTCTCCTTGGGAAGAAGTAATCCTGCAGGATGACTTGGCAACGCTTTTCTTGAAAGTTGATTAGTTTTATTTTACTTTCTTGAAACCTGGGACTTTCCTGATAATCTTAGATCTTCACCAGTCTTTACAAACCCTCTCTCGCTGTTCATATAACCAAGTTTTTCAACGTATTTCATTGACAGTGGTAGGCAAAAGCCAAGCAGGATCTGGTTATGTAACATTGACTTCTGGGTCAGCTGAATGGATTGCTTCAGTCCCTCCATGAAATAAGTTCAGAGCACCAGTTTGTAATGCGATTTCTTGCTTGTGCCTCATTGGGTACATGACCTGGAGAGTCTTGTGATGCTCCATTTTGTTTAATAAATAGCCATATCTGTTGTGTGCCATGTGAACATGGTTCGCAGTATTAAATCTGTAAGTGGGAGGCTGGAGAATCAATGGTAAAAACTTCAACCACACTTTTTTCCTGGACCGCCTCGGTCCACATCATGGTGCCAGCAGGTCTGTGTCAGACTGTTGACGAGTTTTCAGCTTGCCTGTTCAGATGCTTGCTGTGTTCAAACTTGGCCAATGATGCTCAAAAGTAAAATTTGAAGTTCCATAAAGCTACGCCTTGGGTTGTATTTTCTGCATTAGCAATCATTGCAGTACAAGTAACTGGTAACTTATTTGACAATTTATAAATTGCCAAAGGCTGTAGGTCTGAAATGCGTCTGGCCTAGCATTCTTTGGTAGGAACCCCATTCTAATTAATATGCGTACGCTCTTCCTGTGCATTCGTTTCTCAAGTGTAAGTATTCTAAGAGCTGTAGCTTTTCCTCTTAAAATGTTAAGACGACCCAACGCAATTGCATTAGTGTCAGGTCTTCCCAATACCAGTACAGGGGAAACGACTGAGGAAAGAAGTTTACATCAGTTCTAGGAATCTACACATTAATCTGATGTGGGATAAATTTATTCTAGAACATCTGATGATGTTTATGAATCTTTTCAGAACAGAAGTTTCCTCTGCCATTTCAAGCTATCAGTACATAAATCATGTTCTCTTGTTGCCAATTTCCTTCAGCTTTGGGCTGTTAACTGAGACTGACCCTGATGTTGTGAAGATATGTCCAATCGAATGCTGTTGAAATTACAGCTAGTAATCTCTTCATAGTTATCCCATGTGTAATGTTGCATCATCATACTTTCTACGCTGCTGAAATATTGATGCATACTTTTCATTCCTCCAGGCTTGATTCTTCTGTACTTTCCATTCCATGTCTCTCCTCTTATAGTGCTGTGTGTGTGTGTGTGTGTATATAGAGACCCGTATCAAAATCAAGTTTATCACCTCGTATGTATCACGAAATTTGTTTCTTTTTGCGGCAGCAGTACCATGCAGTATATAAAATTCCTATAGTAAAAGCCTTAAGCACCCTAGCTATATATACACCTAAGACATTTGCACTTCTACAAAAACCAGATATTCAAATATTGCTGCTGACTTTCTAACCAATGTCAAATTCCTCTAATCACATTTTGCTCACTAAACTTAGCCATGCCCCAATTTAACATTTGCGATCTTTGTTTGAAACCTCCCCCCTCCCCCTGTGGCCATGGTCCCTGCTTCTGGATTCTAGTTTCTTGGGCTTTGACCATGCATTTGCAAGTACTAGAATTACATTTGTGCACTTCTGTTGTTCCATCTCTCGAAGGTGGTATTCCTCTGTCTGCTGAGCATGGGAAATTGTATTTGGCCAAAATACAAAGGATATATGAATTTTTTGACAGAAGAGGTTGATGAAGGGTTTGGAAATTGAGTTAGAATGTTTAGTTATTGAACACTTGAAAAAGCAACAAAAATGCTAAAGAATTAATATTCCTGACTTGTGTTACGCAAATTTTGATTAGTGAAAAATTTTAGCATCCAAAATTTGCCGTCATCTTTTGAGATGATCATTGATATACAGTAAGTTACTAAGGGCATTGTGACAGTTTTTCTTTGTTCTAAATTTATTAAATTGAAGTGGATATGTGCATTTTGCTTTCTCCCCTCCCATGCAGAGCAGCGTAAAGCTGAAACAGACCTCACTTATTCCTGACTAGACAAATTGATCACAACACATTGTCAGCAGAGGCAGTTTGCATTCCTGATCTCTACTCAGTTCATTCCATGCATTCCAATTCCAGTTAGAATGTGGCGTATAGTCTCGGAGCAAATACAGATCTCTAATGTTCACTTGGGCTGGATGAAAAGATCGTAACTTGTGGGTTTACAAGCTGTATTTTGGTTTAAATGGCTTAATTGACAGTGCGTGATTGGTGTTTTTTTTTTTGGAAAAAAAAAAGAAATAGGTTGGTAACTGGTGAAGCAGAACTTCAGACCTGATGAATGTTTAGCGATGTAATAATTTGGCCAGGTTCCAAAGATGTGTTGTTAAACCGTCCAAGGGTTCTGCTGCTACTTGGAGATTTTGGAAGCTGTGCCAGATGATTTCTGATGTGATCTGAAGGATATCTGGATCCCTGAGGTCCCTGATACCTTTGTTCATTTATGCTCAGACTTTAACCCTTGTATATTCCAGCCCTCTTCCCTTAACCATTTGTGATGACCCAATGCTCTGTATGCTGTTGTGATTGCGACAATGACTTGCCTATTTGTGTCTGTCTGTGTAGAGACATTGGTCAATGTTAAGGAGGAAACTAGGAAAATGGAGATGGGTGTTGCATTTGGTGGAATGGGGTGATGATGGTTGGTGTCTGTAATCAGCTAGTTAGTGATTGACTTTTCTGTCTGGGAATCAATTTTTTTTTCATTTGTTTGATCCAAATTAAAGCAGCAAACTGAAAGAGAAAGGTGTGTATATTTGAAATTGTTTTGAAGGATGTAGACAACATAGCAATTGTGTAAATTTAAAAATTCCATTCACAGCAATTTGTTTCCTTTTACATTACATGTTGTATAGTAACACTACAATTTTTATTCATTAAAGCGGATGGTGACATAATGCAAAACGTTTGCTGGCACTGAAATGGAGAACAACAATGGAAGTTCACAATTGACTTGTTCACAGACAGGATGACGACTCCATGCTGTTTAAAGTGTAGTTAACAATGCAGATTATACATGTAAGATTTTGGTCAGTCACGTGCCCAGTTCCTGAAATATCCTATTGAATGATTATTAATTTACAGACTTGGTAGATGCAGCAAGCACTGTGCAGCTGTTGTAGACACCCTAACATGGATGTGTATGTTTATGTAAATATGTGTACTATATTTGTCAATGTGGAGAGAGAGTTTGTAAATCTGGCGAAAGTGAAGGATGTTGGGAATGGCGAGGGTAGAGTGTCATGCGAGGGATGTGGGACAGGGAGCAGAGGGATGGGGAGGTAGTGGTGTAGATGCAGACACACAGAGGCCAGAGACACAAGGCAAGGTCATTTGATTCCAAACTTGGTTTATTGGTCATTAGAGAATATCTTTCTGGCATTTCACACTCCCTCCCTTCTTCCTTCCCCTTTTCCCAAACATGATTCCCCTCTCCCTGCCTCCTTTCCACTCTCTTTCTCACTCTCAGTCCACAATATAAAGACCCGTATCAGAATTGGATTTATCATCACCAACGTATGTCAGGAAAATTTGATTTTTTCTTTGCAGCAGTACCATGCAATACATAAAATTACTACAGGACTGCAAAAGTCTTAGGCACCCTAGCTATACAGATATATGCAGTACGTGCCTAAGATTACTCTTGTGGAGGACTGTATTAGTTGTATGTGAGTAGCTAACTTGATTTATTGACTCTCCCAATTCATTTTTGGCATTTGCAATTTCCATTTTTCATCCAGAAATGCATGGTGGTAGGAGTGATATTAAACATTGGAAATGTCCAGTGCCAGTGTACACAGAGCCACAAAAGCTGTTTGTAATCCACTCTTTCCCACTAGGTCATTTAACTCTGAGCTACTGGCAACCTTTCAAAATGGTTTTGCTAGAAAGGTTGACCAACAAAAAATTGTGGTAAATAATGGCGTGAAGGAGAACGTTCTTGTGTCCCACCCTGCTGCATAACCACTCCTCCCACCACACCATCCAAATAAGTAGAAACCTCATGGTGAAATGGCTGACTGTTGGTGTTAGTAAGTAAAATAGATTTTTAAAAGATGAATTTGTGGCAACTTGAAGTGTTCTTCAGGGTCAGAATTTCCATTTGAGTGGTAGTCATCCAGCACATGATTAAATCCTCTGGCCCACAATGTTCACACCAACCAGCAATACTGATCCCATTAACTAATACTTAGTCCGTAGCCTTCTAGGCCTTGTCATATCAGTTGCTCATCCAGAAGCTATTAAGATATCAATATTTTAATAGTATTGGGATGAGCAGTTGAATCCATTTGACTGGGTGGGGAAAGTATCTTCCGTATCCTTTTCAATATGCTACCCTTAAACCTGTACCCTCTAGTTTTAGAAATCTCAGCTTTGGGGAAATGATTCTTGCTCTGTATTCAACTTGCATCCTTCGTACACCTTGGCCACCTCCTAACCATTATCTCCTCAAAGTTGAAATGCTCCAGGTAACATCCTGGTTGAATCTCTGCTTTTTGTAGTGTTGTCATGTATTTCCTCAACTGTGCAACTAGAACTGCATGCAGAATGCCAGCTGTAGCCTAAACAGTGTTTCATATAGTTGTAATCTCCCTGCCTTTGGATTCTGTGCCTGGCTATTGAAGGCAGACATCTTTGCTGCTTTTGCGACCTATTTACCTGTGCTGCCATCTTCAGGAATCCTTAAACTTGTACAACCGTCCCTTGTTCCTTTACACTCCCTGGGGTCCTACCATTCATTGGTTAAAGTATGAGCCACAGACTTCAACGTTATGAAAAGTTTTTTTTCCAATATGTGCTGCTTTTGTGTCTGACTATTTATCACTTGATAAGCACTCTTAACAGCAGAAATTGCACATGGACTTGTGGGATAATATTTTGTGGAATCAGCTAATTGGAATTCAACCTAACCAAGTTTCTTCACAAACCTGGGTCATTGTGAAGAATCGGAGCTTGTTTATCAAAGGAGTATAAACAAACTATCATTATTTCAGAAGGAAGCTGAATCTTGTTTAGTGTGGTTTGTGAGGTATGCTTCTTCACAGTGTCAGCTAAAACGATGTCTTGCATCAGGGTGACAGTCACGTTCAAATTTCTGTATTTAAGATAAAAGGAAGCAGGAACAGCTCTTGGCAATTTAATGCCAGTAAGACGGATGGTATATAATTACCTCCAGAGTTCTTTCATGACTCGAGGCCTGGGAAGCTTCTGCAGAGAACAGCTTTCAGAGAAAGTTCTGGCTTTTGTAAGATATCTTGGCCATGTAATGAAACTGGTTTGTGTAAGCTAAATGTAAATTTGTGGATGTTATCCAAAACCTGCAGAAAGCTCATACTGTCGTCTTGATTCAGATGAAGGAAAGAAAGTAAAAACGTAGCTCTCAAAACACTGCTTTTGTGCAATTAATTGCTGGTAAGAATTGTCCTTGTTTTGTCCTTGTTGCACTTGACCCACTTCAGTTTATTACACACGTAACAAGGTTAAAGAGATGCTTCAGTTCATTTGATCTTCCCCTTCCTGAATGCCATCTCCATACTGCTGTAGTTACCTGTTCGGAATTGTCTTGTTTACAAATGGAAAGCCAAGGGAGGAAGCTTTCTTTTCAAGAAAGATTCATTATCTTTCTTTTAAAGAAAATTATAGATGTTCCAAGCTGCTCTTAAATCCTGAATTCCTGCTGTGTCATTTGGGTTATTTCTCTGTGCTTGTTGCTGCTCTATAAATGCCTGTTTCAATATTTTCCAGCATAATTTACCCAATGATGGGAAATCCTCTGAGATGTTGCTCTTTTTAGTTGTGAAAAGTGTATTTCCATTGGTCATTACTTATGTTTGACCTAGTTGTGTTTCTTTTGCTGCCTTTTGAGACCAGATGGTTCCAACCCATCACGAGAACTAAATCAGAATCAGGATTCTATCATTGTCCTATGTCATGAAATGTGTTACTTTACAGCAGTAGGACAGTGCAAAATATGAGAATTGCTTTAAGGTATAATACCAAAAGCTGACTACCGAGGTAGTGTTCGGGGACTATTCAGAAATCTGGCGGAGGAAAAGAAGCTGTTCTTCGAACTCAATATTTTATCAAATAGCATTCATAATTTGCCATCCCTAAATTAAACTTTCCCATACCATCTGCTCCTATCCCTGTCCAAGGCTATGGTAAAGATCAGTGTTGTTGTTCACTGTCTCCAAAATGTTCACCCACCAGGAGGTCAGACTAGACCCTGTATCTGGTAATAGGCAATAAAACTGATCACATGTCAACACTCCTTCCTGGACACACCAATTTCTGCCCCATATAAATCTGGCAGACCGAGGTACTAATTAATATTAGGGAAGTTGATGTCACCCACGATAATACTTTGATTTTGCACCTTTCTAAACTTTCCCTTTTGATCTGCTTCTTAGTGCCTTTGTGCTATGGGGGGGGGGAGTTGGAGGGAGGGGGTGCATGTAGAATGCTCCCAATAGCGATTTATCTCCCTTGTTTTCTGACTTCCACTCACACTTGACTCAGTAGACCGTCTGTCCATGACATCCTTCAGCTTTGTAGCTGTGGGGGAATCTAGGACCAGAGGGCACAGCCTCGGAATAGAGAGATGTCCTTTTGAAATGGAGATGAGGAGAATTACTTTAGCCAGAGAGTGGTGAATCTGTGAAACCCGTTGTCCCCAACAGGTTTGGAGGCCAAGTTATTTGGTATATTTAAGGCAGGGGTGGATAGATTCTTGTTTAGTCTGGGCATGAAGGGTTACAGGGAGAGGGTAGGAGATTGTGCTTGAGAGGGTAATGGATCTGACATGATGAAATGCTGGAGCAAACCTGGTGGACCATATTTTGTCTCCTGTATCTTATGGTCTTGTACAATCCCTGATTAGCAATGCTACACTCCTACCTGTTTTACCTTCCTCTCCTGACCCTTTTGAAACATCAGACCCCTGGAACATCCATTCTTGCCCTTGTGGCGGCAGAGTCTCTAGTGGCAATAATAATAACAACTGCAGCATTTTTTTTGTTTGATTTGAACTCCTTTGTAATAGTTGTGGGAAAAAAGTGAAGTATTAGAAAGATTTCTCTTTTTTTAAAAACTCCAAGTTACTTTCATTTCAGAGTATGCAGTTTAGTTGCATAATGGAGTATCTGCTGATAAGCCAAATCTATTTGTAATTTAGTCTTTGGGTCCCTTCAGGCTTTATGATTACTGTAAATTTAGCTTCATTACTGCTCTGAAGTCATGTTTTTTGTTTAAAATGCATACCTACTGGTATGAGTTTATTTCAAAAGTGGGGAGGGGGATTGGTGTTTTTTCTGCTGCTTGTGCGAAGGGAGGGGTCTTCGGGGCTTTGTTTATATCATTCATTCTGTGGGATTTCTTGTTTTGTGGATGTCTGTGAGGAGTACGAATTTCAGGTTGTATACTGTATACACTCTCTGATATTATATGAACTTTTGTAAGTGCAGTAGAAAGAAAACTTGACTTGCATTACCAATTTGGCATGATTTCAACTCTCTGCAGTTGGTGGCACAAAGAAGAACATGTTGCACTCTGCAAGTGAAAACAGACGGTTACTAAAAGGATATCAATGGTCCATTAAGTGCAGCTCAGCAAAATTGAGCAATTTTGTACAAATGAAACTCAAGTTCTTTGCTTACTGTTCGGAGACTCTATAGATAAATATAGAATGATGAGAGATGTTGATAGAATGGGCGGTCGGTACCTTTTTCCCAGCGCAGTAGTGGGCAATACCAGAGAGCATAATTCTAGGGTGACTGGAGGAACGTTCAGGGGGAATGTTAGAAGTAAGTACAGAGAGGGTGATAAATGCATGGAATACACTGCCAGGGGTGGTGATAGAATAAGATACACTGGGGACATTTAAGAGATGCTTAGCAGGGCACCTGGATGAAAGAATAATGGAAGGCTGTGGGAGGGGAGTGTTTTTGAATGTGGAGTAGGTTGAAAGATCAGCACCATATTGTAGCTGAATGGCCTGTATTGTTCTACCATTATACAAGTGGCTGAGTTAACTTTCTAAGCCGATCTCTCAGAATGCAGAGAGACAACCCGACATCGATCTTTCCCAGTTCCCCCACTTTTCTGCTTGTCCCTTTTCATGAGTGAAGTATCTGAATTGCTAGTAACTTCAGCTATGTGAATTCACTGTATTTCACATGAATCCTGGCAGTGACAGATAAGGCAAAGAAAGCATACCTTATCGAATCACCTGAAGTTTAAAATGTTCTCTTTGGAGTACAGATCACACTAATGTAATTGAAGCTACCAAATCCTGTCTGATGCAGCTGCCTTCTGAAACAGAGCAGTTGGCACATTGCAGGTGAGAGTTTCTGTGGTAGACTATCACGTCATATACTTATGAGCTGTTTGGGAATTCGAGGAGGACAAAGGGGAGGAAACCACTTTGATCTAATTTTTCAAATCATTAATTTAGTGATCTGCTCTTATCTCCCTTTTTTTGTGGTCACTTAAGTTGATATATTTTATTAAATGGTACCCAGTGGTCATTCAGACTGCCCCGCAAGAAATGCGTCAAGGACAGGAACTTGGACAGATCTTCAGGCTCAAGGGATGAATTGGTTCTATTCCAGTTTTGTGGTTTCTGGGTAGCTGCTGCAGACAATATGGGTTCTGCAAGCTTACACTGGCAATGGGGCAGGTGGGTGGTTAAAAAGGTGACCAAATTTTTTGGACCATTTTACACTATTCTTTAGTGCACTTAAGAATATCAAGATTCCCAACATTCTGAATTCTTGTTCTTCATTTTGAGTGGCTGTGGGCCAGGGTTAAGGATTCCCATGACCTGGTGTAGAATGTATGTTTTTTTAAATTTTGAAAACGCTCCTGTATTATTTCCTCTGTGCACCTGGTAATTTTTTGCCATGATGTAGTGGCTATTTGGGGAATTGGAATCAGGCTTGCTCATAACGTGGCTGGCCCACTGTAGTTGACCATGCGTAATCGGTGCTTAGTGCTGACATGCTGGCCTGGGAAGAGAGGTTGACGGCTGTTTACATATCCTGCTAGGAGACATGGAGGATTGAACCGAGGTGATGCCAGTCGTATCTCCTTGTGCTTGCTGTGCGTGGTCCATTGTCCAGGGAGGCAGGGATCACTTTTGCAGGGCAGAGTTAGTGGTAGTGTTAGGATTGAAGTCCTCAAATGACGGAAGGGTGTGCTGTTCAATAATGAATTTCTACCTTCATTGAGAGGTAGCTCGTGGGACGCAGAGCTACTCGGAGGTGTTGCCGTCCAACCTGTGCCACTGCCAGTATAGAATCAAGGTCACCCTGGTCTCAAGTCCTCAAACCGCATTATGCAGATGCACATGCATACTTTTTGTGGGGGGGGGGGGGCGGGGGAGAGACACAATACAAGTCATGATCTAGTTTACTGAAGCGTGGGAGAGAGGAGACTTGTTTCACATCTGCAAATGGTGGTATTTTGCCAACATGTCCCCACTGTACAATGCAGCACAACAATTCTCCTGGAAGTCCTAGCTACCTTGGCACTGCACAAATAAAAGTTCAGTTTAGTTGTTACTCCTCACGAGCATTATACCCATTTGGGGCTGGAACAATCTTCCCTATCACAAGCACGAATGAGATTTAAACCCCCCCCCCCACCCCTTCCCAAGTTATACTTTTCAATTCCCTTTAACATTTGGAGCCATAGTAAAATGATATTTTTAAAAAATCAAGGGGAACATGGGAAACTTCACTCAGAGGGTTGTGAGAGTGTGGAACAAGCTCGATGTTAACGTTTAAGAGATGGTTGAGGCATGGAAACCTGTGCAGGTCAATGGAAGTTTGCAGTTTAAATGGTTTGGCACAGAGTAGATGGGCCAAAGGGCCAGTTTCTGTGCTGTACTCTTCTATGTAAGCCAACTTTTAATTCAATGCATGCATGAAAGATTCCATGTGTCACAACTAACTGGGTAACATGAGAATTTGACTCTTTCTGGCAGGTCTTTACTTAAGAAAGTTTCCCTGCTCTTCCTCATTTTGCCCATCCCCAGCAGATTCTGAGAATTTTGTGCTGTTAGCAGAATGCTTTCAATCGCATTTTCCAGATCCCTTGACAAAAGGAAAACACTTTGGTGAATGAGGATGTATCTGGGACTTGAATTGTGCTTTTTAAAAACATTAGCAAGGTGTTTAAGATGACCCATGCAGTGTGGATTTCTTGTTTGTTGGCTGGGGCCATTTTCTCATTTTCACAGTTCAGCTGAAAACAAAGACTCCCTTATCCTTTCACTGAGTACAAGCACTGACATCAGCCTTCCCCAGCAGGCAAGCATTCTGCATTAAAAGTCTATATGAGAGTTGGCAAACTTGACAGAAATCTTCTCTCATGACATTTTATTGATCATTTGTTTCATATTCCTGTTATAAAATGCCGGGCAATAATTGTTGACAATGTTGAAAATTATTAACATGCATCCGACCCCCTAAAATGTCTTGGTTTTCTTTCATTAAATTCATTTTCACTAGCATAGACTTTTCTGACTAGATATCACAATATTGTGTTGTGAATTACTTTATTTGAATTTAGTGTAGTTCAGAGGAAATTAGGAAAATGTGTTCTGCATAGATTCCCTGTGCAGTCGCAAGGGACTTTTATGTTGAAATGGCTTTAGCCTACTCAGCTTTTCATAAGACAGCCTGCCAAGATCCAGGGGCCCAGGACTTTCTTGTGGGAGGACATTGGCTGCCTTCATACTTTTTGACAATGATTAAAGTGAGGTTAGTACCAAAACCTTCCATTCTATTTTTTTTTAAAAAAACAGATGGTAGTTCCATGTTCAGCTGCAATTAATTTTGAAGTTTGAGTCAGTGTGTTCTATATAAGTTAAAAAAAATTATTTGTTCAGCTGTGAACACCAATCTCTGCTATATCATTAGATTACAAGCACTAGTGATTGGTGAAGATGCTGTTCTGGCTTCAGATACTAAAACACTAAGTTTGACTAACTGGAAGCTGCATTTCACCTGGAACCACAATTTTCTTTTGTAGAAAGATACCAATTAAGCATCATCAAAGAATCTTAGGATAGTGCACTAATTTAGAAGAGTGTGTGTGTATACGCACACTATATGCACAGATGCAAAGTCAATATATTTATTTCTTTCATTAAAGAAGAAAGCAATCTGATATGTAACCACCTAGTTAACATTTTTAGTAAGTTGTGGGCAGTTAGAAAATGTGCATTTTAGATCTGATAGTTTAATTGGTAATTAACAAATTAACACTTTGAAGTCCTAGTACAGAAATTGCTGACGAAGGCTCTTTCCTTTGTATGCATAGCCTCTGTAATGGTGCAGAGCACGATCCCTAACTGGGCCCCTTTTAGAGTCTGGCAGATTTATCGGACTGCTGTGTGAGAGAATACTGTACAAAGCAAAAACTAGCAGATGCAGCACTATTTATATATCTCGCATTTTCAGAAACGAGTCACAACTTTAATAGCAGGGTTTTATTTTAATGGTGTTTGTTTTTGCAAATTGGAGTATTTCATTTAAAGAGAAAACCACTACATTTTCATTATATGGATAATACGATCATACTTCTTGGACAATACCACATGGGATTGGCATAAAGTGCAACTTTGGGCACATATGCTGTGATGTACATCTTAACTAATGTGCAAAAATTAAAATTTGGTGTACGTAGATATTCTATGCCAAGAGATTAATTTATTCTGTCAGTTTGAGTTGTTGTAGAGACAACATCCAAAACAAAAACTTGTCTCTCCTCTCCAAGGACATTAAAATGTTACATTGAGAGTTTCCAACCAGATTGAGTGTGAAAGAGTAATCAAGGAGCTTTAAGATGGACCTGTATTTTTTTTCTCTCCATAACTATCGTGATAAATTTCTAATTGGTATATTGTATCAACATCTATATCATTATGTGCTGTGTTGTATAATGTAGGCAGTCGTGGTCGTTTTATGACCATGATTGTTCTTGGCAAATTTTCCTACAGAAGTGTCGTTGCCTTCTGGACAGTGTCTTTACAAGACGGGTGACCCCAGGCATTATCAATACTCTTCAGAGATTATCTGCCTGGCGTCAGTGGTGGCAGAGCCAGGACTTGTGATGTGCACCAGCTGCTCAGGCGAACATCCGCCACCTGCTCCCATGGCTTCAAGTGATCCTGATCAGAGGGCCAACCAGGTGCTACACCTTGCCCAAGGGGGACCTGCAGGCTAGTGGAGGAAAGAAGCGCCTTACACCTCCTTTAGTAGAGACATATCTCCACCCTGCCACCCATGGTATTTGTATAGCTGCTTTCTCCTTTTTTTTTCCATATATTTTTGCAGGAGGTCATTTGGCCTCGAGTATATGGACCAGTTTTAACAATCTATCTCATTCCTCCACTCATTTCACTGCAATTTATTTTATCTCAAATACTTGTTAATGACTTCCTAATTCTCTCTGCACCCACCTGCTGTGTTGCCAGTTAACTCAGCAATGACAAGTGTTTGGACTGTGGGAGGAAACCGCTATGGTCACAAGGAGAGGGTGCCTACTCTCCACACAACAGCAGAAGCCAGAACTGAACCTGGACTTGGGTTACAGAAGATGAGGCAGCTGCACTACCTGCCACAAAGCTGTAGATTAAAAGATTTGAAGTTTGAATTGTACAGGTTGATATTCCCATAATTCATTGGCTGTGAAATATTTTTGTGACTTTTTTTGTACGGTCAGGGAGGAGCTGTAAGTGTAAATTAGGAGGTGGAGGTTGAGACGTTGAGGTCAAGAAGTTTCTTTAGCCGGAGAGTGGTGAATCTGTGGAATTCATTGGCATGGGCTTTTGTGGAGGTCAAATCATTGAATATGATTAAAACAGAGGTTGATAGACTTTTGATTAGTTAGGACATGAAGGGGTATGGGGAGAAGGCAGGAGATCGGGGCCAAAAGGGGAAAATGGATCAACCACGGTGAAATGGCGAAGCAGGCTCAATGGGCCAAATGGCCCAATTCTGCTCCTACATCTTAATGCCTTAAGATGAAAGAATGAAGCAAAGAAAGCCAATTGCTGGAGGAATGCAGCATTTAAAGCAGCATCGATGGAGAAAAATGGACAGTTGATGTTTTGGTTTGAGACCTTTCATCTGGACTTGAGAATAAAATGGAGATAGTCAGTGTAGAGAGGCAACAGCAAGAGGTAGATCAAGGAATGGCATTAGGAAGCTTGTTTTAGGATTGTTGTAGTCAATTTGAAATTCAATTAGTACTATTGCTTTTCCAGTATTAAAGAGCATCATTGCAGAGTCATAGAAAAGTACAGCAGAGAAACAGGCCCTTTGGCCCATCTAATCTGTGCCAGATCATGATTTAATAACGTTGTATACTATGGAGTATCCTAGGTTTATGCTTATAAATGAAGCTGGTTTCTCAGCAACCTTGCCCAAGGTAATTTATATTGCATTTTCATCTTAGTATTGTTCACATTTGTGAAGGGCAGTGTGATTTGGGAGATAATGTGATTGTTAAAGTGGTCAAAGGTGCTTGTCCAGTATGTAAATAGATGACTCCCATTCTGCCAAACCCCCTATAAATTTGTGAGCTGGCTTAGTGCTATTAATAATCCTTGTAGAACATGCAATTTGACTCTTTATTTCTTCTGCTTGTGAGAACTAAGATGATGAGTGGAAGGAAATGGGAAAACTTCTGCTCTGGAATACCATTAAAGCAGGAGGGGCATCCTGCAGGAAGGGAACAAAATTGGTGGGTGTAATTTTCAGGAAATACAGATTAACAGATATTAGTATCTATATTTTTACATGTAAAATAAATCACAGCTGCTTGGAGACTCTGTTACATCATAAATTGCAAAAGTAAGGCTTGAAAATTTGAGTTGTAACCTCTTTATTACTGCTTTGAAGATGATTCTCAACCGCCACCTAAGTTCTTTAATATTGTTACCTTTTTAGTACTTTCTGATTTTTCTGGTTCACCGTGGAGACTGTTTGCCACTACTGCTGGATATGGGGGGGGGGGGGGGCGGTGTTAAAACATTTCTCTCTGGCTTCTTAAAAGCATGAGAGGAGGAGGAATCATTTGAATGCAGGTAATTTTTACATTGGGAAATATTAAGGTCCGCTAAAAGGAAGGAAGGATTTTACCGAGGAAGAGTACCATGATCAATGCTTCACGCCCTTCAGTAATAACATATGCCATTTTTCTGCCTGTCATTTCTCTCAGCTTATTAAATTCTATGCTCTCTAGTTAACAGCAATTTTCCCCCAAGAAAATAGAGTTTAAGACAGTTGTAGCACATTACTACATCTTATTGAGTAGGAAGGTACGGGTTTGATTTGTACTACAATTTAAATGCACCTCAATTCAATTGAGTAGATATTGCCCCAGCAAGTTAGGTAGTTTTCTGCCGTGCTTAAGGGTTAAGAGCTGGGCTTTCTTCGCATTCATATTTGTCTGTAAACCACACATCTTGTGTTCCTGTACCATACTTGTATTGACTACTTGTAACAAAAAAAAGTGGAAAAAAAAAACCTTGGACAACAGAAAAAGAAGAAACTGATTTGTTTGCTGTTAAGTAAAAGCATATGGCTGTTGAAATGGCACATTTCAGTTTAATAAACAATGCTAGTGTTCTAATAATTGTTTATCAGTGCCAGCAGCTTTACAAGTTTAACACTATGAATGCCTGCTTTATTTAGCAAGAGCCCATTTATCAAGAGAGATTGCAATGTTAAATTCAGTACATGATTGTAACTTATGGATAGAATGCACGTGGTAATGAATAAATAGTAGTTTACCCCTTTTATTAAACTTGCAGTCCAGCTGATTAATAACGTTGCGATCACATATATTTGATTCTCTCAATCACTGCATACTCAAAATACTGGAGGAACTCGGCAGATCAGGCAGCATCTATGGAAATGAATAAACAGTCTGCGTTTTGGGCCGCGACCATTCTTCAGGACTGGAAAGGAAGGGGAAAGATACTTGGATAAAAAAGTGGGGGGGGTGTGTGGAGAAGGAGGCTAACTGGAAAGTGATGGCTGAAGCCAGGTGGGTGGGAAAGGCCAGGGGCTGGAGATGAAGGAATCTGATGGGAGAGGAGAATGGACCATAAGGGAAGGAGAGGACCCAGGGAGAAGTAAAAGGCAAGTGAGATCTGGTTAAAGGCCAGAGTGGGGAATTGCGGGGGGGGGGGGGGGGAGGGTGGAGTTGGAGGGATTTTTTTCCCCCTGTTTTCCATCTCTCACCTTTATCATCCCCTCCACTGAGAAAGCTATAACAGAGGGTTTGGTATTTAGCATTAACGGGTTCAGTCCATCTCTTCATTGTGAAGCTTAGGAGCATTGTGGCTGGAGTCCAATATGAGGGCGTAATAAATGGGGAGGAATGATTTGGGAATGTGCTTTGTTACTGATAAAAGTGCACTCCAGCAGATGAAAAGATTGGGAGTCAATTCTAATTGCTTTTGCAACCTTTGCGTTCATGTTGCCAAAACTGATTGATGCAGCTTGGAGTAAGCCAACTAGTGTTTTTAAATAGGTGACAGTGACCCATGAATTGTAGTTGTTATCAATATATTTGTTCTCATTTATGTTATGTAAGATCACTTGTTTGGCAGTAATTCAGAAAAATTATTGCTAGTATGCAATACTGTGACATTCCGAGATTATAATTGGGATCCAGAAATTGCTGCTTTCAGATATTTATAAGAACTTCCCCATTAACAATGTATATTAAGAATCTGAATGGGCAAATTGAAGTATGATTTCAAATTTTCCAAGCCATTAAGTGCCTTGGTATAATTGTGATAAATGTTTCTCTAAATTGTGCAATTACAGAACTAGATTGAATAACATTTTGGGATGGGCTGTTAAATTATTTGTATGTAATCTACTCGTGTATTTCTATTATTATTTTCCTGCTGATGCCTTAATTGTATAGTGAAGTAGTTTTTCCTGTTTCTTCCAGTCATCTCTCCCCTGCTTTCTCCCCTTACCCACATCGTTTGTATCTTTAAACACACTGATCCAAATTGCTAATGATAGAAAAGTCTACGGTTCCATTTCATTTTGAGTATTGCCAGTTCACTCAATGCAAACAAGATGGTTATAGCTTGTTTTCTGATGGTGGTGTGTGTGGTGAATACTAACAGAAACCATTTTGCAGGGCCAAACCTGTCAATGGGGATTTGCGTAAAGATCAACACAGAGAGAGAAGCCGAAGCCCTATAGAACGTGTTGCAATCTCAGCCATGAACCATCTCAGCAATCATGCCTATGCTGGCATAGGACTACCAAGTATGTCAATGGAACAGCCTCTAGCACTGACCAAAAATAGCATGGATACAACTAGGACAGTCAGCATTGGTGTGGAACGACAGCAGGTATAAACACTGGTTTTTGTACTTAGCAAAATCTTTCACTACTGTTTTGAAGCTTGTGCTTTAGAATGTTTTTTTCCCCTCTTGTAAAAATTGGCACATTTTCGCCACTGGTGAAGGTGGCTTTTGTGGGAGAATCTGAAAACTGAGCTGCTGTTCACTGATCTATCCATTGTACGTGCATGGGTGATGTGATGTAAAATTAATTAACTGGTATTAATAATACTCACCTTTTTAACTACTTCTGTGCCCATCAAAGTTTTTCAACAGTAGTGTACATTCCATCATTTGGCCCTCGTGTTGCAGCACAGCCAAAAAGAAACCTGCCAGGTCTGGAGACATCAGCAGTACCTAAGTGTTGGTTTTGTTGGCAGCAGTCTCACCTCCTTGTTGAGTGAACTGTGCATTCAAGTCACATTGCCAGGGCATGAGCAAAGCTGATGCTTTCGGGGGTGTTTGTAGGCAGAGGTGCCTTCGGTTGAATGGGATTTTAAGCTGAGGTATGCTGCAATTCTGTTAATATGAATTTTTAAAAACCTGATTATTCACTCTTGGATGGAACTTGGTGTCTTTATTCTGTTCATTGTGAACTGTTAGCTGTTTAAAATTCCCTCTAAAATCACCTATAACTGCTTTAAGTTGCTCTTTAGTAACATCGCATTCTGTGAAAGTTAGATAAATTCAGATTAATTCTTAGTTTCTGCAATCAGTGCATACTTTACACCAAGGGAAATGGCACTAAAATATTAAAAAGTGGAATAAGTTTGGCACTGCTTCAGCACCTGCAAAATGTTACAAGTATATTGGAATTTGTATTGACTTGATATGGGATTATCTAGAGCAAGGTCCCCAACCTGATGGTATTGGTCCAATGCAATAAAAAGGTCAGGAACCCAAGCTCTAGGAAATTGTCCTATCCTATTCAACCTTATTCTGACAAGGACAAGTACAATACTATGAACAACACACAAAATGCTGGACGAACTCTCTAAATCAGGCAGCATATATGAAGGGGAATGAACAGTTGACATTTTGGGCCTAGACAATTCATCAGGATTGGAACAGAAGGGGGAAGAAGCCAGAATAAGAAGGTGGGGGGAGGGTGGTAAGTAATACCAGCTGGCAGGTGATGGGTGAACCCAGGTGAGGGGGAAGGTGGATGGGTGAGGGAGAGAGGATGATGTAAAAAGCTGGGAGGTGATAGGCTGAAGAGGTGAAGGAATCTGATTGGAGAGTTTGGAGGACCATGGAAGAAGGGGAAGAAGGATGGGCATCGGAGGGAGGTGATGGGCAGGGAAGGAGAAGAGAAAGGGTGAGAAGAAAACCAGGATGGGGAATAGAAAAGAGGAGGAAGAGAGGTTTATAGACTTAGATTAGGGGGAGTTGCTTTGTTGAGCACCATTGCTGCATCAACCACAAAAGGTGGGATTTCACAGTGGCACCCATTTCAATTCAAATTTTCATTCCTGTTATCTGTCGGAAATGTCAGTGTTTACCTGTTTATAAGCAAAGACTTGCTGTATTTGAGTTCATTGGAGCTCTAGTATAAACACTGCCTGCTCTGAGCGCTATTCACCATTATATTCAACTACATAAAGTACATGACAAATTGTATTTAAATTGGCCACTAATGCAGTTCCTCCCCTAAGCAAAATAATTTTCTGAGCACAGCTGAACTAGGGGACAATACTTGATTAGTTTTCCAAAATGCATTGAAGATTAAGGGAATGCAGCAAGATCAGGGCTGTCGTCGAAATAGGCCTGTGGTCTCCAGAGGACCTAAATGATCCAATGGCAGTCGATAGAAAGGAGGTAGTTAGCACTTATCTCGGCCAGTGTCACTTATCCCACTGGCTGCGAATGAAATGTTGTTCCAAACCAGGAGTCTACTCCACTATGTGCCCAACTTATGATGGGGTTGCTTGAATCAAGAACATCAATTGAAACTTGCTTCTCACCTCGGATTCAGCAACGTTACTTTCTGATCCTGCCATTAGTTATGCTAGGTAGTAACTCAGTTTTTTTTAAGGGATTGGTCGTAAGTCATGAAGTGGAAGATGCCTGCCCCGTCCCTCTACTCTTCCTTCACAGGAGAGCTCTTTCAAGAATGCAAGGATAGTCTTACTACCTACTGTTGCCATGTTAGTGATTAGCAGAGCTGAAGATTCCCAAGTGAGGTAGGCTCTTTGCTGATATTTCTGGGCTGGAATCCTTCAACAGGCATTAGGGGCTTTTTTTCAAGTAACTGCCCAAGCCCCCTCAGTCACTCAGTGGGATCAGTGCCCGGATAAACCGGATGCACCTTTGTAAATTGTTACACTTTGCACTCGTAAGGTGTATGCCATACTTCACTCACCTACATGCATACAAGGTAAACTTCCCAGTATTGCAGCAGTGGTAATACTTTGTGCTGAGAATTATTCTGAGGTCATGAAAGGTGCAATTTAAATGCAAGCTTGATATGTTCACATTCTGTCTTTCCAAGGACTTAAAACAAAATGTATAAACTACAAAGAGAGTGTAGGGATGAAGGGCCAGAGTAAGTGCCTTAAATGCTCCAGCTGGAAATTTGGGGAATTTTATGAAGCTAATTAGATCACTTGCTATGTTCTGGAATTCCATTTGCTTAGTGTTTGTGAAGAAAAGAATCTACACGGATCTAGTTCAGACTGATAAAATGCTGCTTGAAGGTACTTGAAGGTGTTCAGTTTGGGGGTTTCCTGAATTTCTTCTTTCCGAGCCTCCAAGATGGTCTCTTACCTGAAGTGGGGGAGGAAGAATGTAACTGGACTTGGTATATGGGGCGTTTCTTGAGAAGAAAAATCTTGCATTTATGTCCATCCTCTGTATGTTCAAGAGTACTTTTACAAGTACTGATTACTTTGAGTGCAGCCATTGTTTGGTTGGTCAATACTGTGGATAATTTTGCACATGACAGCGATTCACATACAAATAACTCCTGTGCTGTTAATTGAAAGTTAGGAAAGTGGATTTTTTTTTGGATTCTGTTATAATGGGGACTGCTGTTTCATCTGAAACATGGTACCTTCAGCAGAGCAGCATAGCTTAAAGCTAGTTCATACTTTAAATACACAGTGACTCATAATTAGGAGCTGAGTTGTAAATTAAAATGTTATAAGGATAGAGCATTCCAGTTGAGAATGCACAGTGTAGGCAGAAATAACTCTGACCTTGACAACACTTTGGTCTTGTTTGCCGAGCCAGTGTTGAGCTACTTGTGGGTCCCATGAGAAGGTAGAACAGTACAGTACAGGTACAGGCCATTCGGCCCATAATGTTGTGCCGAACCAGCTGAAGAGCAAATCAAAAACACCGGTAGACTAATGCCATCTACCTACACTATGTATATGTCCCCCCCACCCCCCATCTTCCTTGTATCCATGTGCCTATCCAAACGTTTCTCAAAAGCCTTCAATGTATTTGCCTCTACCACCATACCAGGCAGCAAATTTCAGGCATCCGCCACTCTGAGAGTTTAAAAAAAAAAATAAATAACTTTCCCCTCTTATCCCCCTGAACCTACTCCGTCTCACCTTCAATGCATGCTCTCTGGTATTAGACAGTTCAATCCTGGGAAAACAGATACTCTCTGTTCACTTCATCTGTGCCTCTCATAATCTTATAAAACTCTACCAGATCTCCCTTTTGCCTTCGCTGTTCCAGAGAAAACAGCCCAAGTTTATCCAACCTCTCACAATAGTACATGCCCTCTAAATCTGGCAGTGTCTATTGCATCCTCTCCAAAGTCCCAACATCCTCCCTATAGTGGGTCAACCAGAAATGTATGCAATACTTTGGAAATGGCCTAACCAGAGTTTTATAAAGTTACAACATAATCTTGTGACTTCTGAAATCAATGCCTCGATTAATAAAAGCAAGCATTCTTAACCATCTTAACGACCTGTGTAGCCACTTTCAAGGAGCTATGAACTTGGATCCCAGGATCTCTCCACTCAGGATCTTGCTCTTAACAGTGTACTATCTCCTTGCATTTGCCCTACCAAGGTGCAACGCCTTAAGTTTATCTGGGTTAAATTCCATCTGCCATTTCTCTGCCCATATCCGCAGCTGGTATAGATTGCGCTGTATTCTTTGCCCGTCACCTTCACTATCCACAACTCCACCAATCTTGGTATCATCTACAATCTTACTAACCCACACATATACATTTTCATCTAAGATCACTCCTATCTTTCACCAAAATGGAATGGATGAATGTTGGATTGTGTAAAGCAGATATGCTAATAATAGTCACTAAGTAGCAAATAGATTTATTTAATTTAAAAAAAAAACATAGTCAATATTTTATGATAAACTTTGGCTACAGTGCCATGCATTCAGAATTTCTGGTACACAACTGGGCAAAAGTCTTAGGCACATTAAGACTATAAGATATAGGAGCAGAATTAGGCCATTTGGCCCATCGAGTCTGCTCCATATTTCATCATAGCTTATCCAATTTTCCTCTCAACCCAATTTCCTGCCTTCTCTCCATATCCCTTCATACCCTGACCAGTCAAGAACCTATGTGCCCCTGCCTTAAATACACATCAAGACTTGGCCTCCACGGCTGCCTGTAGCAACAAATTCCACAGATTACCACTCTTTACTAACTATATGTGCCTAAGACTTTTGTACTGCAGTAATTTTATGTGTAAAACTGTACTGCTGCCACAAAAAACAAATTTTGTGACACGTAGTGATAAATCTGATTCTGGTCCGAGTCTCTGCAGATTGAGAGTGGGAAGGGGGCAGGGAGAGGGGAATCATGCTATTAAGTATTGCTGATTCGAACTATACTAATGCTTTGTTTTTTGTCCGTTCAGAATCGCCCGTCAGTAATTACATGTGCATCTGGTAACAATCGTAACTGCAACCTTTCCCATTGCCCTGTTGCTCACAGTGGTTGTGTTCCAGCAATACCCCAAAGCTACAGGAGACCCTCAAATTGTAAGTTGCATTTTGAGTGATGTTTATGCAAGCAATTTAACTCAATCCAGTCTTGCCTTTGGGTCCTGTTTGTTTTTTAAACACAGTACTTGCCATCTGTGTAGCTTTCTCTTGGTTATTTCAACACTTTCTCTTCCAAGGAGTTTCATATTGGGTTCAAATCACTAAGTTTGCATTATTAAGTTAGTATGGGTTTCTTATCAAATATTTTAATGGGGTTGACAAAGCATTTCTGTCTCTTAAAATATAGTGGTGACTGTATGTAGAGAAAGTAGCTTTTACTTGGGCAATCTTTGGTTTTGGATTGTCCCAGAAACTGGCAACAATATGGTCCAGTAATGCCAAGTGAATGTGAATTAACAAAGCAGACCCATTGCATCTGGGCTTCAGCTGCAGCCAATATAGGTCATGAGAAAAGATCTTTCACATTTCCTCAGTGGCTTTCAGTTTGCACTGTTGTTTCAACACACCCACTGAAGAAATAAAATGGTATTCTCATCAAAATTAAAGTAGAATTTAAAACATTAGCAGGAAATCCATTTTTTTCCCCCAACTAAGTGCTTTCGTCCTTGCATTGAAAAAGAAGTTAACTCTTTGAGGTTAGATAGTATTTCAAATCAGCAAGTTGCTTAGAGGATAGCTTCAATTGTACGGCTTTTAATTACAGAACCAAAGTTATGTCACCCCTTATATTGATACCTGGAACAATATCTGATTGCACAATCATTAAATGGATCGTAAACCACCAATATGATAACCACTTGCTCCCCTACCCCCATTTCACCATTTCTCTATGAATATTGTGGGTGTCTTCATTTCCCAACTGGAATTGCATACTTTTTAGAGCCTCCAATCTCTCCCTTTATTGTGTTTTTTTTAACCTGTAAGGGCTACTAGCTGTTAACTCACGTCACGTCTTTCTCCTATCCTGAGTCTGAATTGCGGATATGTGGACAGGAAAATCAATGTTCTCTTCTTTTACCATGGGCTCCTCTGAGCTTGTTTATACATTTTAGATTTATCTTGCTGATTTTTGCATTCAAGAAAAGTAAGACCTGTCAGGTGACACGAGGTAATTCTGGTCCAAGCATAAAATGCGGAGTGCTTGCTGTCTATTAAAGTAACAATTTTGTGAGATTTGATTAAGATGACCTCTGATCAGTTACTAGAAGAACATTAAATTATTAACATGAAATAATAATAGTAAATAGTCACAGGCAACACACACAATGTGCTGGAGCAGCTTGGCAGGTCAGGCAACATCGTTGGATAGGAATTAACTGTCGAGGTTTTAGGCCGAGACACTGATGAAGCGTCTTGACCTGAAACATTGACTGTTTATTGCCAACCATCGATGCTGCCTGACCTGCTGAACTCCTCCAGCACATTGTGTGTGTGTGTGTATGTGTGTGCGTGCGTTGCTCTAAATTTCCAGCATCTGTACTACCTCTTGTGTCTATATTTACAGGCAAGCCCCCTCTTCTCTCTCTCCCCCCCCCCCACCTTGGTACAACCAATTGGGTTACAGGAATTTGTGGGAAAAATAAATAATATTGTTTTCAACTCGTGCGCAGATGACATAACTTTGTATTCCAAAAACAAAATCACAATGTAGACCATTTTCTATGAACTAAACCCCCACCTCCCGTCCCTTTCCCTTTCCCCCACTGTAATCTGGAGGTTGCCTATATTACAATGAACACATAAGAAAGCCGTCTGTTAATCCATAACAGAAACATAAATGGGGTAATTCTAAGTGTAGCAGGCCTTAAATCACTTTACAAAGCAGATTTTGATGGAGTTGTTAATAGGATGTCATTGTCCACACCATGCACCCAATAGAAGATGAGCAAAAATTCCCTGTTTCTATAAGTGGAATGATCAAGCTGATGTCTTTGACATTTATTGCTCAGCCACTAGGTCCATCCTTCTACTGGCAATAGTTTGAGGATGAATCACATTGTTGGAATCTTGATGTAATATTTGACCCCATTGTGAGCTTCAGACTACAAAGCTCAACCCTTGCTGGGACTACCTTTTTTCCCCCCGTTTGCACTTGTTGTTTCTCTGGCTATCTGCTTCTGAAAGGATCATCCATGTCTCTTTAATTTCCTAAACTCAACATGCCTGTTACGTTCTATCCTTGTTAAGGTCCACTGTTGGAAGACTATTGTATGTTTGCCTGGACCCTTAACCTTACAATTAATCTCATTGTGAGCTTGCACCTTACTGTCTCCTGAAATGTAACATTTTATTCTGTACTCTTTTAGTTTGCATTGTACCATTTCGGTGCACCATTGTAATGAACTGATCTGTTTGAACAGTCTACAAGACAATTTTTTCTTTCTATTCAATATGTGACAATAATATTAATATAAATCGCTTATCCAAAGTTGGCCTCGGATTCACTAGCCACCTTGAACTTGCATTGACCTTATTTAATCAGCTTTTTTTTTTTTGCATGTTCTCATCCTTGTTCAGGTTATCAAACTCCCCTAGGATCTTCAGTCCTCAGATCAGAGATCCTTCCACTCCCAATATCTCACTTCCTTTTCTTCTGGCTGCACAAAAATCCCCAGCCATAACTGTTCCACTGTCACTGTTGTTTCTTTTAGCTATTAAGGCCCTAAGCTGCGGAAGTGAACCACCCTAGATATCACCATTTGTGCTTCCTCCTTTTGACTGAGATTTTCATCAGCTGCATGAATATATCCTTGTTATTAAATAGTTTTTTAATAAAAGTTTACTATGGACTGCCTTGGAAAATGTTACAGTGTTGACAGTGCCGTATAAATAAAACATGTTGGTTGGATCCAAAACAAACTTGGTTCTAGTTACATCAGCAGTTTATTTCAGTTTCAACCAGAAAATCTGGATCAATCAGGGAATCTCGATCTTGCTTGTTCTCAATTGTATCCCATGTGTAGGTTTTTAAACTTTCACACAGCACAGTCCAGATCGATCAGCTATTCTTAACATAAATATCATTAAATGATAGTCCTTGCGAATTAAAGCCAACAAATGGCTTTTACAGTTACTTCCTTCACTGTGTTAAATGTTTCAGGTTGCTTGTGTCAGTATCAGTACATCTTTTCTTGTAGAACGGGATTTAAAGTTCTTTTCAATTTACTTTTGCCTGCATACTTTGTTTAATAATCAGCATATAAATGCAGTTAGTAGATTCTGAATTATGACCCTTAGTATTTTTTTAAGAGTGCAGATATTTAAGTGTAGATATATAGTTAATCTATTTTGATGTTCATTGGTACATCAAATGAATGCCGGTGTAGTCTCCAGACAAAATGTGTAGTAAGAGAATCAGGTTATGCAGTTGTAATTTTGACAATTTATAAATATCCATGTTTTGAAACATAAAACTGAAAGCTCATATACAGTGGATTCCGGTTAAATGGGCCATTTGGGACAACTTTAAAGAACAAAATCTAATCAAGAATGTAGCTGGCATTCACTTTGTGTATTTGAGATACTTTGCCACTTAATTGGGATGAGAGACTATTTGCCGATCAGTTTCCACCTAGTCTGTCGTGTGTGCTTGTGTTCAAAACAGTGATTATTATCACTGATGGTTGGCGAGAAATTAACAGTAAGACAGTTCAGCTCACTGTGGTTCAAATATTCAGGCTTGGAGTGCCAAAAGTAGCAGGGAGTGAAAATGAAACTATTTCACTACTTCAAGTATGCTCTAGTATCAATTGTTTGGCGACAATAAAGTAAAGTAAGTTAAGAACTATGAAGGATTTGAAGTTACAATCTTGAATATTACAATGAAAATGAAGATTTGGAGGATGTAATCATCGAAAACATTGAATGAAGGCAGTCCATTATCTGCACTAGGTGTCTGCATTGATTTTGTTCATTTGGTGGTTGTCCGTGGTATCCAGTGAGGACAGGAGACCTGTGCAGGAGGGTTGTTTAAAGTGGAAAAGCTGGGCCAGCTCCATTCTTGAGCTCAGAAGCCCAGGTCCAATGGTACCAGCGGTCATCACAACTGGGATCTTCATGCAGTGGATGACCATGACCATTCCTGTGTCTCGTCAGGCCCTTTGGTTTCCGTGGAGCATTGCAGAACTGCCTCGCTGGCCATTGTATCTCTCTGTAGATCTTATCCATCCAGCCTGCCAGAGTTGGCTTTGCATGCTAGGAAATGCTCGTTTAGTCAATCAAAAAAAAACATACGCAGTGTCAACTTGATGAATTCTTCCATCATAGCTATTGTAATTTTATATATCTAGTGGTAGTGTGTTCTAGTTAATTTCATTTCAATACATTTTAGTCCTTATAAGACACTGGTAAGGCCGCATTTAGAGTATTGTCTGTAATTTTGGGGCCCCTTATCTCAAAGGATGTGTTGTCATTGAGAGTCCAGAAGAGGTTCATGAGGATTATTTTGGGAATGTGGGGTTAACATATGAGGAGTGTTTGGCAGCTTTGGGCCTATATTCACTAGAACTTAGAGGAATGCGGTGAATCTCATTGAAACGTACTGAATGTTGAAAGGACTATATTGGGTGGATGTGGAGAGGATGTTTCCTGTGGTGGGGGTATCCAGAACTAGAGGGCACAGCCTCAAAATTGAGGGGTGACCTTTCAGAACAGAGGAAAGGAGGATTTTTTTTTAGCCAGAGTAGTGAATCTGTGGAATTCTCTGCCACAGACTGTGGTGGAGACAAAGTCCGTGGGTATGTTTAAAGCGGAAGTTGATAGTTTCCTGACTGGTCAGGCCATCAAAACATATGTGAGAAGGCAGGTGTATGGGTTGAGTGGGATCAGCCACAATGGAATGGCAGAACAGAATCAGTGGGCTGAATGGCCAAATTCTGCTCATGTCTTATAATTTGTTACTCAGTTAAGTGGTAAAACTTTGGCTAATTGGGGGCAGCCGCTTAAATGGGCCAAAATATACTTGCCTCAGTTAACCAAATATTGTCCCAGTTAACCTGAATCCGTTGTACTCAAGTGTTATGGACAATGCTGAGAGCTTGCTGTCGGGATGTTCCTGTACTCTCTCCGAGCGAGCCCTTCAGTTGCTCCGTTAGTAGAAGTGTGCAACAGCAGCAAAGTAAGCTTACAATAGCCACTTTTCTGTAAAAATACATGCATTATGGCTGTAAAAGTAAAGAAAGTAATTGTAGTAAGTGGAGGGCATTGTTAGATTGTAGACATATTGGACATACTAAACACTTTGCAGTTGTCTACAGCTGCCGCCTTCTACCTTTGCCACAATTCTGTAACTTCTGTGCTTTTGTTCATGCTCTCTGACTCACTCCATCTCTGTATATTTTGTTGTCTTTTTCCTGTGCTGGTTTCTGATTTTTTTTTTCCCCCCTCTTGATCCCAACCTCACGGGTTGGCATGAGTAGCGTGGAAAGAAGGAATGGTATCGAGAACTGTTAATTGGTTCTTGCCACATTTAGTGTTTGCAAATGAATGTGAAACAGGCGGGGGTGGGGGCAGGGGGAAGGATGCAGAAGTGAACATATCGAAACAGACACCGAGTCAGGATTGAGATTTATTTTCTCAAACTTTCCTGCAATGTCAAGGGCCATTTGGCATGTTGACTGTTCGACTTTCAGGTCAATCCCATTTCCCCAAATCTCCCAGTAAGCTATTTACTTCCACATGACTCCCGTTCTGTTATCGCCCACCTACACAGTAGATCGCAGTGATCAATTGATCTCTTTTTGAGATCTAGGGAACCCCCTCATGGAGAAATCCACACATGTAGCCTCCGAGGATGAGATCGACCCAGAGTCCCTGGAGCACCACTCCAACCCAATTTTAGGAGGGTTGAATCCAAAGCCAAGTTGGGTTTTGATAGATTGGTGAAGCAGGACAGAAGGGAGTCTGCTACTGAACTGAGCTGCCTAGTGGACAGAGAATGGTCGCTGTGAGCGTTCTGAGTAGAGCAGAATTGCGGGGAAAAGCTCATGAATGAACAGGGTTTGGAATGGAGTGTGAATTTATTTCTATGGGAAGTTTTTACAAAATAAAGATTAATTGTTTTTAAAAAATCCTGTAGTGTTGACCTTTGTATCAAACTCTTCTGATGAGCAGTAAACCAACTTTGCATTTACTTTAAATTAAGAACAGGAAATGTTGGATATCCTCAGCATGTCAGGTTGTACCTATGGTTTAATCCTTGTCCCCATAAGACATGGGAGCAGAATTAGGCCATTTGGCCCATTGAGTCTGCTCCACTATTCAATCATAGCTGATCCTTTTTTCTGATTGTGTTGGATTTGGGAGAGACAGCATGACATGATGACTTGTCATCTGAATATTTCTGATGATCATCGGTATGAAATGGTAACCCTTTCCCTTTCTGCGTGACCTGTCAAGTATTTAGAATATTTTGATTTCAGTTTTCCGGCATCAGCACGTTCATTGTTAGCAGCATTAGATTTTCCAGTTCCTGCTGAGGGAAATTTGTACCATTGGGTATAGTTCAAAACAAATATATTGTCAAAATACATATGTCACCATATACAACCCTGAGATTTTCTTGCGGGCATACAGTTATTCCAAGAAACACAATAGAATCAGTGAAAGACCACGCTCAGCAGGATGGACAAGCAATCAGTGTGCAAAAGACAATAAACTGCAAATACAAAAGAAAATAATAAATAAATATTGAGAACTTGAGATGGAGAGTCCTTGAAAGTGAGTCCATAGGTTACGGGAACAGTTCGGTGATGGGTTGAGTGAAGTTGTCCCCTCTGGTTCAAGAGGGGTAATAACTGTTGGAGAACCTAGTGGTGCAGGTCCTGAGGCTGCTGCACCACCTTCCTGATGCAGCAGTCAGTAGCAAGGGCTGTCTGGATGGTGGGGGTCCTTGATGAAAGATGCTGCTTTCCTGCAACAGTGCTCTGTGCAGATGTGGTCAGTGGTGGGAATGGATTCACCCACAATGCACTGGGCCATGTTCACTAGTTTTTGTTGAATTTTTCGTTCAAGCGCATTGGTGTATCCATACCAGGCCGTGATTCAACCAGTCAGTATATTCTCCACCACACATCTATAGAAGTTTGTCAAAGTTTTAGATGCCGTGCAAATCTTCGCAACTTCTAAGGAATTGCAGTAGACAATGAGCCCTTTGTCTCTCCTTCCAGGTGAGCAGCAGTGGCTAACATTTCAAAAGCTAACTGTGATAGACAACAGTAAAGGTTAGCGAGTGGGGTCAGGAGGTTGTGAATTCAGAGGGTGGCAGTGGATCAAGAGCCATTTGATATTTTGGGTCATGTCTTGCTGGCAATGGGCGCTGAGGGTCTAGGATTAGAAAGGAGAATGGTTGAATAAAATTGGAACTTGCTTTCCTCCTGTGAAGTAGCAAGTAAAATATTAACAATATTTTTTTTAAAAAAACACATAATATAAAGGGGAAAAAATCAAAAATCAAACCCACCAGTGCCATCAAATGTGGATCACCAACAGTAAAAAGAGGCTTATCTTTCATGTTGTGTAGTGTCCAAGGACTCAAGACCACGTAGTTCCTGTTACAATCAGTATCTTGTGAATTTGAGTAGTGTGTGTGTGTGTTGTGTAATTAGAGATGATGAGGAGTTCTGAGCTCAAATCACTCTGTCCCTCTCTTTCTTGGTGTTGCTAGACATGACTGTCCCGTCCCATCCTGACCAGGTTATCTTTGTAATACTTTCAATTTATTCACCCCTTACTTTCTCTTCTACCTTCAAGTTTCCAATTTTATTCAACCCTTCCACTTTCTAATCCTAGATGACACTCAGCTCCCATTCCCATTAAGACATAACCAAGAAGATCAAATGACTCTTGATGCTCTATTGGATTCACAGGCTCGTGACCCTGCTCACTAACTCCGAGATTTCCACCTTCCTCTTTGGTCCCACTTGATCAGCATTCCACCATCTTAATCCAGGCTCAGGACTGGATACAAAAGACAGGATGTGGAATAAATATACTCCTTTAAACCTGTTTACGAAGAGAGGGGACATCGACTCAGACCATGAGAGGCCTGTGTCGGGCATTTTCATGCCTTACAAGGCGAAGATTGGAAGTCTATCTGGGGTGCCACTCCTTGCACAGACTAGAGCAATGTGTGATTAAGTGCCTTGCTCAAGGGCACAAACACCCTGCCACAGCTGAGGCTCGAACTAACAACCTTGAGATAACTAGATGAATGCCTTAACCACTTGGCCACGTGAGGGGCAATTGAACTGCTGTACAATATCTCAGCCCATTAAGAGGCAATCAATGTGAATAAGCAGCAAATTATGTATCAGGTTTTAATAATAGACATCCGTTAGTCTCGTGAGACCATAGATTTGCGCCTTGGAAGGTTTCCAGGGCGCAGACCTGGACAAGGTTGTATGGAAGACCGGCAGTTGCCCATGCTGCAAGTCTCCCCTCTCCACGCCACCGATGTCGTCCAAGGGAAGGGTATTAGGACCTGTACAGCTTGGGACCGGTGTCGTCGCAGAGCAATGTGGTTAAGTGCCTTGCTCAAGGACACACACAAGGCTCAAACTAGCGACCTTCAGATCACTAGACGAACGCCTTAACCATTTGACCACGCGCCAACACTGGGTCTAATTGACACTGATAAAGGGTGCGTAGCTGCATTTTCTTGTATGTATCCATAATAGTAAGAAAACATGTGAGTTCTCCCCATGAACGTCAATAAATATCTTCTGTCTGGAGAATGGGCAGCTGAGTATTGACTGTTATTTACCACTGTTCACTTAGTTCAACACTTGTCATCCTGACACAGTCTTGTAGTACTTGGGTGAAGGTTTTCCTTCTGCCCCCAGTGCCACTTGCCAACATTCTCCCCATACAACACACACAAAATGCCAGAGGAACTCAGCAGGCCAGGCAGTATCTATGGAAAAGAGTACAGTTGACATTTGGGCTGAAACTCTGCATCAGTCCTGATATTTTCCTTAAATACTGCCTGGCCAGCTGAGTTCCTCCAGCATTTTGTGTGTCGCTTGGATTTCCAGCATCGGCAAATTCTGTCTTGTTTGTGATTCTCCCCATATACTCTTTCCTAGGGAATCTTGGGATCTCTATCAAGTGCTGTAAAAATTAAGGACTTGAATTCTTTATTCTGAGACTCCAGTGGTCAGAGAGCTGCTGACGCCAAGAACTGCCAAGAATAAACACAAGTATATGCCCACCCACTGCTGCAGCTCTTGTGTCCCAGGAGCATTAACCCCACAGTTCAGGCACAAGACCATAAAACCTAAGAGCAGAATTAGGCCATTCAAACCATCAAGTCTGCTCTATTGTTCTATCATGGCTGATTTATTATCTCTCAACCCCATTCATCCACCTTCTCCCCATAACTTTTGACGCCCATACTAATTGAGAACCTGTTGACCTCCGTTTTAAGTATACTCATTGACTTGGCCTCCACAGCTGTCTGTGGCAAAGAATTCCACAGATTCAGCATCTCCTAACTAAAGAAATTCTTCCTCATTTCTGATCAAGTGGGGTATCCTCTCATTCTGAGGTTGTGCCCTCTGGTCCTGGACTCCCCCACTGTAGAAACATCCACTTTATCTAGGCCTTCCAATATCTGATGGGTTTCAATGCGATCCTCTCCCTCATGCTGTTATTACAAAGGCAGTGGATAGCTGTGCCTTCCAGCACTGCTGTTAAGGTGTTAGGGTACAATTATGCTCTCTTTATCATATGCAATGGATAGCTGGAGAGCTTGATCTCAAATTCCAGAGTACTTCCTGAGGGCCGAAGAAATGCAATGTGACTATAGTGATACACATCAAAGTTGCTGGTGAACGCAGCAGGCCAAGCAGCATCTGTAGGAAGAGGTGCAGTCGACGTTTCAGGCTGTGTCCTGACGAAGGGTCTCTGCCTGAAACGTCGACTGCACCTCTTCCTACAGATGCTGCTTGGCCTGCTGCGTTTACCAGCAACTTTGATGTGTGTTGCTTGAATTTCCAGCATCTGCAGAATTCCTGTTGTTTGTGACTATAGTGATCTTAAGTTGATCTGCTTTCCAGTGACATTACATGGTTACAAGGGGATTATCTTTGGCTGATTGAATACTGCCATGGGAGAACTACAGTTGTATAAAATGGTGTAGTATTGAGGTGTGTCCTTGAAACAGGAGTTTTGTTTTCTAATGGCAATTTATATTTAATTTCAGATTCAGTCAAAGAGCACTTTAATTTCAGCACAGAAACACAATCTTCGGTCAATCCTAGACCACGCTGAATAGTTGTTCTACCTGGTCCCGTCGATCCGCACTGGAATAAGAGCCCTCCATACCCATCTCATCCATGTACTTATCCAAATTTCTCTCAAGTATTGCAATGAAGCCTTCATTCACCACTTTCGCTGGTAGCTTGTTCCACATTCTCTGCGCACTGAGTGAAGAAGTTTCCCCTTCTTCCCCTCAGGTTCACTTTAAATAGTTTTAGTCTTGTGCAGCTTCAGCCTGCTTGCATTTCTATCTATACCCCTCTTAATCTTGTATATCTCCTATCTATACACGACACTCCTTCTGCAAATCTGCTGGGGTCGTCTTTTGTGTCGTGCGCTCCCAATGCAGCCTCCTCTACATAGGTGAGACCCGTAGTAAATTGGGGGACCATCTTGTCAAGCACCCCTGCCACAAGCAGGACTTCCCGGTGGCCAAACATTTTTATTCCGATTCCTATTCCCATTCTGATGCATTGATCCATGGCCTCCCCAGACGAGGCCACTCTCAGGTTGGAGGAGCAGCACCTCATATTCCATCTGAGTACCCTCCAACCTAATGGTGTGAATATCCATTTCTCCTTTTGGTGAACAAAACTCCTCTTCTCTTTCCACCCCCCCCCCCCCATAATTCCCAACTCTCACCTTTTACTACCTCATCTGCCTATTGCTCCCCTCCTCCTTCCTTTTCTCCTGTTGTCCACTCTGCTCCTCTCAGATTCTTTCTTCTCCAGCCCTTGACCTTTCTCACCCACCTGCCTCATTGCCTCATCTGTCACCTCCAGTTAGCCCCTTTTCTCCCCTCCACCCCCACCTTTTAATTCACATATCTCCCCCTTTCCTCTCAGTCCTGAAGAAGTCTTGGTCCAAAAGATCAACACCTTTCCATACATACTGCCCGACCTGCTGAGTTCCTGCAGAATTTTGTGTGTGTTCTCCTCTGGATTTCCAGCATCTGCAGATTTCCTTGTGTTTATAATTCTGTGTACATTGTATTTAGTATTTTAGTAGATTCCCTCATCTAGTTTGTAAAGACCTACTGCATTTGAAATACAGTGTATCCTTTCCCGCTCCAATGAGGTTCATTGTTCAGAGCCAGAAAATGCATTGACCCTAAGTGCAGTTTAGTAAGAGCTATTTTAAAGTAGATAACAATATGAAGCAAAGCACTTTCTGTACTTTATATTCCATCCTTTGATTCATGCTTTTTCCAGATAAGTTAAAGCAGATGTGGCTATAACTAAGAAAATTGATGTAGATTCTGAACAACCTGCAGTTGTAAGATGTTTTGTATAGCGGTTGCCATTTTATAATGATGAATGTAATTTATTATGAATAAAGTCGTTGCATGCATAGTAGACACATTAAGTATCTCTCACTTGAGTGGTTAAAATGTAATCATCTCTCATGGCCATAGTGTTTAAATTTAAAAAGCTGTAATTTTGTTTCTGTTAATAGAAAAAGATCTGGTATGATTTGGATGTCCCCTCGTTCCCTGATAACCCCTTCCAATGGTCTTGTTTTACAGCCTCCGTACCTACTGCTACGACTTGTGATCCTGTTGTAGAAGAACACTTTCGCCGGAGCCTTGGGGAGAAATACAAGCAGCCAGAGCCTGTGACGAATTCTGTTTCCATCACAGGATCGGTGGATGATCACTTTGCCAAAGCTCTTGGAGAAACATGGCTTCAAATCAAGGCTGCCAAAGACGGAGTTTCTAGCAGCCCTGATTCTGGTTCAAGAAGGGGACAGTCCTCACCCTCGTCCCACATGGTCAATCACAATCACTCCCCTTCAGTTGTTTCATGAAGAGTGGACCACGTTGCATTCTGTGCTGAATGAACTGCATGGTTTTGACTGAGCTTGAACACTGCAAAATAAGTGGGGAGGGGGATTTTTTTTTTAAAAAACCAGACACTTTTGTGTATTTGCTTAGCATTTGCAAAAGGGTGCCCTAAAAGGAAATAGCAGGAGCTATACATATGAGTTGTATGATGTAGCGTCCTAATCTCCTGCCTCAGTTACCAAAGAAACCTCTGATGCAATTCTGCTGCCCCAAAAAGCCATGTTAAGATTGGTTGACCCAAACGCTTTGGCCTCTGCTAGTTTCTTTTGACTAGAGTTTGTGTGGTTTGCTTACATTGCTTTTCTGTTATGTAATTTTATATGTTTATATACTTGAAAAGAATTGTATGTCTGATTTGCACTATTGGGGAGTGGTGAGGTTGCTTGTCAACTTTACATCAGATTTTCTTGTTTTGTTAGATGGCAGACTGCTGACAATGAGGGCTTAGTATATTGTATATTGTGCTTTAGAGGCAAAGCAACTTAGGAAGGGAAAGTCTCATACAGGTATAAGCCTTTCTCTGTCTTCAGATTACATCTTGTGCTTGGTGCTCACGACTGGACTGCATTTTTTTTCTTTCAAAGAACACGGGCATTTTCCCCTACACCCTTCATCTGTATTTGTCAGCTTGTTAAAATAGATTTGAGATATGAAGGTCAATAGTGCTTCTATACAAGTAGCTGCATGATTTTTAAAAATAGCTGGTATCTATATTGTATAGGCATACTGAAAATTAATACTAGAGCTCTTTCTTCAAAATTGCAGTTTATTTTCATCAATAACAGTCCTAGATATTTACTGCTGGTACAGTTTTACTCAATGACATTTAAGCATGTATTCACACTGGTAGAGAAGCCAGCAAAGGAGGGTAGCCTCAGGAAAGGCCTGCATATAATATTCAGTAGATTATAAATTCCATGGTACAGGTGGCAATAGCTTTGTGCATGACTGAAGAATTATTGCATAGTGAATACAACTTGCTTAATAAACTAATAAACTAGCTCCCATCATGTCTGTGAAATCAGGCAGTTTTACAGTTAAACAAGTCATTACTTTATATGAAACAAAAGTACTTGGCTTTAATGTGGTAATGCAGATTGTCATTGCTTGCAGAATACAATTTAATTTTGATGCTTACTCTAGTCCTGTGCCAAGGTGTACATTCCTCCGATAGTGTAACGCTGTTTTATTTGTTGTTTCAATAGCCACTAGGGGCAGAGGTACAGAAAGAAGCTGTGTAATGCTTTATAGCTTCCCGATTTAGCTTTTGCCTTTGACAAAGTCACACATGCCCATACATTCCGTCATCCCAGTAAAAAACCATACACATTTCATCGCCACCTTACTGGGTAGTCACCGCTTGTCTGCTTTGGCATTCAGTGTCCTACTCTGTAGGTTAATCACTAAATGAACACTTTTTATATAGGTAACTATAAGACCATCATTACGCTGTGCGTAAAGAATGTACAAAAAAAATTCGTAGGTATTTTTTGAGGAACAATTAATTTGTTAATGATGTGTAGCTATTTAATTTTCCCTATCCTTTTTGTTGTAATCATGCAGTTTTTTTTTGTTTGGAGAAAAAAGTTGATCTTTTTTGTTTGGTGTAGATTTGTCTGTTATAAGGTAAAAGTGCAGGAACACAGTTATCTATGGAAACACTGCGTTAGCATTAATAGCCACTAGTTCATTACTGCTACAGGCTACTGAGCATTACAATGGTAGAAGGCTGTAGATGCTGTCTGTGAACTCTATACGTCTGGTCACTTGGCTGTTTTTTATATAAAATATGAGACAACTGAACAAGAATACAAACAACAATCCAGGGATTGTGGACTAATTATAAACATTGTGGAGACTGCAAACTGTTCTGAAATGCATAGACCAGGTTTATCTACAGTTTTCATTATTACGGAGAGTGAAATGTCTACAGTGTACTTGCTGTTAGTTTCAGTTTGTAAATTTGAATTCTATCCCTCTTGTTTGCGGCCTTGTTTCACCCAAAATGGAAAAAAAAATAGCTTTTGACAGGCCACTTTTTGTACTTAAAGTAGCCTCAAAGAACAATAAAGTGCTCTTAAATCATTTGATTTTTGCAACTTCTTTGTCCTTACTTACCTATTTTTAGATCTGTGTGTATGGAACATAATCCAGCTGAAGTTATGACAGCAAAAATGATTCTTCCACTGAATTATTCTGACTGATAACTCAATGGTTGTTGTAAAGAACTTGATGTCCTTTTAGACCTAAGGAAATGCATTCTGTTCAGATGGATTCATAGCCATATCAAAGTAATCAAAAAATGAGTAATGTAACCAAATGATGATAATCAGTAACGCACAAGGGTGAACATAATTTTGACCTACAGAAGGAAGCAAAATATACCTAAAGTTATTTAAAGGATTTTGTGAGTATGGTTTCATATTTTACCAATAATGTCCTCATCAGCTCTGCAAAATGCAGGTTGTCTAGACTAATGACATCAGGAAATTATTTCATGATATTTAATACTAAGGAAGGATTTAAAACTTTGATAACAATCCAAAATTAAATTGCAGAATTCAGTTTAATTTTGACATTTTTTGCACTATTGTAATTTGATGCCTTTGCACTGTACAGCTGGCACAAATTTCACAATTTAAGTCGATGATGATAATTCTGATGAGTTGCATTTTGACATGAACTTTGTACTGCCTTAAGAATTTGATCTCAATCAGCGAAGAGATCATTTGACGTTGGCTCACATCCTTCTGGTATCCCAGTCAACCTTTTCTGTAAACTCTTGATATGATGTCAGTTCTTTATTGGCCTGGACAGAAAGTGCTTCAGTACCACTTGGATGGGAATTTTAAAAAAGGAAAGCATAATTTCCAGAACAAAACTGTTGTTGGGGAGCAGAAGGTGGTTTGTGACAGGAGCCGGTTCTTCTTTCCATGATGGTGTACTGAGCTAATTAAACTAATAATTAAATATCTGACTAAATTAATTCCTTCTGTCTACATGATATTCATATCCCTACATTTTCTGCACATCTACGTGCCTATCCAGGAGCTCTTAAATATCTCCTATTTAATTCCACTCCCACCCCTGCCAGTGCATTCCAGGCACACACCACTTTTTAAAAACATTTGCCTGATCATCTCTCTTGAACTTGCCCCCTCTGGCATTAAATGCATGCCCTCTGGTATTTGGCATTTTGAGCCTGGGAAAAAGATACTGGCTCTCTAGCTATGTCTCTCATAATCTTACAAACCTCTCAGTTCTCTCCAAAGCTTCAGGCATTCCAGTGAAAACAACCAATGTATGTACAATGTCCCCTTAAAGCTGGGGTTCCCAACTATGTTTTTTTTAATGCCATGGAGCCTTACCATTAACTGAGGAATCCATGGACTTCAGGTTAGGAACCTCTGCCTTGAAGCAAATGACCTGAAATCCAGGCAGCATCCTGGTAGACCTCCACACTGTCCAAAGCCTTGACATCGTTCCTATAATGGAGTGACAAGAACTGAATGAAATGCTCCAGATGCAGCCTAATTAGAGTTTTATGAAGCTGCAACCTAACATCTTGACTCTCAACTCAATTCCTCCAATAACAAGGTCAAATGTACTGTAATACCTTCTTTACTGCTCTGTCAAACTGTACTGCTACTTTCATACTTTTAGGGAGCTATGAACTTGGATCCCAGATCTCTTAACACATCACTTAATGATCTTGCTTTTAATAGTATACACTTGAGCTCTCAAAGTCCAACACTTCACATTTAGTTGGGTTAAACTCCATTGCCAGTCCTCCACCCACATCTGCAACTGATCTCTACCCCACTGTATCTTTTGGCAATCCCCTGCACAATCCAGAACACAAACATCTGCAAAATTGCCAACCCACCCATACACATTTTCATCCAGGTCATCGATGAGCATTAAAAATAGTAGAGGTCCCAGTACTAGATGCCTGCAGACTACCACTTGCATAGACTTCTCGACAGAATAAGTCCCTTTGACCACTACCCTTTGTCTTCTATGGGCAAGCCAACTCTGAATCCAAATGGCCAAATTACCATGGGCCATTAATCTCGAACATCTTAAAACTTTTGGAAGAACCTACAATAAAGGACCTTGTCAAACAGCTTGATAAAATCCATCAGAATCAGGTTTAATATCATCAGCATATGCTGTGAAGTTTGTTGACTTTGCTGCAGCAGTACACTGCAAAACTAAATAGAATAAAACTAAAATGGAAAAATAGAAATTAAAAAAAGTGGTGAGGTAGTGTTCATGGGTTCAATGTCCATTCAGAAATCAGCAGGCCGAGGGGAAGAAGCTGTTCCTGAATCATTGAGTGTGTGCTTTCAGGCTCCTGTACCTCCTTCCTGATGGTAGCAATGAGAACAAGGCATGTAGACAAAAGCCAAAGTTCTACATCCATCAATCACCTCCATTACCTTGAAAAATTCTGATGTTAAGACATCCCCTGCATAATGACACATTGACTGGTCCAAATAAGGACATGGTTTTCCAAATGCTCATGAGTCCAGTCCCTGAGAATCCTTTCCAATAGCTTTCCTACCAATGACTTGAAATTTATATAGTTTCCAGGATTACCTCCACTTCCTTTCTTGAATAATGAAGTAACATTAGCTACTCACCAGACCTCTGGAACCTCACCCAAACGTAGAGGACATGAAGATCCTGCTCAAGGCCACAGTAATTAACTCTTACTTTGTTCTCACTGAAATACAGTAACCAGATTCTAAATGCAAGATATATACCATTAGACTTACACCAGATGATTTCAATTTTGTCACAAAGATCTACTTTTTTACCATTTAAAAATTATCTGTTGAATAACCATCCCCTCGGTTAAATTGGAAAATGGTGCGAACACAAAAATATGTGGTTGATTAATGTAAATACCATACCTATTAAATCCAGTGCATGCTATCTTATTGGGATGATAAACAAGTATCCTGCCGCTGCTATTGTAAGCAAACACATTTATTTTCATCCTTCCAAGCTTTCTTAGCTTTGAGGAAAATATTATTTGAAGTATGGGATAAATTGGTTTAAAAGGCTGAAACTTCAGCCTTGCATAAAACTTGAAAGAGGTGAATGAGAAAAAGTAGTAGGAAAAAAACAGGTTATCTTGGGCAAGGATTGCAGAATGTAAAAGGAAATGTAATATCAGTTTTCATACACTATACCGCAGCCACCAGTTTAAAAAAAAATCAGAAGAAGAGGGATCCTTTTTTGATGAAATAAATCGGTTCTTTCTAATTTCCCAAAGTCATAGAGATCATCTTGTTTGAGGTTGTTAAAAATTACTCCAGCTACTCTAGTGATTTTTTTTAATGCAAAGAATTTGCTGCCTTTACTCAGTGTGACACAAGACTCACAAATTTGTGGCTGATGTTCAACTTCCTTCTGCAAAGGTGTGTGGAGCGCACGCAGCAGTTCAACTAAACAACTTGCATTTGGACTGGATGATACGTAGAAGAGAACAGCACAGGAACGGGCTATTTGACCCACAATGTGCCAAATCAGCTCAAAACAAATCAAAAACACCTAAACACTAATCCCTCCAACCTACACAATGTCCATATCCCTCCATCTTCCTTCTATCCATGTGCCTATCCAAATATTTCTTAAAAGCCTTTAATGTATTTGCCTCTGCCACCATACCAGGCAGCGCATTCTAGGCATCCACAACTCTGAGTAAAAAAACTTACCCCTCTCACCTTCAATGCATGCCCTCTAGTATTAGACATTTCAACCCTAAGCCTATCAGAGTTGCACACTTTCTGGGGATAATTTTAAATATTCTCCAGTAACAAAGAGCAGAGATTGGCAAAATGCTGCCCAGCCCCACTGCCCACACTCTCGCTACATGGCAAGAACTAGTTGTATTTCTTTCAAGAGCTCCTGCTTTTAAGTGGCAGGAACTGAAGTTAACTCGTACTCTATAGTGATATTAAATGACAACACAAGTTAGTTATCTGAAGGCCTAAATGAATCTAGAGCTTCCTGGGCTATTTAAGGTTTTGAATATCAAAGAGCAAAACCTTTAATGAGGACTCAGTTAGATCACTAGTCACATACAACAGACCTGATGCCCTTTCAACCCTTCAGTCTAGCTGTAGATGAACAATGGATATTGTTCAACTACCAATGCTCATATGAATATATGATCACAGAAAACACCTAAATCAGTGTATTTTTATATTTATTGTGTGAAGATAAACCAATACTAATAAGTGTATCAGTGCAATTCACCCCAAGTTCTCAGTGCAGTCCATGCACCATATTCTTTCATCGGCCTAAAACACGTATTATGATCGTCAATAGAACAAGTAATATTGCAGAAGCTTAATGCCCCTCTAAATAGTGAGTTTTGTCTTAGAAAGTGTATAATCGGTTTTGTTTTCCGGTTACCAAAACAACTCTTAGGAAGTGCCTTGGGATAAAGTGCTTCCTCTCCAGTTCTGTGACATCTGAAGTGGCTGGTAGGACCATTTGGACCCAGAGATGGTGCCTCTGGATGTGCCTGATTAGCTGGATGTGTAGATTGTTTGGGAGGTGTTCTGTTCCCCTTGTCACTTACACTAGACCCTTATTTCAAAGAATGCTGTTTCCTTTGAAATAACAGGATAGTTATTCACCTTTGTTCCAAGAGCTGGCATTTGGGTTTCCTGGAATTTCATATGACTCAATTCAGAATCCAATCAGCTGCCAATTCTTACTTGGACAGCCTTTAGAATGCTTGAGAATGCCTTTAGAAGCCTTGAGAATGACAGCCACCTCCTTCAAACGCTATTTTGGTGCTCAGATTGCTTTCTCGTGGTTTCAAGCATTGGCGCATTGTGAGTACAAAGAAATTGTACTGGGAAGGTGTTGCTCAATTTGTGGCATTTCACTCCATGTTTTTTTTGGGCTCAGTCTCTCCGACTCCTCCTGTAGACACTGGGAGAGGCAAACATCTATTAGGTTGGGAATATTTTCATATTTTTACTTCAAAAGAAATGATTTTGGAATGGAGTTATCTCTGAGTGTTTTGTTTTAAAACAAAGTGAATTTGCACAATCTGTTTAATAGCAAAATCAACAATGAAAATTTGTATCAAAGCCAGATGGACAAATCTGTGGAAAATTGTACCTCTGTTTATTTTACCCTGACATGGCAAGGGTTTCAATAGGCTGTGTGGCCTCATCCGGCCCCTACATCTTTTAGATCTGACCCAGGTATACATTCACTTTGAGAATCGCTAGCTGTTATCTTTAGACTTGCGCTCCATAACAGTATTAGCAGATCTTCTAACAGTTTCAATCCATTTTATTTTAGATTTAGTAAAGGAACTGAACACTAACCTGAAATCTCCTAAGTGTTTTATGGTTGTGACACAAGAACTTGGATAACCTTACCTAATTTTGGAAGGCTGTAAAATAAAGATTTCACTTGGCACCCACTATAAACTACCAAACAAAACTGTTAAACAGTAAATGACTGAGAATTTTAACATGCTGTAGATCATTAGCTCTGTGTTTAGTTAGACGACAGAAAAATAACACGCCATACACCAGGAAATGAAAATCAAAAGAAATACGGATGCTGGAAATCCGATATACACAGAAAATGGTGGTCAGGCCGCATCTGTTGAAAGATGAACAGAATTAATTCTTTGGATCAAAGGCCCTACATCGGAGCCGTTTCCAGCAGTTTCAGTTTTTACAAAGCATACATCTACTCAGCCAAATAACAATGTCCAGGGTCAAAGTCCCTGAATCAAATCCTTGTGAGAGTTTGTTACTGTAAATGGAGTTCTGTCTCTCTGGCGACTACATATAATACATTCAATTTGATGAACTCAACTGAGGAATAATACTTGAAGATAAAGAAGTCAATAAAGGAAATTTAACTAATTGACAACTAAACTTTAGATGAACTGTCAGTCAAAAGTATTTAATACACTTATGCTGCAATTAAAACATGCAAAATTCCATCTCCTTCCACTATAGTGTATCAACACAACTGTCCTGCTGAAGGTTCTCAGCCTAAAACATCAACTGTACTCTTTTCCATAGATGCTGCCTGGCCTGCTGAGTTCCTCCAGTATTTTGTCTGTGTTGTACTGTTTTCTGTGCAGAAACCTAGCTTTTCTGCATGTCTCTCCCATAGGAATCAACTTAATATCATAAATGATTTGCATTAACCAGTATCATAGCTAAAATGCTCTTCATCTATTTCTTGGCACTGTCAGGTCTGATAATGTCTGTATCAGTGGATACATACAGGATGACAGGATGATCAAACTGAGGATTTTTTTTTCTGAACACACTGCCTGCGATCAGAAGTTTACTACTCAACCTCACAGTAAGGCAATAAGAGTTCTCTATTTTGGATTCAGTAAAAAAGGACAAAATGCAACATGAACACTCATGATTTGAGAAGCAAGGCTGGTTATCCAAAAGCAGCAACTATGGGGAGAGAAACTGAGCTTGCACCACTTCTCAACTTATTGCTGCCTAATCTCTGTGCCTCTTTCTCTCTAGCTATATACCTTTACTCAATTTCTAACTTTTCCCATTATTAACTGCTTTGTCTGTTTGATGCTACTGAGAATTTCTAGCATTTTCTGTTTCCCATGCATCCTAGTTTTTCAAGTAATTTCCTTTTTAATTTCAGAACCAATCGGAACATGTTTGTGAACACGATATTGAAATGTGGAAATGTGGAATAAGTGCTTTTTATTTCCTATATTTTTGCACTACTTATTTAATTTAACTATTTAATATACATACTTACAGTTAATTCACATTTTTTCTTTCTATTATCATGTATTATACTGCTGCCATAAAGTTAACAAATTTCACGACTTATGCCAGTGATATTAAAACTGATTCTGATTCTGTGCTCTGGTGAAAATTTTCATTAAACATCTATTGACGATTTTGATGGGCATCTACTTCTCTATACTTCAATGAATGATTAACCTAGTCACATACCCAGGTTAAAGAGAAAACATTTATCGAACTTGGTTCCTCAAAGAATCTAACAAGGTTGATTTCATGCTGTTCAGTTATAACTTAGATATTCAACCTCTGCACTAGAGTAGGCAAAAGGTAGGTGTCAGGGTACACAACTGAAAGTTGCATAAAGTTCTCTGTGTGAAGAGCCTAATGCCCAATTAAGATCTATTTTCCTGAATACTGCTGGCATATGAAGGACAAAAACTTCCAATGATTTCTTCCACTTTTTTTTAAATTTAGAGATACAGCCCTCTTGGCCTAACAAGCCCACTCCACCAATTTACACCCATGTAACCAACTAACCCACTAACCAGTACGCCTTTGGAATATGGGAGGGAACTGGGGCACCCCGGGGAAACCTACGCAGACATGGGGAGAACATACAAAGTCCTTACAGAAAATGGCTGAATTGAACCCGGGTCACTGACGCTCTAACGACATTATGCTAACCAATATGCTACCATGCCATCCCAATTTTAATTTTGGGTTTGATTTTAAAATGTTTGTATTGATACTTTATGCCTTGGTCTCACACTCCAATCTGTGTAACCTCTTTCAACCCTTGTCAGCTTCAGGATACATCTGGTATTTTTAAATATTCTAGCATGGCACCAAGTTTACACACAAAACTGTAAATGACTCATGTGGTACCTTCATAAGCTGTATTGATATAAAGAGCAGCTTTAAAATGAAGGCACCCCAAGCTTTCAAGGACACCGGTAATGAGTAATAAACAAAATCATTCCTCACCCGGCATGGCTTTAACAAACCTAAACCGACTTGATGAAAACGTGATGCTGTGTGGGTTAGATGAGCACTGAGCTCCAAGTCAAGGGAGACTGAACATCTGGCTGAATGGTGCCTTAACAACAACCTCTCACTCAACGTTAGCAAAACCAAAGATCTGATTACGACTACAGGAGGAAGAAGCCAGAGGTGCTTTGGAGTTCAGAGGTGGAGAGGAACAGCAACTTTAAATTCCTTTGGTGTTACAACCAAGTTACTACCCCTCAACCATCAAGCTCTTGAACAAAAGGGGATAACTACAGCCACTTGGCCATCCACAGCCAATGATTTCACTTCAGGAACTCTTAATTTTGTTATTTCGTGTTCTCATTATTTATCGCTATTTACTTAGATCTGCATTTGCACAATTTGTTTTCGTCTGCACTCTGCTTGATCTTTCATTGATCCTGTTATAGTTACTTTTCTATAGGTTTGCTGAGTATGCCCACAGGAAAATGAATCTCAGGGTTGGATGTGGCGACATATATGTACTCTGATAATAAAAATTACTTTGAACTTTGATCAGAGGGTACTTCATGGGACCAGAGCTTAAGAGCCATCACAATGAGAACCTGCCAGTACCTCTACTTCCTTCGATGTTCGCATAGATCCTAAAACTTGTCATCTAAAAATTTGATGACTTCTATAGATGCACAGTGGCGAGCAGCTCGACTGATTTCATCACAGCCTAGTGTGGAAATACCAGTGCCTGGCAATGGATAATAGTCTACAGAAAGTGATGAATACAGCTCTATCCATCACAGGCAAAACCCTCCTCATCATTGAGCATATTTAGAGACATAGAAACATAGAAAACCTACAGCACAATATAGGCCCTTCGGCCCACAATTCTGTGCTGAACACGTACTTACTTTAGAAATTACCTAGGGTTACCCATAGCCCTCTATTTTTCTAAGCTCCATGTACCTATCCAGGAGTCTCTTAAAAAACCCTATCGTATCTGCCTCCACCACCATTGCTGGCAGCCCATTCCACGCACTCACCACTCTCTGTGTAAAAAAACTTACCCCTGACATCCCCTCTGTACCTACTTCCAAGCACCTTAAAACTGTGCTGTCTCGTGTTAGCCGTTTCAGCCCTGGGAAAAAGCCCCTGACTATCCACATGAACGATGACTCTTGTCATCTTAAACACCCCTATCAGGTCACTTCTCTTCCTCTGTTGCTCCAAGGAGAAAAGGCCAAGTTCACTAATTCTATTCTTGTAAGATATGCTCCCCAATCCAGGCAACATCCTTGTAAGTCTCCTCTGCACCCTTTCTATAGTTTCCACATCCTTCCTGTAGTGAGGTGACCAGAACTTAGCACAATACTTCAAGTGGGGTCTGACCAGGGTCCTATATAGCTATATAGAGTGAGGTGGAGAATAAATGAGTGGCTGCGGGATTGGAACAGGGGGCAGGGATTCAGATTGCTGGATCATTATGACCTCTTTTGGGGCAGGAGTGACCTGTACAAATATCCTGGTGGGGAGGTTTGCTAAGGCTATTGGGGAGAGTTTAAATTAGGATTGCTAGAGGCTGGGAACCGAATTGAAGAGAGTAATGAAGAGGTGGTTGGCTCATAAATAGAGAACGCTTGGAGACAGTGCGAGAGGGAAGCTAGATAGGTGATAGAGAAGGGACATGCTCAGACTGATGGTTTGAGATGTGTCTATTTTAACGCAAGGAGTATTATGAACAAAACGGATGAGCTTAGAGCATGAATCAGTACTTGAAGCTATAATGTTGTGGCCATTACAGGGACTTGGATGGCTCAGGGGCAGGAATTGCTGCTTTGAGTGCCAGGCTTTAGATGTTTCAGAAAGGACAGGGAGGGAGACAAAAGAGGTGGGGGAGTGGCACTGTTGATCAGAGAGAGTGTCACAGCTGCAGAAAAGGAGGAAGGCATGGAGGGATTGTCTACAGAGTCTCTGTGGGTGGAAGTTAGGACCAGGAAGGGGTCAATAACTCTACTGCGTGTTTTTTATAGACCACCCAATAGTAACAGGGACATCAAGGAGCAGATAGTGAAACAGGTTCTGGAAAGGTGTAATAATAATAGGGTTGTCGTGGTGGGAGATTTTAATTTCCCAATATCTATTGGCATGTCCCTAGAGCGAGGAGTTTAGGTGGGGTGGTGTTAGGTGTGTTCAAGAAGGTTTCTTGACACAATATGTAGATAAGCTACAAGAGGAGAGGCTGTACTGGTATTGGGAAATGAACCTGGTCAGATGTCAGATATCTCAGTGGAAGAGCATTTTAGACATGGTGATCACAATTCTATCTCCTTTACCATAGCATTGGAGAGGGATACGAACAGACAAGTTAGGAAAACATTTAATTGGAGTAAGGGGAAATCTGAGACTATCAGGCAAGAACTTGGAAGCATAAATTGGGAACAGATGTTCTCATGGAAATGTACGGAAGAAATGTGGCAAATGTTCAAGGGATATTTGCATGGAGTTCTGCATGAGTATGTTCCAATGAGACAGGGAAAGGATGGTAGGGTACAGGAACCGTGGTGTACAAAGGCTGCTATAAATCTAGTCAAGAAGAAGAGAAGAGCTTATGAAAGGTTCAAAAGCTAGGTAATGATAGAGAGCTAGAAGATTATAAGGCTAGTGAGAAGGAGCTTAAGAAGAAAATTAGGAGAGCCAGAAGGGGCCATGAGAAGGCCCTGGCGGACAGGATTAAGGAAAACCCCAAGGCATGCTACAAGTATGTGAAGAGCAAGGGGATAAGACATGAGAGAATAGGACCAATCACGTGTGACAGTGGAAAAGTGTGTATGGAACCAGAGGAAATAGCAGAGGTACTTAATGAGTACTTTGCTTCAGTATTCACTACGCGAAAGGACCTTGGCGATTGTAGGGATGACTTACAGTGGACTGAAAAGCTTGATCATGTAGATATTAAAAAAGAGGATGTGCATGATCTTTTGGAAAGCGTCAAGTTGGATAAGTCACCGGGACCGGATGAGATGTACCCCAGGCTACTGTGGGAGGTGAGGGAGGAGATTGCTGAGCTTCTGGCGATGATCTTTGCATCATCAATGGGGATGGGAGAGGTTCCGGATGATTGGAGGGTTACGGATGCTGTTCCCTTATTCAAGAAAGTGAGTAGAGATAGCCCAGGAAATTATAGACCAGTGAGTCTGACTTCAGTGGTTGGTAAATTGATGGAGAAGATCCTGAGAGGCCAGATTTATGAACATTTGGAGAGGCATATTATGATTAGGAATAGTCAGCATGGCTTTGTCAAAGGCAGGTCGTGCCTTACGAGCCTGATTGGATTTTTTGAGGATGTGACTGAACACATTGATGAAGGTAGAGCAGTAGATGTAGTGTATATGAATTTTAGCAAGGCATTTGATAAGGTACCCCATGCAAGGCTTATTGGGAAAGTAAGGAGGCATGGGATCCAAGGGGATATTGCTTTGTGGATCCAGAACTGGCTTGCCCACAGAAGACAAAGAGTGGTTGTAGATGGGTCATATTTTGCATGGAGGTCAGTCACCAGTGGTGTGCCTGAGGGATCTGTTCTGGGACCCCCTCTCTTCGTGATTTTTATAAATGACCTGGATGAGGAAGTGGAGGGATGGGTTAGTAAATTTGCTGATGACACAAAGGTGGGTGTGTTGTGGATAGTGTGGAGGGCTGTCAGAGTTTACAGTGGGACATTGATAGGATGCAAAACTGAGCTGAGAAGTGGCAGATGGAGTTCAACCCAGATAAGTGTGAACTGGTTCATTTTGGTAGGTCAAATATGATGACAGAATATAGTATTAATGGTAAGACTCTTGACAGTGTGGTGGATCAGATGGATCTTGGGGTCTGAGTTCATAGGACACTCAAAGCTGCTACGCAGGTTGACTCTGTGGTTAAGAAGGCATACGGTGCATTGGCCTTCATCAATCGTGGGATTGAGTTTAGGAGCCGAGAGGTAATGTTGCAGCTATATAGAACCCTGGTCAGACCCCACTTGGAGTACTGCGCTCAGTTCTGGTTGCCTTACTACAGGAAGGATGTGGAAACTAAAGAAAGGGTGCAGAGGGAATTTACAAGGACATTACCTGGACTGGGGAGCATGCCTTATGAGAATAGGTTGAGTGAACTTAGCCTTTTTCCCTCCCAATTTATGCTTCCAAGTTTCTGCCTGAAAGCTTCATATTTCCCCTTACTCCAATTTCCTAACTTTTCCCTCCTAATTTCCCCTTACTCATATTTCCTAACTTGTCTGTTCCTACCCCTCTCCAATGCTATGGTAAAGGAGATAGAATTGTTATCACTATCTCCAAAATGCTCTCCCACTGAGAGATCAGGTTCATTTCCCAATACCAGATCAAGTACCACCTCTCCTCTTGTAGGCTTCTCTACATATTGAGTCAGGAAACCTTCCTGAGCACACCTAACAAACTCCACCCCATCTAAACTCTTCGCTCTAAGGAGATGCCAATCAAGAAAGGGGAAATTGAAATCTCCCACTACGACAACCCTGCTATTATTGCATCTTTCCAGAATCTGTCTCCCTGTCTACTCCTTGATGTCCCTGTTACTATTGGGTGGTCTATAAAAAATACCCAGTAGGATTATTGACCTCTTCCTGTTCCTAACTTCCACCCACAGACTCAGTAAACAATCCCTCCATGACTTCCTCCTTTTCTGCAGCCGTGACACTATCTCTGATCAACAGTGCCACTCCCCCACCTCTTTTGCCTCCCTCCCTGTCCTTTCTGAAACATCTAAAGCCTGGCACCCGAAGTAACCATTCCTGCCCCTGAGCCATCCAAGTCTCTGTAATGGCCACAACATCATAGCTCCAGGTACTGATCCACTTTCTAAGCTCATCCACTTTGTTCATGATACCCCTTGCATTAAAATAGACACAACTCAAACCTTCAGTCTGAGTGTGTTCCTTCTCTATCACCTGCCTATCCTCCTTTTCACACTGTCTACAAGCTTTCTCGATTTGTGAGCCAACCACCCCTTCCTCCTTCTCTTCAGTTCGGTTCCCACCCCACAGCAATTCTAATTTAAGCTCTTAGCAAACCTCTCTGCCAGGTTATTGTTCTCCCTCAGATTCAAGTGCAACCCGTCCTTTTTGTGAAGGTCACTTCTGCCCCAAAAGAGGTCCCAATGATCCATAAATCTGAATCCCTGCCCCCTGCTCCAATCCCTCAGCCACGCATTTATCCTCCACCTCACTCTATTCCTATACTCACGGTGGCGTGGCAGAGGCAATAACCCTGAGAGTACAACCTTTGAGGTTCTGCTTCTCAACTTCCTTCCTAACTCCCTGTAGCCTGTTTTCAGGACCTCCTCCCTTTTCTTACCTATGTTGTTGGTACCAATATGTACCACGATCTCTGGCTGTTCACTTCCCCATTTCAGGATATCGTGGAGGCAATCAGAAACATCCCGGACCCTGGTACCTGTGAGGCAAAGAAGCACTGCTACAAGAAAGCACCATCCACCATCGAGGACCCCCACCATCCAGGCCATGCTCTCTTCTCATTGCTACCATCAGGCAGGAGGGACAGGAGTCTTAGATTTCACATCACCACACTGAAGAACAGTTATTATCCTACAAACGTCAGGCTCCTGTATCAACATGGATAACTACACTCACCTCAATGCTAATCTGACTTCACAACCCATAGACTCACTTTCAAGGACTCTATGCCTCATTCTCAGTATTATTTATTTACTTTGCTTTTAATTTTTTTGCATGATTTATCTTGTTCTGCATATTGACTTGTCAGTCTTTGTTGTGTGTAGTTTTAAGTGGGTCACGGTTAGGAAGGGGAAGAGTCAGGTAATAGGGAGTACCCCGGTGGCTGTGCCCCTTAACAACAGGTACTCCTGTTTGAGTACTGTTGGGGGGGGACAGCTTACCCGGGGGAAGCGACAGTGGCCGTGCCTCCGGCACAGAGTCTGGTCCTGTAGCTCAGAAGGGTAGGGCAAGGAAGAGGAGGGCAGTTGTGATAGGGGACTTGATAGTAAGGGGGTCAGATAGGCGATTCTGTGGACGCAGTTCAGAGACCCGGATGGTAGTTTGCCTCCCTGGTGCCAGGGTCCGGGATATTTCTGATCGTGTCCAAGATATCCTGAAGTGGGAGGGTGAGGAGCCAGAGGTCGTGGTACATATAGGTACCAATGACATAGGTAGGAAAAGGGATGAGGTCCTGAAAGGAGAATATAGGGAGCTAGGAAGGGAGTTGAGAAAAAGGACCGCAAAGGTAGTAATCTCGGGATTACTGCCTGTGCCACGCGACAGTGAGAGTAGGAATGTGATGAGGTGGAGGATAAATGCGTGGCTGAGGAATTGGAGCAGGGGGCAGGGATTCAAGTTTTTGGATCATTGGGACCTCTTTTGGCGCAGGCGTGACCTGTACAAAAAGGACGGGTTACACTTGAATCCTAGGGGGACCAATATCCTGGCAGGGAGATTAGCGGGGGCTACTGAGGTGACTTTAAACTAGAATGGTTGGGGGGTGGGAATCAAATTAAAGAGGCTAGGCGTGAGGAGGTTAGTTCACAACAGGGGGATGGGAACCAGTGCAGAGAGACAGAGGGGTGTAAAGTGAGGGTAGAAGCAACAAGTACTAAGGAGAAAAGTAAAAGTGGCAGGCCGACAAATCCAGGGCAAGCATTAAAAAGGGCCACTTTTCAGCATAATTGTATAAGGGCTAAGAGAGTTGTAAAAGAGCGCCTGAAGGCTTTGTGTGTCAATGCAAGGAGCATTCGTAATAAGGTGGATGAACTGAAAGTGCAGATTGTTATTAATGATTATGATATAGTTGGGATCAGAGAGACATGGCTCCAGGGTGACCAGGGATGGGAGCTCAACGTTCAGGGATATTCAACATTCAGGAGGGATAGACATGAAGGAAGGGGAGGTGGGGTGGCGTTGCTGGTTAAAGAAGATATTAACGCAATAGAAAGGAAGGACATAAGCCGGGAAGATGTGGAATCGATATGGGTAGAGCTGCGTAACACTAAGGGGCAGAAGACGCTGGTGGGAGTTGTGTACAGGCCACCTAACAGTAGTAGTGAGGTTGGAGATGGTATTAAACAGGAAATTAGAAATGTGTGCAATAAAGGAACAGCAGTTATAATGGGTGACTTCAATCTACATGTAGATTGGGTGAACCAAATTGGTAAAGGTGCTGAGGAAGAGGATTTCTTGGAATGTATGCGGGATGGTTTTTTGAACCAACATGTCGAGGAACCAACTAGAGAGCAGGCTATTCTGGACTGGGTTTTGAGCAATGAGGAAGGGTTAATTAGCAATCTTGTCGTGAGAGGCCCCTTGGGTAAGAGTGACCATAATATGGTGGAATTCTACATTAAGATGGAGAGTGACATAGTTAATTCAGAAACAAAGGTTCTGAACTTAAAGAGGGGTAACTTTGAAGGTATGAGACGTGAATTAGCTAAGATAGACTGGCACATGACACTTAAAGGATTGACGGTGGATGTGCAATGGCAAGCATTTAAAGATTGCATGGATGAACTACAACAATTGTTCATCCCAGTTTGGCAAAAGAATAAATCAAGGAAGGTAGTGCACCCGTGGCTGACAAAAGAAATTAGGGATAGTATCAATTCCAAGGAAGAAGCATACAAATTAGCCAGAGAAAGTGGCTCACCTGAGGACTGGAAGAAATTCAGAGTTCAGCAGAGGAGGACAAAGGGCTTAATTAGGAAGGGGAAAAAAGATTATGAGAGAAAACTGGCAGGGAACATAAAAACGGGCTGTAAAAGCTTTTATAGATATGTAAAAAGGAAAAGACTGGTAAAGACAAATTTAGGTCCCCTGCAGACAGAAACGGGTGAATTGATTATGGGGAGCAAGGACGTGGCAGACCAATTGAATAATTACTTTGGTTCTGTCTTCACTAAGGAGGACATAAATAATCTTCCAGAAATAGTAGGGGACAGAGGGCCCAGTGAGATGGAGGAACTGAGCGAAATACATGTTAGTAGGGAAGTGGTGTTAGGTAAATTGAAGGGATTGAAGGCAGATAAATCCCCAGGGCCAGATGCTCTGCATCCTAGAGTGCTTAAGGAAGTAGCCCAAGAAATAGTGGATGCATTAGTGATAATTTTTCAAAACTCGTTAGATTCTGGACTAGTTCCTGAGATTGTAGGGTGGCTAATGTAACTCCACTTTTTAAAAAAGGAGGGAGAGAGAAACCGGGGAATTATGGACCGGTTAGCCTAACATCGATGGTGGGGAAACTGCTGGAGTCAGTTATCAAGGATGTGATAACAGCACATTTGGAAAGCGGTGAAATGATCAGACAAAGTCAGCATGGATTTGTGAAAGGAAAATCATGTCTGACGAATCTCATAGAATTTTTTTGAGGATGTAACTAGTAGAGTGGATAGGGGAGAACCAGTGGATGTGGTATATTTGGATTTTCAAAAGGCTTTTGACAAGGTCCTACACAGGAGATTAGTGTGCAAACTTAAAGCACACGGTATTGGGGGTAAGGTATTGGTGTGGGTGGAGAATTGGTTAGCAGACAGGAAGCAAAGAGTGGGAATAAACGGGACCTTTTCAGAATGGCAGGCGGTGACTAGTGGGGTACCGCAAGGCTCAGTGCTGGGACCCCAGTTGTTTACAATATATATTAATGACTTGGATGAGGGAATTAAATGCAGCATCTCCAAGTTTGCGGATGACACGAAGCTGGGTGGCAGTGTTAGCTGTGAGGAGGATGCTAAGAGGATGCAGGGTGACTTGGATAGGTTGGGTGAGTGGGCAAGTTCATGGCAGATGCAATTTAATGTGGATAAATGTGAAGTTATCCACTTTGGTGGCAAAAATAGGAAAACAGATTATTATCTGAATGGTGGCCGATTAGGAAAAGGGGAGGTGCAATGAGACCTGGGTGTCATTATACAACAGTCATTGAAAGTGGGCATGCAGGTACAGCAGGTGGTGAAAAAGGCGAATGGTATGCTGGCATTTATAGCGAGAGGATTCGAGTACAGGAACAGGGAGGTACTACTGCAGTTGTACAAGGCCTTGGTGAGACCACACCTGGAGTATTGTGTGCAGTTTTGGTCCCCTAATCTGAGGAAAGACATTCTTGCCATAGAGGGAGTACAAAGAAGGTTCACCAGATTGATTCCTGGGATGGCAGGACTTTCATATGAAGAGAGACTGGATGAACTGGGCTTGTACTCGTTGGAATTTAGAAGATTGAGGGGGGATCTGATTGAAACGTATTAAGATCCTAAAGGGATTGGACAGGCTAGATGCAGGAAGATTATTCCCGATGTTGGGGAAGTCCAGAACGAGGGGCCACAGTTTGAGGATAGAGGAGAAGCCTTTTAGGACCGAGATTAAGAAAAACTTCTTCACACAGAGAGTGGTGAATCTGTGGAATTCTCTGCCACAGGAAACAGTTGAGGCCAGTTAATTGGCTATATTTAAGAGGGAGTTAGATATGGCCCTTGTGGCTACGGGGGTCAGGGGGTATGGAGGGAAGGCTGGGGCGGGGTTCTGAGTTGGATGATCAGCCATGATCATAATGAATGGCGATGCAGGCTCGAAGGGCCGAATGGCCTACTCCTGCACCTATTTTCTATGTTTCTATGTTTCTATGTTTCATGCATTCTATAGTTATTTCTTTATTTTCCTATATGTACCTGCAAGAAGATGAATCTCAAGGTGACTTATACATTGTTACATTTTGTAACTTCAAAACATTCAACTAATTCAAAGGAGACAGCGAGTCTGAGAATGCGAGTGTAACTTCATCTTTATTTTAAGCGAGACACGAACGTATCACATGGTAACAAGATGATGTACAGAAACCATAGAAAAATTACAGCACAGAAACAGGTCTTTTGGCCCTTCTTGGCTGTGCCGAACCATTTTCTGCCTAGTCCCACTGACCTGCACACGGACCAAATCCCTCCATACACCTCCCATCCATGTATCTGTCCAATTTATTCTTAAATGTTAAAAAAGAACCCACATTTACCACCTCGTCTGGCAGTTCATTCCATACTCCCACCACTCTCTGTGTGAAGAAGTCCTCCCTAATTTTCCCTTTAAACTTTTCCCCCCTCACCCTTAACCCATGTCTTCAGGTTTTTTTCTCCCCTTGCCTCAGTGGAAAAAGCCTGCTTGCATTCACTCTATCTATACCCATCATAATTTTATATACCTCTATCAAATCTCCCCTCATTCTTCTACGCTCCAGGGAATAAACTCCTAACCGATTTAAACTTTCTCTGTAACTGAGTTTTTCAAGTCCCGGCAACATCCTTGTAAACCTTCTCTGCACTCTTTCAACCTTATTTATATCCTTCCTGTAATTTGGTGACCAAAACTGAACACAATACTCCAGATTCGGCCTCACCAATGCCTTATACAACCTCATCATAACATTCCAGCTCTTATACTCAGTACTTTGATTAATAAAGACCAATGTACCAAAAGCTCTCTTTACGACCCTATCTACCTGTGATGCCACTTTTAGGGAATTTTGTATCTGTATTCCCAGATCTCTCTGTTCTACTGCACTCCTCAGTGCCTTACCATTTACCCTGTATGTTCTACCTTGGTTTGTCCTTCCAAAGTGCAATACCTCACACTTGTCTGCATTAAACTCCATCTGCCATTTTTCAGCCCATTTTTCCAGCTGGTCCAAATCCCTCTGCAAGCTTTGAAAACCTTCTTCACTGTCCACTACACCTCCAATCTTTGTATCATTAGCAAATTTGCTGATCCAATTTACCACATTATCATCTAGATCATTGATATAGGTGGCAAATAACAATGGACCCAACATTGATCCCTGTGGCACACAACTAGTTACAGGCCTCCACTCTGAGAAGCAATCCTCTACTACCACTCTTTGGCTTCTTCCATTGAGCCAATGTCTAATCCAATTTACCACCTCTCCACGTATACCTAGCGACTGAATTTTCCTAACTAACCTCCCATGAGGGACCTTGTCAAAGGCCTTACTGAAGTCCATGTAGAGAACATCCACTGCCTTCCCTTCATCAACTTTCCTGGTAACCTCCTCAAAAAACTCCAATAGATTGGTCAAACATGACCTACCACGCACAAAGTCATGTTGACTCTCCCTAATAAGTTCCTGTCTATCCAAATGCTTGTAGATTCTGTCTCTTAGTACTCCCTCCAATAACTTACCCACTACCGACGTCAAACTTATTGGCCTATAATTTCCCGGATTACTCTTCAATCCTTTTTTAAACAACGGACAACATGAGCCTTTCTCCAATCCTCCGGCACCTCACCCGTAGACACCGAGATTTTAAATATATCTGCCAGGGCCCCTGCAATTTCAACACTAGTCTCCTTCAAGGTCCGAGGGAATACCCTGTCAGGTCCTGGGAATTTATCCACTTTAATTTGCCTCAAGATAGCAAGCACCTCCTCCTTTTCAATCTGTACCGTTTCCATGATCTCAGTACTTGTTTCCCTTAATTCCATAGACTTCATGCCAGTTTCCTTAGTAAATGCAGATGTGGTATACACTTAATGTATTTTTACATATAAACTATAATGAATTATTGAAATGAACAAGAATACTTAATCAACTAATATAAAAGCAAGATTACTAAAATATTATTGGAATATTAAATACACAACATACATAGTTTGATTTTAACTTTGAAGGAAAAGGGAAAGGAAGACAGGAGTTATGGGGGGACACATTTCTGCACTTGGGATCCAGTTAGCTGAAGACACATCCAACAATGGTGCACAGTAGAGATCCAGGGTGCCCACAATGCTGGAGCTGGAGAAATGCAGGTACTGTATCTGGGTGCGGGAGCGGTAGGTGAAAACTGGGCTTTATGGTCAGGGACACTGTTACATGCAGAGATGAGATTGTAATGATGTTTATTCAAATTTTATAGATATAATTGACAAATAAAGACTCAGCATTTCATCTTCTCCTTTTGTAGAAGAATTACTTGCCCTGATGTCAGTCACTCTTCCCATCTTTACGACAGGCATCCAGACAACTTGACGGTTATCAGGGCTGTTCTATAGCTGAATGCAGAGGTGCCTGACGTTTGTCTGCCAATGTTTTCTCCATTTCAGTGGGAAATGGCTGTTTTTATTCTGTGCTTTCCTGGACTGTCTGCTCGGGACAAAAAACTTGACGTCTAGGGAATTGCAGGCTTGAAGCCATGTTATACCAGTATTGCAGTGATTTATGATTGGTTTGTATCACTTATTACCAACACTCGTAGATTTTTTAAGAAATAGACAAATTTGTTTCACAGACAATTACTGCATTGAAGAAGAGAATCCGACTTAGAAGAAGAAGAAGAAGAAGAAGAATATCTTTATTGTCATTGTTGTGGAGCAACGAAACACAGTTTAGCAGCTCAACGTTTTGCAGCATGACAAAGAATATATACATAAAATAAACTCTAAAACCTCAGTGATTACAGTGAACATAATTACCTTTGCTCAAGACATCCCAAATCAAGCCCGGTGCCCTGTATCTCTTACAAATTTAAAATTGCAATTGTCTCCACCTCAGTTACTCCCTGTGGAAAATCACTTTTTAAATTCTCCATGCCTTCATCAAAAACTGTCCTCTTGTCTCTTTCCTCTGTTAATAATAATTTTCCTTCATGACCTTTTAGTCATAGATGTCCGAGCCGAGCTCATACTATGCAAACCCGGGCTTTCGTGCCCTTCTCTTAAAGGGGTATTGTAACCATCACATAGTGGTGTCACTACTATACGTTCATTCATTATGTGCCGTGTCGTATGATGTAGGCGATCATGGCCTTTCTATCACCACGATAGTTCTTGGCAAAATTTTCCACAGAAGTGGTTTGCCGTTGCCTTCTTCTGGACAGTGTCTTTACAAGACGGGTGACCCCAGCCATTATCAATACTCTTCAGAGATTGTCTGCCTGGTGTCAGTGGTCCTATAACCAGGACTTGTGAGATGCACCAGCTGCTCATATGACCATCCACCACCTGTTCCTGTGGCTTCACATGACCCTGATCTGCTGGGGGGGGGGGGGTCGAAGCAGGTGCTACACTTTGCCCAAGGTGACCAAGGGAGAAGGAGTACCTCGCACTTCCTTTGGTAGAGGTGTGTCTCCACCCCGCCACCCATGCTTCTGCTGAAGGCTCTCAGCACCAAACTTTGACTGTTTATTCCCATTCATAGATGCTGCCTGACCTGCTGAGCTCCTCCAGCACAATGTGTGTATTGCTCTAGGTTACCAGCATCTGCAGAGCATCATGTGTCTATACAGTTATCATTATTTATTTATGTTTGTACACCACGTGAAAGCCAACATTTTCCTCATGCCCATGTGTAGCTTCCATTTGAGTGCTTCTGATCCAGAACTCAAATCCTTGCAGAATAGTGACCTGCAATTGGTTGTCTGTGATGATGAGATAGTATTTAAAGTAGCCTTGAGGAAATCTGCTTACAAAAATGAGGCAAGGTCTGTTGTGTTTTTTTTTACCTTCTCTCACTGGGTTGAAAGCAAGAACTTTCTGGAGGGGATCCTGGCAGAATTGAGCATATTGTCAAGCGGACTGAAAGTTAATGGACTGAAGCTCTACATCATCTTCGGTAGACAATTCTGATGATTTACTCTTAGCATGAACAGGAAGTAAGATTTACTTTTATTTCCCTTTTTGAACATATTATAGAACGCGAATAATAATTTGATCATACAAATAAGATTAAAGCAGAAGGTGAAATATAAACAAACATCATGAAAAAGATTTATAAATTATTTTTTAAAATTATAACTTCTAAAAAATGCTATTTAATGTTTAAAAATTAGCTTTATTTGTCACATGTACATCAAAACATACAATGAAATACGTCATTTGCGTCAAATCATTGAAGATTGTGCAGAGCACCCCACAGGTGTTATCTCACTTCCGGCTGGTGCCTACATAGCCTGCCCACAACTCACAAACCATAACCGTACGACTTTGGAATGTGGGAGGAAACTGGAGCACCAGCATCCTTTGCTCCCAGCAGATTTACAAACTTGCTCTCTGCTCCACGTTCATGAGGAGAACGCACAAACTCTTTACAGACAGTAGCGGAATCGAATCCCGATCTTTCAGCTGCCTCTGTGGTAATGTTAAGCTAACTGCTACGCTACAATGCCACCCAGAAGGGGATGGTAGGCAATCAGATTTCAGGTAAAGTCTTGTTAAGAATCAGAGATACAGTACTGTGCAAAAGTCTTAGGCACATATATATAGCTATGGTGCGTAAGATTTTTGAATAGTACTATAGTAATTTTATGTATTGCACTATAATGCTGCCAGATTAAAAAAACACAACATATGTGCTTGATGATAAACAGGAGGAGGGGAATCATGGTTGGGGAAAGGAGAAGGGAGAGGGGAGGGAGTAGGAATCACCAGAGATTCTGTAATGATCAATTAGATTATGAAGACACGCAGTCCTCTTTTATTGTCATTTAGTAATGCATGCATTAAGAAATGACACAATATTTCCTCCAATTGTTTCAAATCAAATGACCTTGCCTAGTGTCTCAGGGCTGGGTGTGCCTTCTCCCTCACCCCTGGCACTCCTCCTCTGCCACCTGGCCGACACCCCTCCTGCGGTGCTCCACCCTCACCACTCCCAACATCCTGTGCTCCTGACAGATTTACAGACTTGCTCTCTGCTCCACGTTGACAAACACAGTACTGTGCAGAAGTCTCAGGTACCCTAGATATATATGTATTGTACAGCAGTGTACATCACAGAAACAGGCCCACAAAACCCACAGTGACTACTGTGCACCCATTTTATTTTCACACAAGCTTTTCCCTTAATGGAAAGCACAGGAGAAAATGATGAGAACAATGATTTTCTTTCTCAGCTCAATGGATGGGATCTCGGTCAGTAATGTTGATGTTCCCTTGTCTATCATATCAGGAAAGGGTAAAGATTCAAGTGTAACCATTTGAAGCAGTGACCTAATATTGAATGCTGGTTCTTATGAGACCAAGTCAGCAATTTTGTGGTCTTCCTCCTGATCTTCATGGCTCTAGGCATGTGATCATCAGAATCAGGTTTAATATCACGTGCCTATGTCATGAAATTTTTGTCTTTGCAGTAGCAGTACAATGCAATACATAATAATAGAGAAAAAAACTTGAGTTAGAGAGAGTGCAAATATATTATAGTTAAATTAATGAATTAATTAATGGCTCCGTCTGTCTAAGTAGACAATGGATGTGCCCTCGGGGTGCAGACCTGGGCGATGAATGTAGAGATCCTGGGCTGCCCAGACATCAAGATCCCCCTCTCGGCCTTGCGGATGTGGTTCAAAGGAATGCGAAGCATACATTTGGCATCAGCTTGGCTGCAGGAGCTGCCAGGAGGTGACGTGATACGTCATCCAACCACCTTAGGGGCTCCACTCCGGATTTGTGTAGGGTTTACTCCTCAGCCTTCTCTTCTCCCGAAGATACCCACAAGGCAGTGGGCTCCGTAACCCTGGATAGGGGCCCATACCGGGTACTGTCAGCCGGAGCCAGCTGAGCCCAGGACTCGTGTAAGGCAGGGTCGTCACGCCCTGTAGTAGTGACATATGGAGCCACTACCCACTACCATTATAGTTAAATAAATAGTGCAAAAATAGAAATAAGAAAGTACTGAGGTAGTGTTCATGGGTTCAATGTCCATTCAGGAATCGGATGGCAGAGGGAAAGGAGCTGTTCCTGAATCGCAGAGTGTGTGCCTTCAGGCTCCTGTACCTCCTTCCTGATGGTAGCAATGAGAAGAGGGCATGTCCTGGGTGGTGGGGGTCCTCAATGATGGATGGCCTCCTTTTGAGGCATTTCTCCTTGAAGATGCCCTGGACACCATGGAAGCTGGTGCCCATGATGGAGCTGACTAAGTTTATAACTCTCTGTAGCTTATTTCGATCCTGCGCAATGCCCCCCACCCCATACCAGATGGTGATGCAGCCAGTTAGACTATTCTTCATGGTACCTCTGTAGAAATTTGCGAGTGCCTTTGGTGACAGGTCAAATCTCCTCAGACTTCTTTGCCAATCTGATACCACTCACTCTGTTTCTATGCCAACAGCATAAGGCAAGCTCATGTCATTCCTCTGCTATTTGGTTGATATTTCTTTAATATTGTACTGTTCATAAAGGCTAAGGACATTACATGTAACCACAGTGACTTTTATTTTGGAAGAGTTGTATTCTAGATACTGTGATACGGGAAAATAAGTCATTAAAACAAAATCAGCAATAAAAGAGCATTTTGAATAGAAAAGAGTTATTTTTGCAAAGCTTTAAACAGAGTGATAGTTACACTGTAATTGTTAAAGACTGTCCAATTATGGGAAGTCAGCCAAGCTACACAGGAGAGATAATCACTGCCCCTCTCATTCTAATCTCTTATGCCATTTCGCCCAAGGCTGGGATGTGCTAATATATGTTAAACATTGTAAAACAGGAATTGTTGTGGGTGGATCAAAAATAGCCAACTTAACTGAAAATAGCAACTATTTTCTTTGGTAACATGAGAGGAAAATGTTGCCAATATCAAATTTTGGGAACTGTCTCCAGATTTCCATTCTCTGTGTAGTGAGTACAGTATTTGAAGGGGCGAATACGTTGGATGTCTGTGAGCAATAAGTTCAATCTTTCTGGGTCCTTGGGCCATAAATTGGTGAGCTCTCCCTCAAACACTGAGCTGAACACTCAACATGCAATTAATTCTCGTTTCTGGAGCGGGGTACACCCATCAGGCTTCCTCGTACTGCCCACTGATTATAACATTGGCGGCATGCAGCCAAGTGCCATGTATTGGCTGCTTCCATCAGCAGCTGGTCCAATATCTCACTGCTGAAAGGGAGTCTGTACAAATTAAAGTGAACCTGCTCCCAAAAAAAGGGGGAGAGTGTTGCCAATGAAGCAGGCGCTGGGGTGCTCCTCCCCAAATGAATCTGGTCTTTAATCCCAGTCAGTGGAACATCTCCACCAACCACCATGGCTTCCTTTCATGATATGAGGACTCTGACCTTGGAGATGAACAAGTCTGGCTGAACATGGGATGGGGGATGGAGTGGAAGTACCTCAGTCACTGGAGGAGTTGGTGGAGATGGAATGTTCTTTTCCCTCATGGGGGGGGAGTGGGAGGTGGGGGAGGGTGTCTTTCCAGTGACTGACAGGGAAAGGGAGCCAATCACTGCAGAGTTAACATAAGGAGTACTGCCCAAAGAATACAATGTAATGATGGTAATTTCACAAGAGTTAGCAAGGTCCATGGATGCTTCAAATCTCATTTTCATCACCTCTCTCAGCCACTGCTCAACCCATCACTGCCCTACCCATCAGCACTTTCTCTGTAGTCAGGGATCATATTTCCTTTGCCTCCTTCAATTTGACTTTAATGCACCTGGGATCACATTCATATCGTACAGTCTACACACATCTGTTGGATCTTTAATTGCTGCTGTTGGTGCGTGCCGTCGAGTTGCTGTCGACCCGTGACAACACTACAGATAGTTTAGTTGTCTGTAGGGTTTTCATGGCAAGATACGGAAGTGGACTGCCAGGACGTTCTTCCGCAAAGATACTGCTGCCACCCAGGTTGGGCCCTGGCCGGATTCGAACTCAGGACCATCCTCCTCGAAGTCCAGTGCTGATGCCACTACACCAACCAGCCCGCCCAGATCTTTAATTACAAGAGCCTAAACAAGACTGGTTAATGAGGTGACGTACATTCCTCTCTGTTGAAGGAAGTCTCACACACACACACACACAATCAGGACTGTTAATGAAGTGACGTACATTCCTCTCTGTTGAGGAGATCATACACACACACACACACACACACACACAATGAGGACTGTTAATGAAGTTCCTGTCTGTTGAGGAGGTCACACACACACACACACAATCAGAGGTGACCTGAAGCTAATCAGAAAGAGAGAGGAGCCTGTTTGTCTCCCCTCAAATGTAACACAGGCCATTGTGGCTCGTGCTGTTGTCGAGTGAGTAACTCGAGTGGTAGTAACCTCACACCTAGTCCTCCTCCTCACTGTTCCCCTTCTTCTTCTTGCCCAAGTCAAGTTGAATAGTGCACTGAGGTAGCAGGTTTTCTATTACGGCTGCAGGGATCTCTAAAATAGTGAGAGTGTTTGCTTCATATACAGGTAGTACTAATATATTAAACAAAATTAATTTGATTCCTTTCCCCACTGACCTGCCATAAATCTCTACATTATCCCCTATCAAACCAAACTCCAATATACTAGCAAGAGAAAATCTGCAGATGCTGGAAATCCAAGCAACACAGAAAATGCTGGAGGAGCTCAGCAAGTCAGGCAGCATCTATGGAGAAAGTACAGTCTATATTAGATGCTGCCCAGCCAGCATTTTGTGGTTGTTGCTCCAATGTACTAGTAACATTGTGCTGATACTGTTGCAGGGGGATCTGTCCCACAACAGGACAAGTCCAGTGCCCCAAAATTACTCATTCCCATTTTTAGTATTTAGTGCCATTTCCCCTGGAGTAAAATAGGCACTGATCACCACAAACTAGTAAAGACTGAATGTACATTTATGTACTTTTTACAGAACATGTGATAAGGTTAAAGAGAAACCTTAAGCACATATGGGTACTTCGAGAAGGATTGTTCACAGCTAACATGCACTTAATTCTTCAGTGATGGGGATGAGAACTAGTTAAGCCCCTTCTGCCTGATGTACACACTCATATTTACTACCTCGTAGTCCTCTCCACATCCACACTTTCAGTCACTCTAGGCAGTGGCAGACTGCAATATGATACTAAAGAAGTGAACACATGGCAGGAGAAAATCTGCAGATGTTGGCAGTCCAGAGCAACACACAAACTGCTGGAGGAACTCAGCAGGCCAGGCAGCATCTACGGATGTTTCAGGCTGGGACACTTCTTCAGGACCGAATAAGGGTTTCCGCCTGAAGTGTCGACTGTTTACCCGTTTCCATAGACGCTGCCTGACCTGCTGAGTTCCTCCAGCATCGCGTCCATGGACTTCATAATCACAGGCAACAAGTCAAGTACAGATGGTAGGTATTAATTTATTGATATTAAATTATTGAAATAAAAGTAAGTCAGTACCAGGGCAACTCTCCTCTTGACCCTTAAAAAGTTGTGCAAAAGTCAAAGTAATCACATCTGGGCAACAGCAAGAAAAAATAAATCAGCAACTGACCTGAGAGTAGATGATGATCCCGTTCAGCAGTGTGAGTCAGCATCTCCAGCATACTCCATGGAGGGACTACATTCCGATTGGAGGATTGTGACTAGTGGTGTCCCACAAGGATCTGTTCTGGGACCTCTACTTCTTCTGATTTTTATTAACGACCTGGATGTGGGGGTAGAAGGGTGGGTTGGCAAGTTTGCAGATGACACAAAGATTAGTGGTGTTGTAGATAGTGTAGAGGATTGTCGAAGATTGCAGAGAGACATTGATAGGATGCAGAAGTGGGCTGAGAAGTGGCAGATGGAGTTCAACCCGGAGAAGTGTGAGGTGGTACACTTTGGAAGGCCAAACTCCAAGGCAGAGTACAAAGTAAATGGCAGGATACTTGGTAGTGTGGAGGAGCAGAGGGATCTGGGGGTACATGTCCACAGATCCCTGAAAGTTGCCTCACGGGTAGACAGGGTAGTTAAGAAAGCTTATGGGGTGTTAGCTTTCATAAGTCAAGGAATAGAGTTTAAGAGTCGCGATGTAATGATGCAGCTCTATAAAACTCTGGTTAGGCCACACTTGGGAGTACTGTGTCCAGTTCTGGTCACCTCACTATAGGAAGGATGTGGAAGCATTGGAAAGGGTACAGAGGAGATTTACCAGGATGCTGCCTTGTTTATAGAGTATGCATTATGATCAGAGATTAAGGGTGCTAGGGCTTTACTCTTTGGAGAGAAGGAGGATGAGAGGAGACATGATAGAGGTGTACAAGATATTGAGGAATAGATAGAGTGGACAGCCAGTGCCTCTTCCCCAGGGCACCACTGCTCAATACAAGAGGACATGGCTTTAAGGTAAGGGGTGGGAAGTTCAAGAGGTATATTAGAGGAAGGTTTTTTACTCAGAGAGTGGTCAAGCCCAAATTCACTTCTGGGATTTTTGCTCAGATGTTATGAGGCAGATGCAAATGAAGGGGGTTGTGGGTAATTAATTAGTAATATTCAATCACTCTTCTGTTTCTAAATAATGTGGCGTAGCCTATTCACATGACTGTAAATTTATGTTCTCATAGACCATGGATTTCCTCATCTGCCTTCCTTGTTCCAAATGCTATTCTTGCAGTACAAGTGTCAGTACAGAGTATGTTTTTGTCTGGAATTAAATACTTCAAAATCTGGAAATCTGAAATAAAAACAGAAAATATCTGAAACTCTCTGTGGGTCAGTCAGCATCTGTACAGAGAGAATTGTTTCAGTTGGATTTTTCTCTAGGTTCCCCTATGGAGGGCTGTTTAATCTGAAAAATAAACACATTCCAAACAAAAAAACTAATGGAATCTCTGATGGTTACAGTGGAGTTCCACAGGGGATGGTGTTGGGACCGCTGCTTTTTAGATTGTATGTCAATGATTTGGACTACGGTATTGATGAATTTGTGGCTAAATTTGACAATGACACAAAGATAGGTGGAGGAGCGGGTAGTGTTGAGGAAACAGAGAGCCTGCAGAGAGACTTAGATAGTTTAGGGGAATGGGCAAAGACGTGGCAAATGAAATACAATGTTGGAAAGTGTATGGCCATGCACTTTGGAAGAAATAAATGGGCAGACTATTATTTAGATGGGGAGAGAATTCAAAATGCAGAGATGCAAAGGGACACGGGAGTCCTTGTGCAAGATACCCTAAAGGTTAACCTCCAGGCTGAGTCAGTTGTGAAGAAGGCAAATGCAATATTGGCATTCATTTCTAGAGGTATAGAATATAAGAGCAGGGATGTGATGTTCAGACTCTATGAGGCACTCATGAGACCACACTTGGAGTATTGTGTGCAGTTTTGTGCTCCTTATTTTAGAAAGGATATACTGACATTGGAGGGGGTTCAGAGAAGATTCACAAGAATGATTCCAGCAATGAAAGGGTTACTGTATGAGGAACATCTGGCAGCTCTGGGGCTGTATTCGCTGGAGTTCGGGAGAATGAGGGGGGATCTCATAGAAACATTCTGAATGTTAAAAGGCCTGAACAGATTAGATATGGCAAAGTTATTTCCCATGGTAGGGGATTCTAGGACAAGAGGGCACAACTTCAGGATTGAAGACATCCTTTTAGAACTGGGATGCAGAAAAATTACTTTAGTCAGAGGTTGGTAAATCTGTGGAATTTGTTGCCATGTACTTCTGTGGAGGCCAGATCATTGGGTGTATTTAAGGCAGAGATAGATAGGTTCTTGATTAGCCAGGACATCAAAGGGCAGGGGAGTGGAGATGACTGGAAGAATTGGATCAGCTCATGATTGAATGGCGGAGCAGACTTGATGGGCCAAATGGCCTACTTCTGCTCTTATATCTTAGGGTCTTAAGGTCTTGTAACTTGGAAGCTTGTCTTGGGTTTCAGTTTGTCCTTTGTCAGATAGAGCCTGGCCGTTGGGTTAAGCTGGACATTTTCCTCAAGTGGGTGAGTCTAAAGCTAGAACATAGAAGAGTACAGCATAGGAACAGGCCCCTCGGCCCACAATGTTGTGCCGAATCACCTGAAAAGCATGTCAAAAATTAAGCCCTTCTACCCACACAATGTTCATATCCCTCCATTTTCCTCACATTCATGTGCCTATCGAAACGATTCATAAAAGCCTCTTCACTACAAAACTTGACTTAGCCAGGGCTGTTCTCTGTGAAGCCCGAGGTGATACATCACAAAGCAAACTGTGCGTGCAGAGAGTGAGATAAAGTGACCTCTTTGTGATTAGCTTTTTCAGAGGCTGAGTGAGCCCAGCTGTGTTATCCCCTCCATTCTTTCACTAACAATAAGTGGGGAATATTTGCAACTATGAATCATTCCACTTACTCTGGATCTTACTCCCGGGTGTGCACATTTCGTAAAACCTGCCCTGGTCCCAGAACACATCCTATACAGTCAAGAAAGCTTACCCACGCCTTCACTTTCTGAGGAGGCTGAAGGGAGTTGGACTCTGCACATCAGTACTCAAGGACTTCTACAGATGTGCAGTGGAGAACATCCTAACATGCTGCATTACTCCCTGGTCCAGAAACTGCACAGCGGTGGGCAGGAGGCCTCTAGAACAGGCAGCTAAAACTGCCCAACAGAATACTGGCACCAGCCCACCCACCATCAAGGACAGATATGCAGAAAAGTGCTGGAAAATAGCCAGGAATATCATGAGGTATCACACCCACCCAGTTTATGGAATGTTTGTCCCATTCCCATCATAAATAGCATCCATATTAGGACCACCATACTCAAACACAATTACTTCCCTTGAGCCGTCAGGCTGATGAATCCTTCCACCCATTAATCCACCCCACCACCCCACCACCACATCTTTATGACTTCCTGTCGGTCACTTGATGTACAGATACTCATGTACCGAGTACCACTTCCGTCATTAAGGACCCTTATCACCCAGGGCATGCCCTCTTCTCATCGTTACCATCAGGGAAGAGGTACAGGAGCCTGAAGGTACACATTCAATGATTCAGGAACAGCTTCTTCCCCTCTGCCATCTGATTTTTGAATGGACATTGAACCCGAGAAAACTACCTAACTATTCAATTTAGCATTTTAATATTTATACTTCTTACTGTAATTTACAGTCTATTATCATTTATTGCATTGTACAACAAATTACATGATATATGCCAGTGACAGTAAACCCAATTCTGATTCTAATCACTTTATGTAGATACTATCAGTCATGTATATACAGTGTCTGTAAAAAGTATTCACCACCTTGGAAGTTTTCATATTTTACTGTTTTACAGTGAATCACAGTGGATTTAATTTGGCTTTTTTGACATTGATCCACAGAAAAAGACTCGTTCTTGTCAAAGTGAAAACAAATCTCTGCAAAGTGATCTAAATTAATTACAAATAAAAAACTCAAAATAATTGATTGCATAATTACTCACTCCCCTTCAATTTAGTATTTAGAAGATGCACTTTTGGTAGCAATTACAGCCTTGAGTCTGTGTGGATAGGTCTCTATCAGCTTTGCACATCTGGACACGGCAATTTTTCCCCATTCTTCTTTACAAAACTGCTCAAGCTCTGTCAGATTGCATGGGGATCATGAGTGTACAGCCCTTTTCAAGTTCAGCCGCAATTTCTCGATTAGATTGAGGTCTGGACACTGACTTAGCCACTCCAGAATATTAACTTTGTTGTTTTTAAGTCATTCCTATGTAGCTTTGGCTTTATGCTTGTGGTCATTGTCTTGCTGGAGAACAAATCTTCTACCAAATCGCAGTTCTCTTGCAGACAGCATCAGGATTTCCCTGTATTTTGTTGCATTCATTTTACCCTTTTCCTTCACAAACCTTCCAGGCCCTCCTGTAGTGAAGCAACCCCACAGCATGATGCAGCCACCGCCACACGATGATGTGTTTTTGATGAAGTGCAGTGTTTGGCTTACTCCAAACATAGCATTTAGTCTGCTGGCCAAAAAGCTCAATTTTGGTTTCATCAGACCATGGAAGCTTCTTCCAGCTGACTTCAGAGTCTCCCACATGCCTTCTGGTAAACTCTAGAGAGATTTCATGTGAAATTTTTTTTTCCCCACAGTGGCTTTCTCTTTGCCACACTCCCTTAAAGCTGTGACTGGTGAAGCACCTGGGCAACAGCTGTTGTATGCGTAGTCTCTCCATCTCAGACACTGAAACTTGTAACTCCTCCAGAGTTGTTATAGGTCTCTTGGTGACCTCCCTCCCTAGTCCTCTTCTTGCATGGTCACTCAGCTTTTGAGGACAGTCTGCTTTTGGTAGGCTTACAGCTGTCCAATAATTTTTCGATTCCTTGATGATTGACTTAAATATTCAGTGACTTGGAAATGTTCTTGCTTCAGTTTCCTGATCAGTCAGGGGAAGAAAAGGATATGGCGAGAAGTCAGGTCTATGGGGTTGAGTGGGGTCTAGGATCAGTCATGATTGGTGGGGCAGACTCAATGGGCTAATTCTGCTCCTATGTCTTATGGTGGTATCCATCTCCTGACTTGTGTTTTTCAATAACCTTTTCATGTGAGTTGTCTGGAGTGTTCTTTTGACTTCATGGTGTAGTTTTTGCCAAGATATGACTCAACAGCAGTTGGACCTTCCAGATACGGATGTACTTTTACTAGAATCAATTGAAACATCCTGTCTCTCCTTTGGAGATCTGGAGGTGATCGCCATTTAACTAATCATGTGACTTCCAAAACCAATTGGCTGCACCAGTGATGATTTGGTGTGTCATATTAAAGGGGTGGGGAGGAGGTGTGAATACTTATGCAATCAATTATTTTGTGTTTTATATTTGAAATTAATTTAGATCACTTTGTAGAGATCTGTTTTTTTCTTTGACACAAAAGACTCTTTTTCTGTTGATCAGTGTCAAAAAAAGCCAAATTAAATATATTGTGATTCAATGTTGTAAAACAATAAAACATGTAAACTTCCCAGGGGAATGAATACTTTTTATAGACACTGTAATTTAACCTTATGTATTTATATTTATTGTGTTCTTTATGCTTACTGTGCTTCTTATACTGCATCAATTCCACAGTAAAAATCATTTTGTTCTCTCTTACATATGAGGGTTGTGGGGTGGAGATATGTCTCTATCAAAGGAGGTGTAAGGTGTTCCTTCCCTCCGCTAGCCTGCAGGTCACCCTTGGGCAAGGTGTAACACCTGCTTAGCACCCCCCCCCCCCCACCGATCAGGGTCATGTGAAGCCATGGGAGCAGATTGTTAATGGTCGCTTGAGCAGCTGGTGCATATCACAAGTCCTGGTTATGCGATCTCTGACGCCAGGCAGATAATCTCTGAAGAGTATTGATAACGACTGGGGGGCGGGGGGAGGTCACCCATCTTGTAAAGTCACTGCCAAGAAGGTGGCGATGGCAAACTACTTCTGCAGAAAAATATGCCAACAGCAATCATTGTCGTGGAAAGACAATGATCGCCCATGTCATAAGATACGCCACGTAAAGAACAAATGAACTGACATATGACAATAACCAATTTTGAATCTTGAAAGCATGTCACAGGAGCTGGAAAGCACAGTGATACAGCATTACTGTTAAAAACAAAAGATTCTATAGATGTTGAAACATTGAGTAACACACACAAAGTGCTGGAGGAACTCAGCCGGTCAGGTAGAATGGATGGAATGGAATAAACTGCCATGTCAAGACTGGAGAGGAAAGAGAAGAAGCCAGGAAAAGAAGGTGGGGGAGGGGAAAGTGTACAAGCTGGAAGGTGATAGGTGGAACCAAGTGAGGGTGAAGTTGGAGTGCTGGGGAAAAGGAATGAAGTAAGAAGCTGGGAGGTGATAGTAAGAAGAGGTATAGGGCTGAAGATGAAAGAATCTGATAGGAGAGGACAGTGGACCATGGAAGAACGGGAAGGAGGAGGGGCACCAAAGGGAGGCAATGGGCAGCTGAGAAGAGAAAGGGTAAGAGGGTAGTCAGAATGAGGATTGGAAACAGATAGAAGGAGGAGGGAGAATAAATTACCAGAAGTTTGACAAATCGATGTTCATGCCATCACGCTGGAGGCTGCCCAGACAGAATGTGAGCTGCTGCTCCTCCAACCCGAGTGTGGCCTCATCATAACAGTAGAGGAGGCCGCGGACTGACATCTCGGAGTGGGAATGAGTAACCACTGGGAAATCCTGTATTAACGTTGCTATCTCACAGCTCCTGCAGACCAGGCACAATAGTAACTGCAGTGTGGAGCTTGAATGTTCTCACTGTGACTGCTTGGTTTCCTCGTGTGCTCTGCTTTCCCCCCACATCCTGAAGATATGCTGGCAGGCTTACTGACTGCTGTAAATTGCACTTAGTGTTGGTGACAGGAATATTGAGGACAATTGATGGAGATCTGAGAGAGAGTATGTTGCAGGAAATTAAGCAGAATTACTTTGGGAGCTAGTCTCTTCCTCGACTACAGGGAAATATATGCGAAATATGTCAATTGATGTTTAACCCCACAGTATTACAATGTAGGGAAGTGTATACAGTATAACCTCATGCTTCCTTTCTCTTTATTCCAAGATCTTAACATACATTCATCAGAAGAGTCCACTAGTAATAAAATTATAACAAAATTCACTTATTTTTTGTAAGGAATTATTTTTAAAAATTCAATCATGATTTAATTATGAGTGAATCATTTAGTTTACCTTAATCAACAATCATGAAAGCGACCAGATCCTTACCCTTGCCCTTACGATTTGGTGACTCAGTTCCTTGGCTGGTTCTGAGTGTTCCCCTCATGCCTGCTCCAGGTGAGCGGGCGGGGTGTACACATTTTCCAGACAGAAGAATTATTTTTCTTCAAGGGTTTCATGTGATTCCTTTCTGTGTGTAACTGTCTGCAACTTCAGTCAGGAGGACACTATGTTAATGATACTGCTGTTTAAACAGTGGCTGCTCAGATTCCATTTAATTACCTGTGCAGGTTTAGACTTGGTTTCTGCTTTATAGGCAAATTTCTTAGCTTTGATTGCATGAGCATCTTTATGTGTGTTTCTTTGATACCCTCTTCTATCTCTCTCCCTGACTGAGCCAATTTTAGCTTTGATGTCTGTGGAGCTCTTGGATTTTGTTTTCACTTAATTAGGATTCCTCTTACCCTTTGTCCATCAAACCACATGTCACTCTAAAAGTCAGCCACTGTTATGTGTTTCTCCACAATTTCACCATTGCCCATCCTGTTGATGAATTTACCTCCTTTTCCTTTGCCCCTTCGAAATACTGTGTGTCCAGGAGGTCTCTGGAGAGAAGGACAAAGAATCGCGTTCACAGGTCTCTTCATCAGGGCTGGGAAAAGTGTGAGGTAAAGCAAGCTTTAAAAATGCGTGTGTGTGTGTGTGTGTGTGTGTGTGTGTGTGTGGACAAGGCAACTTCTGTGCTAGGATGGGAAGCAGGACAGGTTAATGAGCAGTAAACCAGAAGAATTAAATGACCGTCAAATCTCTGCTCACTCAGCCACTCAGTCACCATTGCAGATATAAGGTGGGTCTTCTGGAGAGTAAATCCATGGAAAACACTGGACCAAGATCGTGTCCCTGGCTGTGTCATTAGACCCTCTGTGGATCAACTGCCAGGGTATTTGCAGACATCTTTAACCTCTCCCTGCATCAGCTTGTGTTCCCATGTGCTTTAATAGGACCATCTCTGCCAGGATTATTCTAAACACTGGTGCTCCACAAGGTTCTGTTCTCAGTTCCTTATTCTACTCTCTGATGAACTGCGGGACCAGATTCTGCCTTAACTCCATCTACAAGTTTGCAGATCATGCCACTGTGGTAGACTGCATCCCAAATACTGCTGAATTGGAGCAGAGGAAGGAGATGGAGATCTTAGTAACTTCTTACATGAAGACAACCTTTCCCTCAATGTCAACAAAAGAGCTTGTCGCTGACTTCAGATTGGGAGGCAGTGCACATGTCCTTGCCTACATCAATGGTGTTGAGGTTGAGAGGGTTAAGAGCATCAAGTTCCAAGGTGTGAACATCATCAAGAGCGGTGGTCCAACCACTTTGATCTCCTAGCCAAGAACGCTCACCAATGCCTCTGCTTCCTCAGGAGGCTAACAAAATCAGCATGCCCCCATCAACTCTTAGCAATTTTTATCAATGCATCACAGAGAACATTCTGTTTGGGTGCAGCGGCTTGGAAACTGCTCTTCCACATGGCCACAGGAAACTGCAGAGAGTTGTGGACACAGCTCAGCACATCACAGGAACCAGCCTCCACTTTATTTCTCTGTCTATGCTCCTCGCTGCCTCAGCAATCAAAGACCCCACCCACATGAGGCATTCTCCCTTTGCGACTCTTCCATTAAATTCTTAAATCTGGACTTGGCCGCTCAGGAGAAAAGCAATCAATGCTTCCAAATCTCCTTCTACAAAGACATTTTTTCAACCTCTCAACTCGCTCTGAGTAATAATTTCAAATTAATGACTCCTTATCACCGAATCCCAAACTAGAGGAAACAATCTTTCTCCATTTACTCAATCGACTTCTTAATGGAAGTACTCACTTCTGGGTGCACTTCTCTTATAACTATGGTTTCCCATCCTTGTAAATCTCCACTGAACATTACTAACTGCCTTAATGCCATATAACTAGGCACTTAGAACTAAGCAGTACAAATTCAACACTTACCTTCATATCAGCATGTTATGCCACTCTTATTAAAATGCAATGAATTATTTTTCCCCTTTCATGGATTGCATCTACATGCAATCATCTCTAGGAAATTACTAGAGGAAAGTAAAGGGGGTGATATTAGACCATAAGACCACAATATGACCATAAGATATAGAAGCCAAATTAGGCCATTTGGCCCATCGAGTCCGCTCCATCATTTCTTCACTGCTGATCCAATTTTCCTCTCAGCTCCAATCTCCTTTCTCTCCCCACTTCCCTTCAAGCCCTGACCAATCTCTGCCTTAAATATACATAAAGGCTTGGCCTCCACAACTGCCTGTGGCAAAGAATTCCACAGATTCACCACTCTCTGGCTAAAGAAATTCCTCCTCATCTCCATCCTAAAAGGACGCCCCTCTATTCTAAGACTGTGTCCTCTGGTCTTAAATTCTCCTACTATAGGGAATCAATTCCAAACACCGATTGGTCACTGGTCAAAGTTCTTTTTCACTGTACTGACCCACTACTGCCTTTTATCTCGTGCAATGGACCTGAATGAAGATCCCTCCCCTCAAAACTGATGTCCTGATTGGCCACTGGTCAAAGGTCATGGAGGTAAGTTCTTCACACAGAGTGGTAGGTGCATGGAATTCCTTGTCAGGGGTAGTGGTAGTGGTAGAGGGAAGTAATCTTGGGACATTTAAGAAACACTTAGATAGGCACATGGATGATAGAAAAATGTTTGGCTATGTAGGATCTCAGAGTAGGTTAAAAGGTCAGCACAACATTCTGTGCCGGATGGTCTGTACTCTCCTGTGGTGTTCTATTTAATCTCCCTATCCTCTATAGAGTCATAAAAAAGTACAGAACTGAGCCAGGCCATTCGGCCCATCTATTTTGTGCCAAACCATTGAAACTGCCTACTCCCATCAAACTGTGCTGGGTCCGTAGCCCTCTGGACCCATATGATCTTCTCTTAAAAATGTTGAAATGGAGCTCACATGCACCACTTGTGCTGGCAACTCATTCCACATTCACACGACCTCCTAAAGGAAGAAGTTTCCCCTCATGGTCTTCCTTAAACTCTTCACCCTTCACCCTTAACCCATGACCTCTATTTGTAGTCCCACCCAACCTCAGTGGAAAAAGCCTGCTTGCATTTACCCTATCTATATCCCTCATAATTTTGTATACCTCTATCAAATCTCCCCTCAATCTTCTATGTTCTAAGGAATAAAGTCCTAACCTATTCAATTTTTCCTTATAATTCCAGTCCTCTAGACCTGGCAAAATCCTTGTAATTTTTCTTTGTACTCTTTCAATCTTATTTACATCATCAACCAAAACTGCACACTATATTAGGCCTCACCAATGTCTCATTCAACTTTAACACAACATCTGATCTCTTGTACTCCCATAAGTCTCTTATGATTTATGAAAGCCAATGTGCCGAAAGCTTTCTTTATGGCCCCATCTACCTGCAATACATAGCATGTTAGGGGAATGATGGCAAACTCTGCACTAGGTTAGTAAAGGACACAGCATTCACTTGATTGCCGGCTGGTGGTGTAGTGGCATCTGCACCAGACTTCGAGACAAGTGGTCTTGAGTTCGAATCCGGCCGGCTCCTTGCACGCTTCCGATCGTGCTGGGCTGAGCGTTGAGCTAGCAACTCGGCCTTGTTAAAAAAAAACAGACAAATGCTAAAGGCAGCAAGATTGCTCCTGATGCACCACAAGGGGTTGGAGGGAACAACAACCGTCTTGATTGGCAACTCATCTGCCATCCGCAGCACTCACTCCAGTCACTGGCATAAAATGGCTGCAATGTCCACCATCAACAAAATGCAGCTTGGCTATTGGGGCATGACTTCCTAAACATGCAGCCTCTACTAAGAAGTACGAGAGTGGCAGACCTTTGGGAGAAACAACAAGTTCCCTTTGCCGTGTTATCCAGCAGCTGAACCTCATCCTCAGCCCATCTGTAGGGTTGTCTTCTTTTCCTTGGACCCATGCCCTTTACCCCATCCTCTCCATGGCATCCTGTCATCTGAAAGTACAGATTGTGATGATTTTCTTGATCCTAATATAGGAGTGATTCCGGTGGAGACTGGACTTCCACGAAGAGATCATCTGCCTCTAGGTATACAAAATTACCATGGGCAGAGATAAGGTAAATGCAAGCCACTGAGTCTGGCTTTGACTGAAACTAAAAGTCAAAAGGTAAAGGTGAAAGATCAAAAATTTAAGGCGAACCTGGGTGGGAACTTCTTCGCTCAGAGGGTGATGCCACTGTGCTCTGAGCTTCCAGCAGAAGTGGGGGTTGCGGGTTTGATTGCAACATCTAAGAGAAGTTTTGATAAGTTCATGGGTGAGAGGAGCATGGACTGTGCAGGTCGATAGGACTAGGCAGGATAACAGCGGCACAGACTAGATGGGCTGAAGGGCTTGTTTCTGTGCTGTATAACTCTCTGCTAATGTACAACTCCCTTTGTGCTTTTGTTTCAAGATCTTTTCAGGATGATACGGAACAAATTTACACAGCTAGCATAGCACAGAAGACTTGGGAATGACAGAAACTTTGCCGACTCTGGCACGAGATTTCCAAAGTTTTCTTAAAAATCAAAAGTCTTGGCCCGAGAGGTGCTGTGGCATTCTCTAGATCCTCCAGAGTCCCACCTTCCTGGCCAGCCTGTCCATGCTGAAACAGAAAGGGGCTCCATTCAGTGTGGAAGGTGGGGCCATTTTCATAAAGTACAACAGCACTCATCTCTGTCTTGGCAGGCACATCTTTCAACAACAAGGGCAAAAGGTGAAACAGATCCCTTTTAGCTTTAATCTGTGGAAACCTCTGAGCCTTTTTAGACTCTGGGCAGAGAAACGTTACAACAAAATGCTTTCTGCTTCCTGCGGGGCAAAAGAAGGCAAAACAAAAATTCGGAGGTGGGTAAAGTCAAGTCAAGTCACTTTTTATTGTCATTTCGACCATAACTGCTGATACCGTACACAGTAAAAACAACACAACGTTTTTCAGGACCATGGTGCGACATGAAACAATACAAAAACTACACTGAACTACATAAAACAACACAAAAACTACACTAGACTACAGACCCACCCGGGACTGCATAACGTGCACAAAACAGTGCAGGCATTACAATAAATAATAAACAAGACAATAGGCACAGTAGAGGGCAGTAGGTTGGTGTCAGTCCAGGCTCTGTGTATTGAGGAGTCTGATGGCTTGGGGGTAGAAACTGTTACATAGTCTGGTCGTGAGAGTCTGAATGCTTCAGTGCCTTTTGACAGATGGCAGGAGGGAGAAGAGTTTGTATGAGGGGTGCATAGGGTCCTTCATAATGCTGTTTGCTTTACGGATGCAGCGTGTGTTGTAAATGTCTGTAATGGCGGGAAGAGAGACCCAGATGATCTGCTGCAGGGTCTTGCGATCTGAGATGGTGCAATTTCCGAAACAGGCCGTGATGCAGCTGCTCAGGATGTTCTCAATACAACCTCTGTAGAATGTGGTGAGGATGGGGGGGTGGGAGATGGACTTTTCTCAGCCTTCGCAGGAAGTAGAGACGCTGCTGGGCTTTCTTTGCTATGGAGCTGGTGTTGAGGGACCAGGTGAGATTCTCCGCCAGGTGAACACCAATAAATTTGGTGCTCTTAACGATCTCTACGGAGGAGTCATCGATGTTCAGCGGAGAGTGGTCGCTCCGTGTCCTCCTGAAGTCAACAACCATCTCTTTTGTTTTGTTCACATTCAGAGACAGGTTGTTGGCTCTGCACCAGTCCGTTAGCCACTGCACCTCCTCTCTGTACGCTGACTCATCGTTCTTGCTGATGAGACCCACCACAGCTGTGTCATCGGTGAACTTGATGATGTGGTTCGAGCTGTGTGTTGCAGCGCAGTCGCGGGTCAGCAGAGTGAACAGCAGTGGACTGAGCACACAGCCCTGGGGGGCACCTGTGCTCACTGTGATGGTGTTGGAGATGCCGCTCCGGATCCGGACTGACTTTGATCTAGTGGATCTCTGAGATAATGTCCAGTGTGAGTGTCTGTGAATTCATCCTGTACTGACACACACCTGCAGGGCAAGGAATACACTCCACCGCAATAGGAGGCAGATCTCTACCTGTTTTTCTATATCTTATTTATGGGAGGCAGAGGAATTAGGATAACAGATGGAAAAAGAAACAGGGAAAACATAAAAATGGGATTAAAACACAGACACAGACACACACACACGGCTGGTACTGTACACGCAATGCCCAGATCCAAAATATAGCCAGTACCTGTAGGGCTTTTTCCCTCAGGGCCAGAGCAGTAAAGAAACTTGCTCTCATTCCGGATAATCTGGTTAAAAAAAATCAGAGAGCAGGAAGGGCCTCTGTAGTCTGTACACGCAGCTGAGAGTTGACAGAACATGAGCAGTGATGAAAGATACTGTAAACAGAGACATTCTAGTTGTAAACTGGAACAGGGAGATGCAGGTGAGGTTACAAAGGAGGCCCAGTTACAAATGGGAATGTAAACAGGTTTGTGGATAATTTGACACACAGTTGTGTTCTATTGACATAATAGAACACAGTCACGATCAGAGACGAGACCTGATAGTTGAGCAGAGTATTTTCACAAGTTGTGGCGAATGTGGGTGCTCTTTTCTTCCCCTTGTTCGGTCATGCCAGGTGATTACAACTGGTTGTAATCTAGGCTGCACTCTCAATCAGTCAGCCTGATAATCTCATATAAAACCAAAAAGTGCTGGAAACATTTGATAGGTCATTCAGAGAGCATCCAAGGGAATGATCCAAGAGAGAGGAGAGAAACCAAGATGATGTTTTGGATCAACATCCTTTCAAATTGAAGAAGCTGATAGCAGGAAGCATGGTATCATAGAGATCAGTACAACTGCTTTACAGCTCCACCTGTGAGAAACTGTTCTACGGCTCACCTGTGAGGGTGCGCAGACGAAGCGGCTATCTGTGGTTGTGATGGGGGTTTCCTCCCTAGGCACAGCTCTTGGGGCGTCAGAGACCTGTGCCCGCTTGAAGTCCCGGATGAGCGACTTGTCCAGGGAGTCATGGGCCAGAACCCAAGGAAGTTCCTCAGGGCCATTTGGCTCCCAATCCATAAGATACCGGACCCTGCTCTACACCTGGTGGGATGCACAGAATAGACCAGGGGCCCATCCACCTGTCAGGGAGGAGGGAGAGGGGAGGTGACTGGATCAGGGGGGCGGTAGTCATCAGCTTGAGCTGGAAAACAAGGAACACTGGATGAATCCTCATTGATGAAGGTAGGGGCAATCTATATGAGACCTTGTTGATTTCCCATTACGAACGGTCTCATGTAGCATGAGGCCAACTTGTGGCCCCCAACCCAAGTAGAGATCCCCAGGCAGACTTTCTCCCCTGGCCTGAGAGTCCTCACCTGTCAGCAGAGCTGATCAGCCTGCCAAGTGTGTTGTTTCCAAACATGCAGTAGAGAAGCCCTGGCCCATCTCCATGTGTGCTTGTAGCCAGACCAACTGTTCTGCAGCAGGAACTGTCAGTCTTCTGGTCAGGGAAGAGCAGTGGCTGGAATCTCTTTTGGCATTCAAAGGGATGCCAGTGGAGGATATTATGGGCAATCTTTGCTAAACCAGTTGGAAGCTCTAGGATGTGGGGTTGGAAGAGACAAGGTAATGCAGTTTTGTCTCCAGTATCTGATTCACTCTCTCAGTCTGGCCATTAGATTAGGGGTGAAAACCAGATGAGATACTGGCTGTGGCTCCCACAAGAGAACAGAAGGCTTTCCAAAATTGGGACGTGAGCTGTGGTCTTCAATCGGACACTATATCCTGAGGGAAGCCATGCAGCCTGAACACCTGCTAAACCATGAGGCTAGAAGTCTCACAAGCCGATGGAAGTTTAGGGACAGCAGTGGTGGGCAGCCTTGGAGAATCGATTCTCAACCATCAGAATGGTAGTGTTTCTATCAGGTGGGGGCAGACCAGTGTTGAAATCCACTGAGAGTTGAGATCAGGGGCTGTGAGGCATGGGCAGCAATCAGAGCAGACTTGCAGTGAGCTGGCATGATGTTTTGCTCTGGGCATAAGTGGGACGGGCAAAGATGAAGTGTGGGCATCCTGGATCCCGGGGAGGACTAGTACTGGGTAAGATGTCAATGGTGCAGTCATATGACTGGTGTGGAGGCAGAGAGGTGGCCTTCTTCTTAACGAAGACCTCAAGACGGCCAGCATTTTCAGCCAGAATGCCAGACAAGTCCACACTAACAGTTAGCACAGGAGGGGATATGCTGACAGGGCTTAAGCAGGACCCAGACAGGTAGGTAGACGTGTCAGTTCCCACTCTTGGAGTGCCTTTCGAGACCGGTTGATCCTTGGGTTGTGCTGAAGTAGCCAGGGAAGGCTGAGCACCAGAGGCAGTTCGGGCAAATCACCCTCCTAGCACAAGTTGGAAGGGTTTTGTGGGAAGGTGGATATTGCTGGTGCCCAGAGGCCTTGACATTGATATTCTCTCTCAAATGCTGAGCCAGATCGTTCCAACTTTGAGCCGGAGACATATCGATGAGGTTCCCTGCTGCACCGGAGTCAGAATCAGAATCAGGTTTAATATCATCAGCATATGTCATGGAATTTGTCGTCTTTCTGGTGGCAGTACAATGCGATACATAATAAAAAAACGTGAATTACTAAATATTAAATAGTTAAATCAATTAAGTAGTGCAACAATAAAAATTAAGGAAGTAGTGTGGTGGTGTTCATGGGTTCAATGTCCATTCAGAAATTGGATGGCAGAGGGGAAGAAGCTGTTCCTGAATCATTGAGCGTGTGTTTTCAGGCGCCTGTGCCTCCTTTCTGATGGCTGCAATGAGAACAAGGCATGACCTGGGTGATGGGGGTGCTTAATGATGGATGCTGCATTTTTGAGGCGTTGCTCCTTGAAGATGTTCTGGATACTATGGAGCCCAGTGCCCATGATGGAACTGACTAAGTTTACAACTCTCTGAAGCTTATTTGGATCCTGTGCATTAGCACCACCCCATACCAGATGGCAATGCAGCCCATTAAAATGCTCTACACGGTATCTCTGTAGAAATTTGCGAATGGTTTTGGTGACGTACCAAATCTCCTCAAACTTCTAATGAAATATAGCTTCTTTGTAGCTGCATTGATATGTCAGGCTCAGGAGAGATCCTCAGAGATATTGCCACCCAGGAACTTGGAATTGCACTTCTGATCCATGAGGACTGGTGTGCATTCCCTCATCTTACCCCTTTTGAAGTTCACAATCAGCTCTTTGGGGTTACTGACACTGAATGCAAAATTCACACTCAACTAGCTGATATACTTCACTCCTCTATGCCCTCTCATCACCATCTGAAATTCTGCCAACAATAGTTGTGTCATCAGCAGACTTATAGATGGCTTTTTTGCTGTGCCTAGCCACACAGTCGTGGGTGTAGAGAGAGAAGTGCAGTCCCTGAGGTGCACCAGTGTTGATTGTCAGTGAGGTGGAGATGCTATTTCCAATCTGCCCAGGTTGTAGTCTTCCAAGTAGTCAGTGTGAAATCCAGTTCTAGAGGGAGGTACAGGGGCCCAGGCTTTGGAGCTTTTCGATCAGAACTGTAGGAATGATTGAGGTAAACTTTGAGCTGTAGTTAATAAACAACATAGGTACTTGTATTGTCCAGGTGATCCAAACCTGCGAGAAGAGCGAATGAGATTACATCTGCTGTAGACCTACTGTAGAGATAGGCAAATTGCAGTGGGTTCAGGTCCTTGCTGAGCCAGCTGTTGATTCTAGCCATAACCAACTTCTCGAAGCATTTCATCACTGTAGATGTGAGTGCTACTGGATCAGTCATTAAGACAGAGCCTCTTCTTGGGCACTGGGATAATTGTTCTTTTTGAAGCAGATGGGAACTTCCAACTGTAGCAAGGAGAAATTGAATATGATTGAAAGAGATTGAGTCAATAAATGTACAAAGTTCAAGTGTCTGGGATCCTCATGTGGAAGCTAGGAGCATTGCTTGATTTGCAGACGATGCGTGCAAAGAGAATCGACCTGTCAGAATACCCCTTCCAGCTGACACATAACCTCTTTTACTGGGCGCTTGGGACTATGGATCGCTATAGTAGATGCAGGAACCTGTTCTCCTGCTTTGAACTCATTCCTCCTGACATAGGAACATGCGCCCTGCCTGCACTGGCTCCACCATGGATTGGTTACTGGGTGGTGCGGGAAAGGGTGAGGACAGATGGTGATCCAAAGAGTAGGAACCTTGGAGCATCCATTCTTCGTGCCACTCAGTTGCCCAGTTGTCAATTCAAACGTTCAGATTTATCACGTCATCCACACTATCTTTTGCACTGCAAACTCGTGCCAAGCCCAAGCTCAGCCCACGCTGGAAAGCAGTGATGAGGATCTTTCGTTCCACCCCATCTCAACTGCAAGAGTGCGGAACTTTACTGCATAGTCCTTCACTGTCTCTTTCGCTTAGCGGAGGTCCAGGAGTTGGTAGGCTGCCCCCTGCTCCCATAATGGAAGATCAAACATTCTCTTGAACTCAGCCACAGATTATTGGAAAGACTGGCCTCTAGGGGAACCTTGTTCTCATAGAGTGTTGAACAGGCTGAGTGGAGTATCCATCTAAGAGGCTTCACCATATACACATTTACATGCTTCGTCACTGAACCAATCAGGCTGGGTTTGAAAAGTCAGCTTGCGCTGGGTAATAACATTCTTGCAGCCATCAGGGTCACTGGAGTGGCGAAGGAATACTTATTTCTGGACCAGCTGTGGATATGATAGTCAGGGCATTAGTGGCTGGGGTTGCTGAAGCTGTTGAAGAGGAGGATCTGATAGATACTTGGAGTGGGACTGACGTGGCTAAAGGCTGCTGAATTGTGTCAGCAGGAACAGTAATCTCTGCCGCCTGATTCGGGTTGTCTGCAGTGAGCTGCTAAACTGTTGCTGCGAGGACTGATACCTGTTCTTCCAGCTGGTACTGTGCATGCAGCTCTGAAAGTAGCTGTCAAACTATGAGAAGTGTCGGTTAAGCCCACTTCTACTGATTCCAGTTTCTCCTCACGAACCTCAGTCTGGATCGGGCTTGTTGTTCTGAAAGTAACAGTCCTCCTTCTACTGTCACTTCTCCCAACGCAACTTCAACTGACCGCAGTTTCTCACCTGTCTGGCCAATAAGTATCAGGGCCAAGGTCAGCTGTCCTCTCTCTGGGTCCATTTTCTTGTTGGTCAAGACTTGCTAACACAAGTATGCAGTTATAACACAAGTGCAGAAGCAGAAATATAGAAGTGGAAGAACACTTCACTGATTTTTAATAAGAATTGTGAAGAATTAAAGAAAAAAACAATAAAAAATAAGCCACTAAAGCTAATGCCAACACTATGGCTAGGAAGCGGTAACTTAATGCTAATTGTCCTTCACAGCATCGAACGAAATGGTAGTCTTCTTTCCCAGACAAGGACGAAGGTCAGCAGGGAGCATAGACATTGTGCTTTTGGCCAAGTCTCAACGAGAGAGAAAGGGAGCTAAATACCATCACAATGAAACACTAATTGGCTGGCACATGCATGCAAGTGAGCATGATCACTGAAATCATTTCGTGGACCGCACACAAGGGTGCACAGATGGCAGAATCCGTGGTTGTTGCAGATACGATTCCAAACCTTGTGGTACTTTCTCTTTACTAGGGCTCCTTGATATCATACTTGGCCAAATTCCCATTAAGGCCAGTTGGTCTCATCTCATCTCTGGAATTTAGCATTTGGTCCATGTGATGAGTTCTGGAATTGAGTAGAACTGTAAAAACCAAACTGGACATCACAAGTGTTGACCATGGTTTTCCAAAAAAGTGGAAAAGGCATGCTTAGAGTTAACACACTTCTCTTAATGGCTGTCTCTATCAATGTTAACAGAGAAAACAAAATCAATTCCAACAGCTCTTTGTCTCTGTTGATAACTGATTACAATATTAAATATTGACAAGATGTCTGATTGGACAAATCGTGACAGCAGCTTGAGGTATTTAGAACAGTAGCAGTAAGCAGACATTGCCTGAATGCATTTCATCAGTATTAACGTTTTAGCTATCTATGTTAATTCAGCTCCCTTACTCTATTGTTGTAGAGCAATCCAACACTCCTATTATTGTCAACAATTACCACATAGACCCCAAAAGGCCCATATCCTTGACATGGTTTGGAAGCATGCACGCTTCGATGATTCAGTGAACTATGTTGGGTTTTATGCTTTGGCTCTTGGTCAGGTCACGCATGCCAAACAGGTGAAAATGTAGAGGCCAGATTAAGAGTGGTCTACCGGTCCTCCAAGATCAGGGGTTCAGCTCAGGGCTAACAACCCTGACTGGTAAAACAAAATTGTTATGGAAACACCAATGAGGAAAACCTTCAATGCTGCCCTAAATGCCAGTGGTGTTATGGGCAGTAAGCAAAGTTACCACGTAAATAACCACTTCCGCTCAAGATGGCGCCTGCAAACAACGCTCCTTCGGTTGACATCTGGATAGATCATGAAACTATAAATATTACTACTTTTATGTTTGTTTTCATCTTGGATGTGATTCTGGAACTGTTGAGCCCATGATTTGCTGCTTGGAGATCATTTGGGTGCTCCAGTACTCTGTAGTGTCCGAGAGGATTCGGGAGACTGAGGCAGCGTGTGTGATCTTCATGCCGAGAAGGCTGCGGGACGTTGTTCAACGCCAATTTGCCGATTAAAATGATGAGGGAGATTGAAGCATCGAGGCAAGTATGGAGGGTGAGCACCAGCTGCCTGTCTTTTTATCACTCTGCTACGGAGAGGGAAAGGACTGCCACTGTGTCTGCAGAGTGCTGTCCAGGTTTCCTGCGTTTTGGATGTGGACTTGGACTATAGATTTTCTTTTTCAGCCTTATGGTTTTTTTATATTCCATGTTTTTTGCCTGATCTTGTTTTTTTGTGTGAGGAGAGGGATTTGGGGGTTGATGTGCCGGTTCAGTTTTGTTTATTTTTTTGTGTGGGAGGAGGGATTGGGGGGGGTTGATGTGCCTGCTTTGTTTTGTTTTGTGTGGGAGGAGGGACTTGGGGGCTGATGTGTGTGTTCTGTTTTTGTTTTTTTTTGTGTGGGGGGAGGGGGTTGATGATTGTGCTGCCTTTCTTTTCTTGGTTTCATGGCTACCCAGAGAAGAAGGATTTCAAGTTGTATATTTTGATAATAAATGAACCTCTGGAATGTTAACGCAAAAATCCAAATCTTCTGTTTCTCCCACCCTCACCCTGAAGGTTCAAGGTTAATTTATTATCAAAGTATACGTACAATATACAACTCTGAAATTTATCTTCTCCAGACAGCCACGAAACAAAGAAAACCACAGAAGCCGTTCAAGGATAAACGTCAACCCCGCCGCCACGCACGAACAAATCGCACACATGGCAATAGGAACATCAAACCTCAAACCCCGCCTCACACAAAAAACGAATTGTGCAAACGGCAACAAGAATATCAAACCCCAAACCCCTCCTCGTGCAAAAATCAAACGAATTGTGCAAATGGCAACAAGAATATCAAACCCCAAACCTCTCCTCGTGCAAAAATCAAACGAATTGTGCAAATGGCAACAAGAATATCAAACCCCAAACCCCTCCTCGTGCAAAAATCAAACGAATTGTGCAAATGGCAACAAGAATATCAAACCCCAAACCCCTCCTCGTGCAAAAATCAAACGAATCCTGCAAATGGCAACAAGAATATCAAACCCCAAACCTCTCCTCGTGCAAAAATCAAACGAATCGTGCAAATGGCAACAAGAAAGAACGGGCGGTAACACAGAATATAAAACAAGACTGAGAGTCCAAATGAACTACAGTCTAATCCATAAATCGTAGACCTAGAACAACGAATTGCAAATAAAAGAAAACACAAATTTCATACGTTAATTAATGTTTCAGGACAAGACTTAACTTTATTGTCGGTATGTTAGTGGACTGGTAATTCAACAAACAAACAGCTTTATTCAAATGCCCACAAAGGGAACTTGACCAGATGGTATCAGCCTGCTGGTTTTTATTTTTGTCTTCATGCAGCATAAATTATAAAGGAGTGAAACAACAGTTGAATGTACAAACAAATACAGGCTCATGTTTAATACCTATGACATCACCCAGTGTTAATTATGCAGTAGGTAGTAAGTATTGCATGCAGATTTTCCCAGCATGCACACATGTAGAGGATTCAGGGTTAAAAGATGTCAAGACAGCACCAAAAAAATGATTAATGCAAATGAAACCAACAGCTTAGCAATAAACTGTTCATATCCGGTTAAAATTCATTATCACAAAGACTATTGGCTTGCAATGACCAATTTAAAAAATATACATCTACTTTGGGGAAAACAGTTGAGAATCAGAAATGTTTATATTCAAAAAACGAATTGGAATCTCAGCAAATGTTCAGGTCCCAGGTTAGAAGCATGGATCACCACACCAACACTAGGCTGTCAATACATAGAATGAGTTTGAATATATTTGGAACAATGTTCAAGATCAAAGGTTATTGCTTTTATTGCTAAAGCTTTGATAATAACCTCTGGGCTGGTGTTCTGGCTGAAAGCACTATGAACATTCAGCCATTTTCAATTCCAAAAAGAGATGAGGAGATAAAATTTACTTATTGCGGACAAAATGCTTCTTAATTAAGACGTATGCCCCAACAGAACGAGAGTTTGCTCGATCTGATCCAGAGTGGCCGTTATTGCACTTTAGAACTACACTCTGGGACCGGTTCTTCATTCTGCCGGTGAATATCAAACATCATCCTTTGGGAACCAGCAGACAGTTTTCAGAAGCTTTCATCGTCACTCATATCCCATATCTGGAAGAAGAAAGAAATTTACCTTGAATGTGAGTAGAAGAACATGATTGTACTGTTGCGCAGTTCTGAATAGAAAAAAAAGGAAATCCAACACACCGAGCCATAGACTATATATGTCAACCATTAAGCAGATGTTTACATTAATACTGTCAACACACACAAAATGCTGGTGGAATGCAGCAGGCCAGGCAGCATCTATAGGAAGAGGTACAGTTGATGTTTCGGGCCGAGTCCCTTCGTCAGGACTAACTGAAAGAAGAGATAGTAAGTGATTTGAAAGTGGGAAGGGGAGGGGGAAATCCGAGATGATAGGAGAAGACAGGAGGGGGAGGGATGGAGCCAAGAGCTGGACAGTTGATTGGCAAGAAGGTACAAGGCTGGAGAAGGTAGAGGATCATGGGACGGGAGGCCTAGGGAGAGAGAAAGGGGGAGGAGAGCTTCAGAGGAAGATATAGTGAGAGGGACAGAGGGAGAAAAAAAAGAGAGAAAGAAAGGGGAATAAATAAATAAGTAAGGAAGGGATGGGGTAATAAGGGGAGGAGGGCCATTAACGGAAGTTCGAGAAGTCAGTGTTCATGCCATCAGGTTGGAGGCTACCCAGACGGAATATAAGGTCTTGTTCCTCCAATCTGAGTGTGGCTTCATCTTAACAATAGAGGAGGCCATGGATGGACACATCAGAACTTTCCCACATTCTCATCAACTTTCCAAGAGGCTACCTTTTACCTACACGCAAAGTCCAATATACCAGCTGGAGCAACAGTACACAGAATTAATCATACCAGAGCTCCCAATTTCACTTGAAATGACATCTAACCAGAATTTATATTTTAATCATCTGTTCATCATTAGAGTTGAAGTAATTCACCAGATCAGCCATTTCCATTCCAATTGTTAACCTCTACACCTCCCATCCTTTTTGCTTCTAAACAATCATCAGGGTTATGATGGCTTGTTTGCACTTGAGTTCTGTGGGTTACGAGGCAAGATTAATAGACTGCGCCAGAGGTGATGCTTGATGGGTCAGGCAGGTGAGTTGTTCGAAATGTACTATACCTCTATGGCTGTTATCCCAAGCATCCCTGATGCTTTTTCTCCATTTTAAATGGTTTGAATGGGGTTACAAGTCAGGAATTTATTAGTCGGAGAGTCTGTTACATCTTCCCCCCCCCCCAAAGAGACTTTGAGAATGTTCTTAAAGTATTTTCTCAGCTCTCCTGGAAGTCTTCAAGAGTGATGGAGTTCAGAATGATTTTTTGTTAGCCTGATGTTGTGCATGTGGTCAGTCTGCTAGGACTGGTTGAGTATGATGGGAGCTTTAATGCTGGTGATGCTGGCCTGGCAAAAGATGCAGGAAAGCTGAAGACTCAGCATTTGCCTGAACATCTTGTCATATATACATTCTCTGATATTAGGAATCTGTTCAACATTTCTTCTGCATCTTTCCTGGCTTTGGATATGTGGCCAATGGCCTGAGTTAAAAACAGTACCTTAGATGCTCTTATGATCTAATGACGGGAATGATTTGACAATGGCTAACTCTGTCCACCGTGGATGGTGAGTGGAGATATGTCTCTACCAAAGAATGTGTAAGGCGCTCCTTCCCTCTGCTAGCCTGCAAGTCACCCTTGGACAAGGTGTAGCCCTTGCTTCACCCTCCAGTCAGGGTCACATGAAGCCATGGGAGCAGGTGGTAGATGGTCCTATGAGCAACCGGTGCATATCACAAGTCAAGGTTATGTGACCACTAACACCAAGCAACCTTTGAAGAATATTTATAATGGCTGATGTCGCCCGTTTTCTAAAGACACTGGCCAGAAGAAGGCAATGGCAAACCACTTCTGTAGAAAAATTTGCCGAGAACCATTATGGTCATGAGACCATGATCACCCATGTCATATGACACGGCACATAATGATGGTGATGATGAATCTGTCCACCACTCTAGGAAAGTAACCTAGTTTCATTTTGCTTAGTTCTCTGCAAGGACTGAGTGTGGGGAGTTCAGACACACACTAAAGACAAGAATGGTCAGGATGGAAAACAGATTCTTCCCTCAGTTCAGGCATTTGAACTCCCTGACAAACCACAGTTGAAGTGTCACCAGATAATTTGTATTGTACCCTTCAGTACTTAGATTATACACTTTACTTTGTTCAAAGGTTCAAATGTTCATTTTATTATTCAAATATGTATGTAGTATACAGCTCTGTGATTTGTCTTCTCCAGATAGCCATGAAACAAAGAAAACCCCCTTCCCACACGAAAACTAACAGATCACCCACATGTAAAACGGTAGCAAGAACATCAAACCCCCAACCTCCTCTCTCACACATAAAAAAACTAGCAAATTGCCCACACAGAAAAACAGCAACAGGGACATTAAACCCCAACACATAACCCCTTCCCTCATACAAAAAAATAACATATTGCCCACTTGGAAAATGGCAACAAAAGCATCCAACCCCAAACACCCAACATGCTAATCGGCAACAAGAAAGAAAACACAGAAATCTGAAAGAGACCAATATGAACTACAGTCCACTCCAATAATCACATAAATCTCAGAATTTCGATAACGTTCTCTGACAGAATCGAGGAGAGCGACCGCTTGGACACAGTGGCCTGAGAGTGACTGCTCAAACACAGGGTGTGGCCTTCCGAGGAGAGCGATCGCTCGAATGTTCACTCTCCTCCGCATTTTCCCTGGTGCTTCAATCTTCCTTGGTGCTTTAATCGGCGAGAAATGGAGTCGATCATGGCCTTTGAGCGCCTCAAGGCAGCTAGTGCCTGCACTCTCCTCCTGGAATTTTCTCGGGGCAGAAGAAGCGCTAAGTCACGCAATCAAACTTCAAACTGCAGGTCACAGGCTCCAACAGTTTCCGAAACACATTTAAGATAAAAAGAAGATGTAGAAGACGTAGAAAAAGGGAAATGATAATTTCCGTAGGCCATCTGGAAGAGGTCATCCGAGGAACCGTAGTTCGCTAGCATCATCTTGACAGAAAGCTATCTATGCATAATTCATTTGTAGATTTAATTCTTACTTTCTTAAGTTATTGTGTGTTATATATACTACTGTGCTTTACACCCTGGTCTGGAGAAACGTTGTCACATTTGACAGAATACATGTTTATAGTTAAATGACAATCAACTTGACTTGACATCACTTCCCAATCTCTTTTAACATCTCTGATTAAGTTGATGGCAATGAATAGATAATGTCTGGCATCATTCTTGCAGTGTGTTAAATCTTACATATCACTTTACTAAATTTAAAGCTACTTCACAATTACACATTAATCCCAGTCTCTCAGTATTTGTAAAGTTGCTTCTTGACAACTCCCCATTCTTTAGTATCGTTTGGAAATTTAACTAGCATGCTTTATCTCCCACTGAAGCGCTGTCTAGAACTTAGTACCACCTATTCATTTGGTAATAGTTGTTTTGTAAAGGGATTTTTTTTACTGAATTTAATTTGGAACAAAGTCAACATTACTGGTTGCAATAAATTCAACTAGCATACAATTAACAGATCACAAATGCATTCACTCATTGCACTGAAAGAATAGAGGCAGATACAAATGGCATCTGTGAGCAGCCAACTAATGTTCAAAACAGGAAATAAATTAGCTTAGAATTAATTCAGGATGAAGAAATCATTCAAAGTCTGCTTCCTGTCAAGAATTAAAAATAGTGAACAAGTTTAAGGTCCCGTAGAAAGATTGTGAATGGACATCATTCCACGTTAAACAAAGAAGGAATGCTCACATAAGGGATTAATACAAGGTGGTTTTGTGTTTTGAAAAAGCTGATGAATGCAGAAGTTCAGAACGTGATTACAACCTCATGCTTGGTGATCTCATCAGTTAACATTATGTGAATGTTTGCGCTGAGGACTGTTCATTCCTCTGAAGCAATGCCACTTAATGCCTTGGGAGATTTTATTCTGATTGTTTCCCAAAGTTAGGCAGAGCAAATATGATTTTGAAATATGCTTTCAGACAGACCCAACTAATAAGAGTCACTTTGTCTTCTGCTGGTGGGCTGGCCAGCGCACAATGTTGCCCAGATCCATTTGGACTTTTAACGAGTCAGCTGGTCTTTGTTGGTGCCACAGACTGCAGTCAAAAACTAAAAGGACCATTTATATTGGGCCAGGTTGTGGGAGTGAAGATCAAAAAACAACAAACACTCTGCTAAATTCCCCTTTAAAATGCATCATGTCTCTTTCCAAAGCAGTGACGAGCACTGTCTGAAGGGAGAGGCATGCACAATGTATTATACATACCATACCATTTGGAAACCTTGAGCAAAACACACACACATACATACATACATACATACATACACAAAATATTGGGAAACTCAGCAAGTCAGACGGTATCTATGGAGGGGAATAAATAGTTGACATTTTGGGCTGAGACCCGAGAGGCAGTCCTGATGAAGGGTCTTGGTATGAAATTAAAGATGGGCAGGCCGGTGTTTATGCTGGTTTCCGTGGTGTGAAGCGACTGAGAGTACCAGACTCCCCCACCGGATAGGATGCCAGTCTATTGCGAGGTTAACCCCCAGCATTTTTGCCGGTACCCATTCTCAGCTGGGTAGACTGGAGCACCGTGTGGTTAAGTGCCTTGCTCAAGGACACACACGCTGCCCCGGCTGAGGTTTGAACCTACGACCTTCAGATCGCTAGTCCAACGCCCTAACCACTTGGCTACGCGCCACACCTTGGTATGAAATGTCGACTGTTTATTCTCCTCCACGGGCGCTGACTGAGTTGCTGACTTCCTCCAGCACCGTGCGTGTGCTGCTTGTGAATAGTATCACCGCGGGGTGTACCTATACACAGCAGAGTTCAGTGGTGGCAATCATGGTTCAGGAAAAACAGTGCTTTTGCATATAGCCATCCCACTGCTATGTGGCCAGCAGCTTTCAGAGTTGGGTATAAGAATTAAAACAATGTAAAAGTCACTAAAACTGCCTGCTTGAGAGACAGACCTTCAACCTTTGAAATACCAGTGTATATACAAGGAGCATTTGATGGCTCTGGGCCTCTATTCACTGTAATTCTGAAGAATGAGGGGTGACTTCATTGAAACCTATCGAATGGTGAAAGCCGTGATAGAGTGGATGTGGGGAGGATGTTTTCTATGGTGGGGGAGCCTAAGACCAGAGGACACAGCCTCAGAATAGAAGGGCATCCTTTTAGAACGGAGATGAGAAGGAATTTCTTTAGCCGGAGAGTGATGAATCAATGGAATTCTTTGCCGCAAGTGGCTGTGGAGGACAAGTCATTGCTTAGATTTAAGGCAAAGGTTGATGGATTCTTGATTAGTCAGGAGAAGGCAGGAGATCGGGTCTGAGAGGGAAATGGATCAGCCATGATGAAATGGCGGAGCAGACTCAATGGGCCAAATGGCCCAATTCTATTCCTGTATCTTGTGGCCTTATGGTAGCCAAAGGAGGAAGTCATGCATGGACAGGACTTGAAACTTGCCAGGTTTAAATTGGAGCACGGATGGGGTGGAAGATTTACTGTGTCCCTCCTTCCAGTTCCTTGATTATTTTTGTTTGCCCTTGCTTGTGGATTGATCCTGTCTTTAATGTTTTCCTGGTATCTGTACAATCATTAATTGTTCCTGTGAGCTACTTAACAGTAAACACATCTGTTACTTTCAGCCTGAGAGCCCAGACCTGATGACAGGTTATTTGTCATTGCTCACGGTAGATAAGAAAAGGTTGTCCATCCCCCCCACCCCCCAAATGACCATCAGTGAGATATAACATAGTTGAGGGGGTATTTGCTAGTCTGCTGACAGACAATCTCAGCACACGTAAGGGAGTGTGTTTAAGTTCACGGGCATGTTGGCCTACTAAGAAAACACGAGCTGTGCATCAGGAGAAAGGCTAAACACCACACTGAAGTCAGCACCTATTTTAAGAGGAAGCTGGATTAACAAAATCCACAGCTGCAGTTCATTTCTTTAAACTAACAACCCCATAATTTATTCTTTGTGCATGAAGCACTGTTGGTGGTGGAGAACCTTAAATCTTGACCAGACCTTTTGTGCTTCCTATGCTGTGTTCACTGTCCGATGCAGTACAATCAGCAGCAGACTTCAAAATACCCTGAACTGCTGAAGAAACCAAGCAGCATTCTTTTGGATTTGAAGTTACTCAGAATCTTTTCCTCATAATGTTATCTACACTTAAGGCCATCATACAAATCATGCTTCTTGGAAGAAACAAAGTCCTTAGCCACATCTAGCACAAATGTGCTCGCACAAGTACATAAAAAGAACACCTCTATGGTTACTTTACAATTTTATGACCAAATGTTTAGAAAGGAGCCTAATGTAAAATGCTTTAGAGGTTAACGGTTACGACGAAGGGCAGGCTGAAGACTAACAGACACAAATGGCATCAAAGCGGGCTAGACTTAAAGGAAAGAATTAACGCTTTTGTTAGGCAGCACACCTGGGGCGGGGGGGAAACATTTTATTTTGCTGAAGGGACTGACAGGTAAGGTTTGCAAATCAGGAACACCGCTTCTGATAATGAAGACATGACCCATACAAACACAACAGAATAATAGCACACACCTGCCATTAGCTTTGAAGATGCAGGGGCTTTATTTTGATATGTTATGATTTCAGATGAAATGCCATATGTTAGAAATGGTGCTGATAGTTTCTGAACCAAAACTTAATTTATTTGAACTGCTCAAAATGACATTACTGATCTCACAGATGTGTTGAATTGTATTCAATTACCCTGTCATGACACGTACGCATAAAAAAACAAAAGTTATGATTGCACTATTGATATTTGAGATTTTGAAACATCCACCAAATAAATACAAGAGATTTGAGATCAATGAGATGAAAATCCCAGAATGGCTTCTTGTGCCATACTGTGCAAGTCTTAGGCACAGGTAAAAAAATTCTGTAAAGCGAAGAGGCTTTCAAAAATACTGAAATAAAAAGTTTCTAAATATCAAAAATTTACCAAAAAACCAGTAAACAGGAAAAAACTAAATCAAATCAATATTTGGCGTGACCACTCCTTGTCTTTAAAACTACATTAATTCTCTTAGATACACTGTTGTGAAGTTGTATAAGAAAATCAGCTGGTAGGTTTTTCCCCAAGCATCTTGGAGGATTTGACACAGTTTTTCTGCAGACTTTGGCTGCCTTGCTTGCTTCTTTCTCTCCAGGTGATCTGAGATAGCCTCGATGATTTTGAGATCAGGGCTCTGTGGAGGCCATACTATCTGAAACCATATAGAAATCTAGGTTGCCTAAGACTCTTGCGCAGTACTGTATGTACTGTATATTGCAAATTCACACTTTTAATCAAGATAAATGTGCTGAGGCGTGAATGAAATAGGCACTGCACTGAAGAAGAAGAGAATGTGATTAAAAAGTTGGGACAGAGGGAACAGGATGGAGGTAATTTGTAAACATGGAGTTAATTCAACATTGAGTGATGCTAAATACCAAGGAAAGGTGATGTTGGAATCTAGTGTGCAGTGTTTTATGGCAGGGATACAATCCAATATCAACTATTTAGTTCACGGAGGTTAAAACTTATACAAGGATGGATGTCAAACCAACAAACTACTGATAAAGAAGGCAACAGAAAGGGAAGAAAGGTAGTGGGGAAGTAAATTTGAGCATTGTCAGCCTATATGTGCAGTGCCATCATTATTGACGGATAATTCTGTCAAGAATTGGGAATGTAAAGAAGGAAGGTGCGTGAGAGCAAGAATGGATTCCTAGAGGATAATAGCTTAGAGTTGTTGGAAACCACTGTTGTTTTTAATAATACTTTTTATAAGCTTTGTACTTTTTACAAACTCATGTATTTTTCACATTTACTGGCAGAAAGCAGCATAGCAGCTAAACTAACCGTTTATCACCTTTCCCTTTTTCCCATTGCCTAATTATTAGCACATTACCCACGTGAGGTAATTGTTTTAATTAAGTAGTCTATTAACTAAATTAACACCATCTAAGGAATTTTCTTTATCTTATCGAGAGAAATGATAGATTTTTCAGAAGCATCATCTCTTTATTCCTTTGACTTATACCCCTTAGCCTGATTTCCCTTATTAGCATCATTTCTCAGCTCGCCTTTTTTGACTCCCGGAAGAACCCTAAGGATCAGACATTAAACAGAGATCCAACAGGGTAAGAAGGGATATTCCTTTAAAAAAAAGACAGACTCACTTGAAAGTGTGGGTAAGTAAGTGATATTTTGCAAGGCCAACCCTGTGGAGCTGAATACTGACAGTGTAATGCTGATTGATTTCTTGATTAAATGCTTTGAAGATAGAGAAAGATTAAAGAAAACCAGGAGGGATAATGCATTGAAGTCATAGATAGGAGATAGAAAATCTGTGGATGCTGGAAATCCAAGCAACACACACAAAATGTTGGAGGAACTCAGCAGGTCAGGCAGCATCTATGGGAAAGAGTATACAGTCGACGTTTCGGGCCGAGACCCTTCATCAAGACTGGAGAGAAAGAGGAGGTTAGATCAAGAAGGTGTGGGGAAGGGAGGAAGAAGTACAAGGTGGTAGGTGAAACTGGGAGAGGGGATGGGGTTAAGTAAAGAGCTGGGAAGGTGATGGGTGAAAGAGATAAAGGGCTGGAGAAGGGGGAATCTGATAGGACAAGGTAGAAGACCATGTAAGAAGGGAAGGGGAGGAGCACAAGAGGGAGGTGATGGGCAGGTAAAGAGATAAGGTGAGAGAGAGAAATGGGAATGGGAATGGTGAAGGGGGGGCATATACTGGAAGTTTGAGAAATTGATGTTCATGCCACCAGGTTGGAGGCTACACAGACAGAATATAAAAGGTGTTGCTGCTCCAACCTGAGCGTGGCCGCATCGCGACAGTAGAAGAGATGTCAGAATGGGAAGCAGAATTGAAATGGGTGGCAGATATGGAGAATAACCAGTTTGGATGGTTCTGGTGCTGTGGACAGAAGTCAGATTGCACTAACTCAGACAGGAAGTTGTAGAAGAGACAGAGACAAATTAGGGAGGTAATAATACATAAAAGCAGCATAAAAGGAAATGGAGGATGTAGCAAATGTAGAGTCTAGAGTGGACTGTTTTGAGGAACTGTGCGATGATGGTGGTTACAAAACAGAGGACAACAGCTCCTGAAGTGAAAGAGTCATCTAAATCATTCACTAAAATTGCAGGCAGAAATGTAACCAGTATTGTTAAAAGAAATAGAACAAGGGGGCAAAGAGATAGTGTCAATAAATAAGCTCAGAAGATAGAGATGAGAGTGGGGAAAAAATTCGATGAGAAAAGGATTCTGAGATATCTAGGTCTTGAAAATAGGGCCCTTTTTTGATATGGTGTCATCTGATAAGCAGCAAACTAAAATAGAAAAACTAGTTCGTTCGTTCATTTGTCATGTGCCATGTTGTATGATGTAGGTGATCATGGTCTTTCCATGACCATGGTTGTTCTTGGCAAATGTTAGTATAGAAGTAGTTTGTCATTCCCTTCTTCTGGGCAGTGTCTTTACAAGACGGGTGACCTCAGCCAGTGTTAATACTCTTCAGAGAGTGTCTGCCTGGCATTACTGGTTGTCTAGCCAGGACTTGTGACGTGTACCAGCTGCTCATACAACCATCCACCACCTGCTCCCATGGCTTCACATGACCCTGATCGAGGGGGCTAAGCAGGTGCTACATCTTGCAGCCTAGTGGAGGGAAGGAGCGCCTCACACCTCCTTTGGTAGACACGAATCTCTACCCTGCCACCCAAGAAAAACCAGAAGGGTTCAAGATAGATTCAGGTAGTGGTATTTTGCAACAAGTACTATCTAGCAAAGTTACGTAAGTGTAACACCAATAATCCGTGCAGGAGATTCGGTCCACAATGGAGCTGAAATAAATGAAACAGTTAATGGTTAATTAAGGCCAAAGCTTGATGCTTTTAGGGTAAATTAAAGTTTAACTAAGTTTAAGTTAATTAAGGTCAAAGCTTGATGCTTTTAGGAATGGGTATAATACTGGCTGAAGGGAAGGAAAACAACGTGCTCTGACAGATACTGGTGGTTTTTGTTGAGCTGGTGGTTGCGATGTCTTTCAGGTTGGTCACTAATGCTTTCTAACTAGATTGAAACATATCAAAATCTCAAGGCAAGAGCCTCAGCTTTACAGGATAAGGTAGTGGAATCAATGAGGCAGAGCAGAAATTCAAGAATGGGACAAGGATACATGCAAGTGGACAAAACAACGGAAGATGAAGGAAAAAGTAGGAAAGAATCTGGCAATGTTAGTGGACACATTACCATTTGTATGCAATCCACAGGCTAATGGAACCTCTGTCAAAACAGAAGAGTATTTCAAAGATGGAAGTGATCAAGCCTTATGGTGTCCGGGTCAGACTCGATGTTAAACAGAGTATCCAGTCCTATATCCTGAGAAACAGTGAGGATATTCAAGCAAATTGAGGTCATGGGGAGAAAGGTGGCAGAAGTGTCCAGGTTATATGTATTTCTGCTTAGAAAGCTCAGGAGAGTTGGGTGCTGGAGGTATAAGTGATTGTTAAGGAGTGAACCAGAACATTTATTTAAAATACTAATGAAGATAATTCAGTTTCTGGTGCTCCTCAGGGATGAGAGTTTAGTCACTGCGCTTCGCTCTTTACAATCATGACTGTGTGTGCTAGGCACAGTTCTAATGCCATCTATAAATGTGCCGACGACACAACTGTTGTTGGCAGAATTTCAGATGGTGATGAGAGGGCATACAGGAGCGAGATATATCAGCTGGTTGAGTGGTGTCGCAGCAACAACCCTGCACCCAGTGTCAGTAAGACCAAGGAACTGACAGTGGACTTCAGAAAGATTAAGATGAAGGAACATACATGAGCCCTCATAGAGGAGTCAGAAGTGGAAAGGGTGAGCAATTTCAAGTTCCTGTGTGTCAACATCTCTGAGGATCTATCCTGGACCCATCATTATCGATGCAGCTACAAAGAAGGCACGACAGTGGCCATATTTCATCAGGAATTTGAGGAGATCTGGTATGTCACCTCAAAACACTCCCAAATTTCTACAGATGAACCATGGAAAGCATTCTAACTGCCTGCTTTAGGGTCTGATATTGGGGGGGGGGGGGGCTAATATCCAGGACATCTTCTAGGAGCAATGCCTCCAAAATACGACATCCCTCATTAAGGACCCCCCATCACCTAGGCCATGCCTTGTTCCCATGGCTACCATCAGGAAGGAGGCACAGGAGCCTGAAGGCACACACTCAATGATTAAGAAACATATATTATTATTTTTACTGTAATTCACAGTTTTTTCTACAAACGTATTATTATGTATTGCATTGTACTGCTGTCGCAAAGACTACAAATTTCATGATATGTGCCGGATATACTAAACCTGATTCTGATTCTGATGACTGGAAATTTATCCCCCAGTGTTGCGAACGGCCTTTCGGTGAATACAAAATAGGCCAAATAACCTTCCTGACGTATAATTATCCTTTATCCTTGTGTGAAAGGATATATACTCTATACAGTTATCCCACTTTATTACTGCCCATCCCACAGCATATGCTTCTCAACATATTTACCATAATTACAGCATGCTGCCCAGTGAAGTGGAAAGAAATAGAAACACGAAATCCAGCAAGATAAATAGACAGCAAGGTTAGAGTACCCGTCAATGCAATCTGATACTCTTATGTAGGACAGAGAGCAGCAGCGGATTAAAACAGCCACTTAGAACAGGGCTTCATAAAAAAAAGTTTCATTACAGTACATTTCCAAGCTCTGCATAAGAGAAGCCACTTAAATCATTTTAACCCTATTTTTGTTTTATCAGAACCAAAACAGTCAATACAAATGAGAATAAAACCATTTGTTCCCTTGATTTATTAAAAGCAAAAAAGCAGATTCTTAGCATTTGCAAATGAGATCTGGCAGGGAGGACACACACGCAAAGCTTGTGACACTGTAGCTCGTTCATTTGATCACCTCTGTTTCCTTATTCAGAAATGGTTCAACAACAAACCACTCAACTCAGAAAGTGTAAAACGGCAGCAAGTCATCATGCACAACACAGGGGCATCAAACTCACTTCTTGCTTATATGCTTTAGAAGTCGCCTTTGTTGTGAACCATTCCTCAGCGCTGCTCGAGTAAAATACAGAAAATTAAAGTATAAAATGATTATGGCACCCTTCTAGAAGAAGCAGAGAATTATTCTCAACATCTACGTTTAAAATATACATCTACTGATAACCACTGGATGTTTCTTTTTGTTTGTCCCCTAACCACAAATCTAGAGACAATGCATATCAAGAGTCAATTGTGCGTACAACTTAGTTTGGATGTTAGAAGTTACTGAGAAGTGTTTGGACTTGCCCAAATAGAATGATACTGTTTATAAAGCTCTCTAGTAAGATCATCAATGCAGCCATTATGCAGACCTCTGAAAATATATAATAAAGCATTGCAGTTCTCTGATTACAGGGTGCAGTATCCATAGTTCAGGCAATTCAACTCTGCAGAATAATAGGATATTTAGGTGGGTACACTATCTGAGCTGCCAAGGATTTGACCCTTTGATACTCAGAATGAATATGATACAAATAATCCGGTGGTGGTGAAATTCATCTTGGGAGGTAGAGGAGACAGTCAACGCCAACCCACGGCCTGATTTACACTTCAATGGAAAAGTAATGGAGTGGAGTTTGAAATGGTCCACCGACAGTCTATTGTCCATATTCAGCTATGGTTCAAATTGAATTTTGGCAGGCGCTGGCAGTTTTTAAGCCAGTAATTCAAAAGTTCTGCATATGCCAGAATTTAATTCTGCTATTTTACACTGACCTTAAGGGTAGTAACGCTGCTTGTTACGTGGTGATACTAATTCAAGTCCATTCATCACATGAATACTAAAATGCTCTGTGTCTGCATTGAATATATTTCTATTCACTCAAGGGACGTCATTGTTGTTGGCGAAGCCAACATTGCTAATTTCTCATTGCAAGATGGCAGTGAGCTGACTTCCTGACCTGTCTATGAGGTGATGGTATAACTAGTAAGTGAGAGAATTTCAGGCTCCTGACTCAATGACAAAGAAGTGGTCCTTCCAAACCAGTGAACTGGTGGCACAACACACTTGCCTACTGTCCTTGCTTCTGTAGTCGAAGTTTTGCGTTTGAGAAGTGCTGCTGAGGAGGTCATAGTGGCTTTGCAGTGCATCCTGCAGATGGCGTGTTCAACAGCCACTGTATGGCTGTGGATGTTTTAGTGTGGTGAACAGGGTGCCAATCAAGAAGGATACTCTATCTCAGAATTTTTACAGTTTCTTGAGCATTGTTGGAAATGTACAAAATGGAAAATATTATATCACACTCCTGCCCTGTAGATGGCATGGATGCATTATGGATTTGAGAACCACGTCACTCAAACAGGATTCAGTCAAACCTACCTTTGTAATCAGTACTTACGGGCTGATTCCGTTTAACTTCTCAAAGTCATGGAGACTGGAATGGAAACTGGATGTCCACACTGACCAGTAGGCACCAATTCCATACTAATTCCATCTCCCAGCACTTTGCCTTAACAATTCAAGGGTTTATCTAGACCAGGGGTTCCCAATCTGGGGTCAATGGATCCCTTGCTTAACGGTATTGGTCCATGGCATAAAAAAAGTTGGGAAGTCATGATCTAGAGGCTTCTAAAATACTGTCAATGACCCTACTTTAAACACTCCTCCGAGCATGACTTTTCAGTGACACATCACCCCTTGGATAAAAAAAAAATTCCCCTTCATATCCCCTTTGCAACTCCCTATAGCCTAAGACTGCACTCCACACGATTAATGACTTCACCAACCTTCATGTTGCCTGCAAACTTACTGAGCATTCCTGCTAGATCAACACCCAAATCACGTAAGGTTAACAGCAAAGGCTCCAGCACAGATCCTTGTGGAACGCCAGCAGTAACAGGCATCCAATATCCAAAGCAGGTTTCTGATCAGGATTTTGATGATGAGTAATATGTCGTGGGAAGCAAGGGAGGGGTGACTAGATTATTTCTTCCTGGAAATGGATATAGTTTACCACGAACTATCTATCACCTATGTCTAGACATTGTCCAAGCCCTGTACACTTACTGAACAACTGTGAATGGAACAATCACACCACTGACATTATAGAGGGTAGAATATTTATGAAGCAGTTGATGATGAGTGGTCCCATGGGAACTTCCTGCAGAGATGTCTGGGACTGAGGTGATGAGCCATGGACAACTGCAACAATCTTCCTTCAGCTTGGCAAAGAGATCTCCCCTCATTCAAACTAATTTTAACTTTGCTAGGGCATATTGACAATACAATCTGTCAAATGGTGGGTTAATATTGTAAATTTTAATGAGGTGTTGGCGTGTGGCCAAGTGGTTAAGACACTCGTCTAGTGATTTGAAGGTCGCTCGTTTGAGCCTTGGCTGAGGCAACGTGTTGTGTCCTTGAGCAAGGCACTTAACCACACATTGCTCTGCGACGACACCGGTGCCAAGCTGTATGGGTCCTAATGCCCTTCCCTTGGACAACATAGGTGGCGTGGAGAGGGGAGACTTGTAGCATGGGGGACTGCTAGTCTTTCATACAACCTTGCCCAGGCTTGTGCCCTGGAAACCTTCCAAGGCGCAAATCCATGGTCTCATGAGACTAACGGATGCCTATATAAAAAAATGAGGTTTAATGTCACAAACTGTAAGTGCTACTCAACAGGAGTATCAATACCATTGTCTATCACATCATGAAGCACCAAATGGGGTTCTTTTTGTCACGGTATATGCTGGGTCAAAGCTGGGGTTTACAAAAGGTTCAGTTGCACAGTGACTACTGTAGTCATTGAAATTGGCCTGAACATATTTTGCAGAACACAAGCCAGGATAGCTGTCCTGGCCCTGTGTATTTGGAGAATTTAAATTCTTGTTGCTAAATAAATTTGAAAATGGAAGAATAAATCAATAATTAATGGAATGTCAGGAAAATCCATCCTTTTCAGGACATCTGTCTGCTTTGCACCATCTGGCCTCTATCTCATTCTAGAACCAACCCAGTATCATACTGACTCTTAACGGCTCTCTAAAATAGCCTCACAAGCCATCTTTCATGGAAAATTAGAGACGGTTAATATACGTAGGCGCTGCCAGAAACACCCACAACTCATCTTAAAAGCTTCTATTGAGCACATCTTATTTTGGTTGTCTACCTGAGCTGGCCAGAAGCCTGAAGGAGAGCTCAAGCCATGTATTTATATACCAGCAATATGTGGGCATAGTTGGTACATACTGTAAATTTAATACGCAGATCATTTAAGTTTCAAAGAAGTCTATTTATGCTGAAATATCAAGGTATCTACCTGAAACAATTTTTGATGGATTCAAAGGCACTTCTCAGAAATAAACTTGTATGGTTAATATTTAAAATAAAGGAGAATGGTTAAGATTTAAATTAAAGGACAATTTTTTCTACCAACTTGAATGTGCACAGATATACTTCACAACAACATTCTGCCATTTCACCTAACCACTTACAACTTAATGAATCTACTTGGCAATTGTAATCAAAAACAGAGCCTTGGCAACATGCTAAACCAGACTGTGGAATACAGTAACTGTTTGTTCTCTGGATATATTACGGACTACTTAGATACTGGCAAGTAAAGACACAATCTGGTCCACTGGGAGCAAAGAGCCACTCTGGGAAAAGGCAGGACTGACTCACACAAGAGGGAATTAGGCTGTTCTTCCACATTGGATGTGATGTATGTGTTTCTTGAAGTCAGAACACACCACAGGGAGGGAATACGAAGAGAATAAGGACCTCATTGAACAACTCTTGTTTTTTTTATCAATTGGATGGACATAGAGATCTTGGATTCAGAGGCTGAGATGAACAATTAATAAAAACAAAAAATGGTACGACTGCATTTGTGGTTAGCAAAGTGCAGGCAATATTCACCTGCTCTGAAAGGATGGGGCTCCAGAGAGTCGGTCCCATCAACATTGGGTCCTTCCTCTAATTAGCACTCTTGGCACTAGGCTATCTGCTTATTACTTGGGAGACAGCAAAGAGTTTAATGCAAGGGGAGTGGGGGGGGGGGAGAACAACATTATGCAAATACAACTCCTAGAATAAAATATCTTAGAGAAAAGCAGAACAATGTAAAACATTGAGAAGCCACACCAGCTTCATTCTGAATCAACAGTACTCCAAATTTCACAAATTCAGTCCAATTATAATTGCAACTAAATATAATAATGCCATACTGAATCCCTTTTTTTTAAAAGGACTCTGAAGATTCTAATTCAGAACAAAAGCAATTTGCTGCCTGAGCAGAACTTGACAGAAGCTTGTCATGGATGGTCAGCTTCCATTGCCAAGTACAAAAATCTGAGGGCTTGAGTTTGCATCCGGAACTGCACGTCAGTTCCAGAATCAGTTCTGCTCCCTTTCTAAAATGGCATTACATTAGACAGAAAACACACCATAGAAAAACCTGCATTTACTATTAACAGCAGAGATTTAAGACTTGACGATTGGACTGTACATCAGGAAGTGGGGGTGGACTTGCCCAACATCAGAATGACTGACAACCCAAGTCCAAGCCCAGCACCTGATCCTCTGTTGTAGCTTAACATACTGGTTGTTGAAAACTGTTTCACACCGCTTTTTTTCCCCCTCGGATCTAAAATGTAAAATATAATTTTAATTAAAGGGATTTGAAGACAACAGTTATGTCTCATCCTCATTGCCAGAAATTGTGATGTGGTTAAATGAATCTCATTTCATTTAATCTTATGAAATGAGATTAAAATTCCACTGAACTTCTGTGCAAAAATGCTTAACTCAGCTTTAAATTTTTGATGGAATCTCATTGCTTCATACCATCAGAGCATCGGAAGACTGAAGTTCTGCACTTTATGTTCCTCAACAACTCTGTATTCTTCTACTACTGTTGCATCCATCACTTACGAGTAACAATGTTAGGCATTTTGGGCAAATTCGAGAGTCAAATGACATGAAGAGTAAACAGTACTTGGATGTATATTTGAAAAGCAGTAGCCTGCAAGGTTATACACCAAGTGCCGGATAGTTTATTTACTTTTTACTTAGAGACCCAGGACGACAACTGGCCTTCTGACCCAACTAGCCTGCACCACCCAATTACACCCATGTGACCAATTAACCTACTAACCTGCACTTGTTTCCCGGATGGTAGCAGCTGGAACAGTCTGTGGTTGGGGTGACTCAGGTCTCCAGTGATCCTTCAGGCCCTTCTTACGCACCCGTCGGGCGGTAAATGTCCTGAGCAGTGGGAAGTTCACATCCACAGATACGCAGGGCTGTCTGCACCACTCTCTGCAGAGTCCTGCGATTAAGAGAGGTACAGTTCCTGCACCAGGCAGCGACACAGCCAGTCAGGATGCTCTCAATTGTGCCCCTGTAGAAAGTCCTTAGGATAGGGGGAATATCAGAGGTAAGTTTTTAGAGAGAGGTGGGTGTGTGGAATGCACTGCCTGGGTGGTAGTAGAGGCAGATAAGTTAGGGGCCTTTAAAAAACTCTTAGATAGGTGCATGGATGATAGAAAGATGGAGGGCTATGTAGGAGGGAAGGGTTTGATCGATGGAGTAGGTGAAAAGTTTGGCATAACATTATGGGCTGAAGGGTCATTATTGAGCTGTAATGTTATATATTCTATGTTCAAATCAGTCTTAGCACCATCCATACTTTTGCCCTACCTGCTATTAGCCTGGATAACAGTAGAGCTACTAGAACTTGATGTTTCAATCCCTATGGTAAGTCGGCACTCTCGATGTTGGCAGTGGGCTTGGAGTGGTGACAAGGAGGGAGGGTAGGTACGTCATCGGGGTCATCAGGTGGGCACCCTCCTTCTTTGACGTTTGGTTGATAAGCCCACAACGTCTCCAGAGGGCTCAACGGTGCTACCTGGCATCCCAGATACACCCCCCTCAGTTCCATACCCTCCTGTCTTCATCTTGCAGCCCAGTTGTTGTCTTTCCTTTTAATCCAAATCCAATTGGTGCTTTCTTCTGCTGCATTTGACAAGGACTTGATTGCTTGTTGGAGGGAGTGACCCCTCACCCCCATCTTCTTCAATAGACTGGTCGTAGATGTAGCAAGGAATCCCCTGCATCCCACTTTTACAGGGAAAATCTTGGTCTTCCAGCCATTCTGGGCAGCTTCAGTTGCCAGTTCAGAGTACTTGGTCTTTTTCCTCTCATAAGCTTCTTCGACACCATCTTCCCATGGTACTGTCAATTCCACAACATATGCCAGCTTGGCTGCTGTGGACCACAGGACCATGTCTGGCCGGAGCGTTGTAGCCGCAATGTCTGGGGGAAACACAAGCTTTTTGTCCCCCCAAGTCCACGTTTCAATGTTTTTCAGGAAATTATAACAGTTTTAAATTTTTTTACATGGACACACATCAGTAGCATGGCAGACTGATTATTTTTTGCTGTTACATGAAATGAAAATGTAGCAACTTTTAAAAAAAGTGTTAACATATTAAACAGTGGCAGGGCTTTACAAGAAATAAGGTGACTGAATGTTTCATGAGGAATTCTGCAGATGCTGGAAATTCAAGCAACACACATCAAAGTTGCTGCTGAATGCAGCAGTCCAGGCAGCATCTCTAGGAAGAGGTACAGTCGATGTTTTGGGCCGAGACCCTTCGTCAGGACTAACTGAAGGAAGAGCTAGTAAGAGACTTGAAAGTGGGAGGGGGAGGGGGAGATCCAAAATGATAGGCGAAGACAGGAGGGGGAGGGATGGAACCAAGAGCTGGACAGGTGATTGGCAAAAGGGATATGAGAGGATCATGGGACAGGAGGCCCAGGGAGAAGGAAAAGGGGGAGGGGGGGGAAACCCAGAGGATGGGCAAGGGGTATAGTGAAAGGGACAGAGGGAGAAAAAGGAGAGAGAGAGAAAGAATGTGTGTATATAAATAAATAACGGATGGGGTACGAGGGGGAGGTGGGGCATTAGCGGAAGTTTAAGAAGTCAATGTTCATGCCATCAGGTTGGAGGCTACCCAGAGGGAATATAAGGTGTTGTTCCTCCAACCTGAATGTGGCTTCATCTTTACAGTAGAGGAGGCCGTGGATAGTCATGTCAGAATGGGAATGGGATGTGAAATTAAAATGTGTGGCCACTGGGAGATCCTGCTTTCTCTGGCGGACAGAGACTGGATGTTTCAGTAGTAATATATTAAGAGATGCCACCATTTACAGCAGAGCAGAATTAGGCCATTCAGCCCATCAAGTCTGCTCCACCATTCTATTGTAGCTGATTTATTGTCCCTCTCAAGCCCATTCTCCTAAGCAACACACTTAGCAGGCCAGGCAGCATCCATGGAAAAGTCAATGTTTCGGGCCCAGACCCTTCGTCAGGACTGAGAGGGAAGGTGTGGGGGGGGGGGGGGGAAGAAGGCTAGTTGGAAGGTGATAGATGAAGCCAAGTGGGTAGGAGAGGTCTGGGGCTGGAGGAGAAGGGTATCCAGGGAGAAGTAATAGGCAGGTGAGAAGAAGTAAAAGTGGTGAATAGAGGGGAGGGGGAAGTTTTGTTTACAGGAAGGGGTAATCGATATTCATACCATATGGTTGGAGGATTCCCAGACAGAATGGGAATGAGAACAGGATGGGAATTAAACTGTTTGGCCACTGGGAAGTAACACTTGTGGCGGATGGTGCTGAGGTGCTCGACAAAGTAGTCCCCCAATTTACAACGGGTCTCATCAATATAGGGGAGGCCACAATGGGAGCACCGGACACAACAGATGACCCCAGCAGATTCGCAGGTGAAGTGGTGCCACATCTGGAAGGGCTGTTTGAGGCCCTGAATTGAGGTGAGCGAGGACGTGTATGGGCAGGGGTAGCACGTTGGCCACTTGCAGGGATAAGTGCCTGGAGGGAGATTAGTGGGGAGGGACGAATGGACAAGGGGATCTTGGATTCAAGGGAATCAAGAGAATCCCATTCTCCTGCCCTCTCCATGTAACCTTTGACACCCTAACTAATCAAGAACCTATCAACCTCTGCTTTAAGTATACTCATATCCTCCACAGCCATCTATGGCAAAGAATTCAGGGACTGCCCTACCCTCATCTGTTGATCCTATTGCATAAATTTGCAGATGAAAAGTAATTGAAAGACTTTAGCATTTCACAGAAGCACTTCTTTGCTGTTCACGTCAATCAAGTACTAATAAATTGGGCGAGGAACTGTGAAAATGGTCCATAAATTAAAAACCTTCTGAGAAATGAGATAGCCAAACTATTTTACATCCATTTAGATTGCTTGAGTTTAAAATCTTATTGAAGCTTTTCTGATGATTAGGCAAATATTTAACGTAACATTAGCTGCTCATGATTAGACCTAAAACAATCTTCATGTCAAATCAATTGCACTATATTTGATGACACAGGCAAGAGATTTCCATGCCCCTATGATTACATTCCTAAAATTAAGTAAATAAAATTCCTTTATGGCTGGAGCATGATACGGTTGGACTGGTTAATATGAAGACTGTACACAACATTCCTGAACTGTTCTCATCATCACACAGCTCACAACATCAGAACATGCTGAGTCTTTAAATACCATCAATTCAGCCTGTTTGACAAATGGACATTTATTCTGCAGCAGCGTTCTTCTAGATTGCTTTCCACTCCTCATAAAGATATAGTGACAATATAATATCAGAGACAAATCTTTAGTCTAGATGCCTATTCCATTACTGGGATGAATCCAGGCAAGTTATGAACCCAAAATAGTCTTAAACTGATAAGTGTACAAATTGATAAGAAAATTGTTTGAGTGGACAGCAAGAGACTTTTTCTCAGTGTGGAGATGATTAATACGAAGGGGCATAACCTTAAACTGTTTGGAGGGGAGTACAGTGGGACTTTTAATAGACGTGGATAAAAGACAAATGGAGGTCTATGTGGGAGGGAAGAGTTAGACGTTAATGGTCAGCACAATATCGTGGGCCGAAGTGCCAACACTGGCTGTACTGTTCTATGCCCTATCCATGAAATTTCACATCACTCACCTATTCAATTTTACAGAACCTTTAATGATCAGGTGGTTAAACTTGACTACCGTTCTTAAGGCCAGAATCTCTAAAGACACCTGCAATACCCCACAACAACTTAACTGTGATATTTTAAAAACCAGAGAAATAACAGGTCACTGATCATTTCTGAAAGATCATAAATGAAATTAGATTATACATTTCGACAAAAGCTATTTTGTATTGTTCAGTAAAGAGCAAACTTCATTTTTAAACTGCTCTTCCTTTGAAATATATTTACAAGTGCCATGGTATTCTGTGGCACCTTTCACACTTTACTCCATCAATAGCTTAAATGCAGCACATAAAAAAAAGTCATTAATGCATGTTTACAAAAAAAAAGTAGGTAGCTATATACCAAGGCTTTGAAATTATTTTTTCTTGTACATCGCTCCTGAAAAAAATAATTTAGATATTCTTGACACAAGAGATATTGAAGGTGCTGGAAATCTAGAGCAGTATACACAATGTACCGAAGGAACTCGGCAGGTCAGGCAGCATCTACAGATGGGGATAAGCAGCCAACGTTTTGGGCCGAGACCCTTCACCAGGGCTGGACTTAGATATTAAAAGTTCTGGTCTAGTTGTACTATGGTCATTGCCATGTGCTGGATGGCTCTCAGTGAGTACAAACCCCCGTGAAACGGAGCACGGGAAATGAGTGCGAAGACTCTGGGGACTAAGCCAAGAGGAAATAAATTCTTCACCTGTCTTTTAAGCGGAAGCACTGCACTTTTCCCATTAGCAAACTGGTGTATAAAGTTATAGCAACAACTAATCAGAATGGATTATTCAAGTGCAACCTGAGACCACTGTGGAAAAAAATGTCTATTACATGTCCACTCACCAATAATGTGGACAGCAAAGTAAGATTTGCCAAGCACTATTAAGAGGACAATATAATTGTGCTGTTACTTTTCCATAATAATTGTAAAGAAATGCAGATGTAACTCAGATGGCAATAAATTCAGAAAGGCACCTTGAAGCTACAAAGGCAACATGATGAAATTGTGGGATTGCTTCATAAAAAACCTTTGATCCATCCACTGTAACAGTCAGGATCTCTCCCTGGCCAGCCATTTTAATTTCACTTCCCATTCCCACTCGGATATGCCTGTCCACGGCCTCAAAAGAGGAACAGCATCTCATATTCCAACTTGGCAGTCTCTAGCTTGACGTCATAAACATTGATATCTCGTCTGGAAACCATACCCCTCTGTTTGCCCCTCCTTGTTTTCCCTTATCCCACTAGATCCATCACCTGTTTTCTCCCCCCCCCCAACTCTGCCCTTTCAATCTGCCAATTTCCATATCCTCTCCTCACCTCCTTCCATTATTCCATGGTCCATTATCCTCTCCTTTCAGATTCTAGCTTCTTAAGCCCTTTGTCAGTTCCACCTATCACCTCCAAGCTTCTTACATTCTTACATCATTCCCATTTCCCTCTCCCCCTCTTGCCCTAACAGTTCCTCTCAGCTGGATTCACCTATCTCCTGGCAGCTCTTACTCTAGCCCCTCCCCCTACTTTTATTGTGACTTCTCCCAGCTTTCTTTCCAGTCTTGATGGAGGGTCTTGAGGCATAATGTTGACTTTTCCTTTTCCTTCCAAAGATGCTGCTAACCTGCTGAGTTCCTTCAACATTTTGTGTGTTGTTCCAGGTTTCCAGAATCTGCAGTTTTTGTGCTTTAATTTCAGCGTTAATTTGATTACAACATTTAGAAGATCTACACAGTGTGAACAGAAATTCTTGTGTAAGTATTTAGATTATATCTTACTTACCCCATAAAGACACTCTTTCAAAATCTCCCAACACCACCATAAACAAAAACAGTAACTTGCACCGAGGTCTCAGCCAGTAACACAACTATTTGAAGGAAAGCAAGAGGTCCTACATTCTGATTTTAGTTACCCCCAGTGAGGTCTTCATCCTACCTCCACCATTTTACATGAGTTCAGAGCAAAAGTGTTATGCCTACTCTGAGCCATGTTTTACATACAGTAAGCCACAATAATGACACAGGAAAATAGGGATTAGAGCAGGCTACTTGATTCCTCAAGCCCGCCTGCATTTCAATATGATCGTGGCTGCTACAAGACCTCCCCAGGTTCTAGCAGGGTTCCATTCCTGCGAACTGTTCATAATCCAAGCAGTTTACCAGACAGAAATGGAGCTAACAATTGAGTTCCAAGAAACCAGAGGATGTCTGCAGCCCACTGTTAGGGTGTATGCTGGAGTTATGGAATATAGCAAATATTAACTCAACAGCAACCAGTCTTCAGATCTGAATATGGATGGTAGACTGAGTTTGATCGCAAACCTAGAAGCACCCCATTGACCTGAGATGTCTGCATATGCATGAATGCAGCTTAGAGACAGCGGCGATTAACATTCAATTTAGAGTGACTTGAGTGTTGAGGTGGAGATCTAGGTGTTTGAATCAAAGGAAGTAGAATGGATGCATTGTAACTAGAGAACAGTTCTATGCTTAATATTAAGCATATAAAAATATCACGTAATATTGGGACAGTTGGCCACTTTTAAGAGTGTCTCCAGTATGATGTCTGCTTGTTCTGCTGAATAAAGACTTCTATATCCACCAGCTTCAATGTCTCTCAATGACTTTTTTCACATTCACAACACCCACAATAGTTGGCAAATCCAGCCCACCACTCTGCTAACACTTCTATAGAAGTCTGCTGTTTGTCAGCTGGGGTGGACCCTGTATGTCCCAGATTTCACTTTATGTGCCAGTACCCCACAGTCCTCAATCCCCTGATCTTTCAAAACTAGCTACCTCCTTTGATCTATTCCTCCAATGATCTATCTTCCCCAATTATCTAGGACAGGGGACGTGAGTAGAACTGAGCCAAGATGGCACGATTCCATTTTGGTTAATGATTCTATTTTCCATGAAAAGTGTTGCAGGTTCTCTGCCCTGACAAGACACTTTGGGATCGCTCCGCTTTAGGCAGCACTATAATGGCACCTTATACTGCACCTCCACGCTCACAAGACACCCTTCATAAACAAGGGTGTACTCTGGAAAAGTAGTCACAATTGCAACGTAGCAACCAACCCCAAGCAACAATGAAACATGACCAGATTGGTTGAGTCAAATGTTGACCAGCCTATCAGCAGAACACCACTTTTTCCCACATAATGCCATCTTTCTGAAAGGGCAGAAGGGACTATGGGATACATCTCCCCTAAATGACACCATCTCAGCACCTTACTGAAATGTCAGACTAGATTATATGTCCAAGAAATTGCAGACAGAACTTCCAAGTTGGGGACTGTTACCACCAGTGAGGCCCTCTATGGTTTGGGGTCGACCATTGATGATGCATCCCAGCTGTCTACATGATACGCAAAGCCAGGGCAGTACAATATGGAGAGCAAGCTGTTGCCTGTGTAGCAGGCCGCACCCCACCCCCCCGCCCCGCATCTCCACACATCTGATGAATCCAAAGAAATGGCAGAGACTGATAAAGTTTGGCATCAGCAGTGTCGTGGAAGTTGCCAGTCAGCGTTGAACTCAATGTAGGACTGCCTTAGGGACTCCAGCTCCGAATTTTTCCTCGGGGTTTACTCCCGAAGCCTTCACCAGGACAGTGGGTATAGCCGCAAAGCAGCAGAGGTTTGAGATCAGATGAGCTACTAGATGAGCTACCAACCATAGCTGACGAGCTCCATCTGCCCGAAGCAACTGGTTTTAAGGCACCAGTAACCCGCCTTTGCCCCTTTTCCTGTCAGCAGAAGTCACAGTTAGTAGCCAAGCCACACGTGAAGGCCAGGACCTGGACTTGCACCACGAGTGCACGGTGTAGTACTGCAGCAACACACAATGTCTGGATTGGCATTCTCTGCATCATTACCCTTGTAGAACTAGGACAAGCTGCTCTCTGAATGACAGAAAGAACGACCCAAAATAAATCATCTTCCTGGAATCTGTTTGAAACTATCCAGCCAAAGCAAGGATAGCATGGGATATATGGCACGTGACTTTTTAAAGACCGGATGGAAAAATAAAAACAAAAAAAGCACTAGTTGGCATGCAAGCTATTAAAGTTACAGCTTCACTGTACATAATGCATGAAAAAAGTCACTTCTCTGGTATTTTATTTTAAGCATGACTGTTAGCTTAAAATTTGGCATGTGCTGATACATTAACGTTATATTTCAAGGGGCTAGTAATGTTAGGTTAACCATTTTCAATACATAGAGGTAACTGAAAGTTGCCCCAAGTCATTCTAATAACAGAAGCAACATAAAGCTGAACGTCTGAGAGGAATTGCACAGCTATCCCGGGATCAGAGAAATGTGCGTCTGTTATCCGGGGACTTCCCAGGATGGTGTGACCATTCCTCAGAGACAACGAGAGGATGTGTCCGTCCTCCTGCTCCTTTCACATTCCAAAAGCTACAGTACTCTCCTGTGGGATCTGTGACAGCTGACACAGCACAGCACTGACAAAGGCTGGAATTCATCTTCCACAATAAACAACAGAGAGTTTCTCCTTCCCTCAATTTAACTTCTCACAAATCATTTAAATTATGTCAAGGACATAGCCAGTCATGATTAGCACCACGATTCAATCTACTCCAGAACTCTGGAATCTAATCCAGGAGTAGCAGTATTAAATTAATTGTGTTTAGTTTAAATTAATTGTGCAGTGGCAAGAAATGAATCCAAAAATCAAAACAATTGCCGCTAGCCTGCGACTGCCATGGGTTGTTACACTTGTACAACACACCCTCAGCTCCAGTGAAATGATTGTTCCAAAGAGGTGAACCCTTTATTCGATCTTTTATTAGCAATTAGCAAACATAGGGATAGTAAGTGTTATCTCAGCAGTCAGCAAAGATATGACCTCAGCCGGCCCCAAGCTACAAACAGTTAATATGTAACTTATTCCCTTCACTTTACCACGCTCCCACTAATGTGACTAGTTACCATAATAAACGTAATAACTGCGCAATACAGCATATATGGCTCCTACAGTCAGTTTCACACTGACTGATAGGACTGCAGAGTACCCTGGATTTGGAAATATTACACTGGGGGAGGGAACAAAGAGATGCCAGGTGTGGAATCTGAAAATCTGCTGTGCTAGTGCACAAGGGGGATTCTCCCCTGGGACGGAGGTTAGGATGCCATGCAGCGACACAATAAAGGAAGCTTTATCTGCAGCTGGCTTGTGCAGCTCTTCATCACGTTCATTAAATGGATGAGCAGCCAAACTATTCATTCTGTCACACTGCACCGCATCATTCTTCAACCAGTTAGGATGCTGACTGAATTTAAAAAGTAGTATTTTGGGGAAGAGTTGATGAAGAGTAAAGTTTAACACAACTGCATGTCTCTGCTTTAACTGATCACTGATTTCTACCTGTAACTACGGAATACAGGGCGGCACGATAGCGTAGTGGTTAGCACAGCGCTTTACAGTACTGGGGTTCAAATCTCACCGCTGTCTGTAAGGAGTTTGTACGTTCTCTCTGTAGCCACGTCAGTTTCCTCTGGGTGCTCCGGTTTCTTCCCACAGTCCACAGACACACCAGTTAGTAGGTTAATTGGTCACTGTAAATTGTCCTGTGATTAGGCAAGGGTTAAATTGGGGGATGCCGGGTGGAGCAGCTCGAAGGGGGCGACTCTGCGCTGTATATCAATAAATAATAATACTCATAAACAAGAGAACGTCAGCAGATGCTGTAAATCCAAAGCAACACACTTTGCAGGAACTCAGCAGGTCAGGCAGCATTTACGGAAATGAATAAAGAGTTCGAAATTTCAGGCCGAGACCCTTCATCAGGTCCTGGAAAGGAAGGGGGTGGGGGCAGGACGCCAGAATACAAAAGGTGGTGGGAGGGGAAGGAGGCTAGCTAGAAGGTGATAGGTGAAGCCAGGTGGGTAGTGTTATACTTGCTTTTAATTTAAGGAGTGATTTTGGTATTGAAATGGTACAACATGCTCTTGCCTGTCCCGTTGATTATGAAGTTCTACAGTGATTCCACCTGAAACTGATGCCAGAGTCAAATTGCTGAATTCTAAGAAATGACTCACTCAAAATATCATTAACTAAACAAAAGCTACAAATGCCAAGAACTTACATCAACCTAATCATTTCCACAGCTTCAGATGTATTTTTAGACCTACAAAGATGAATATGGCTCGGATACCATAAAAATCTCTGAGCAACTTAGGTTTATTTTAGTTGGCATTGCATAACTTCATTTAAATAAACAGTCCCACATTAGTAACCAGAATCGGTTTCTTGGGAAGGTGGGTCAGTAAATATTAAGTGAGATGGTGATTTTAAAAGCTTCTGCTTTCGGCTTTCTATCCACTGCAACAGATTAAAGTTTATATTATTCCTGGGAAATTTATGTAGCTTGATAAAGTGTCCTGAGGAAGGGGGTTGGCCCAAGACATTGACTGCTTATTCATTTCCATGATACTGCCTGACTTGCCAAATTCCTCTAGCATTCTGTGCGTGCTGCTTAAGATTTCCAGCATCTGCACAATCTCGTGTTAATGTAGCTTGCTTATGTTTTTGTTACACACACTGAGCAACTCTCTAAATAAATGTTTACTTTAAGATTCAACACAAATCAAATGGTTGAGTAAAATACTCTAAATAAGTTAGCTTTCATTATACCACCTCAAATAAATTGTCCTGGAAGAGACATCAATTTTCCTTCAAGCTGTTGTGATGCAATGTCTCCTTAACCTCAAACTTTCATCCTCTTTGGCAACTGACTTGCTGTACATTTCCAATTTATCACTGGACACATCACAGACCCCAGCACCGAACAACATATTCAGTAATTTCTGATAGCCAGCCTTTCTGGTTTCTATTAGAATGGCTAGTTCTAATGAACTAGGTGGCAGGGTGGAGATAGGTCTCTACCAAAGGAGTTGTAAGATGCTCCTTCCCTCTGCTAGCCTGCAGGTCACCATTGCGCAAGTTGTAGCATTTGCTTAGCCACATCCTTACCCCGACCGTGGTCACGTGAAGCCACGGGAACAGGTGGTGGACGGTCGTATGAGCAGCCGGTGCGTATCACAAGTCCTGTTTATGCCACCACTCACACCAGGCAGACAATCTCTGAATAGTACTGTTAATGGCTGGGGTCACCCATCTTGTAAAGACACTTCCCAGAAGAAAGCAATGGCAAATCACTTCTGTAGGAAAATTTGCCAACAACAATCATGGCCATGGAAAGACCACGATTGCACATAAAATGACGATGATGAGCTTTAGTGAAAGATCAGCAACCTGCAATAACTAATTCCATTTTTCCCCCTCCAAAGATGCTTTCTGACTGGCTGACGATTTCTAGTATTAAAGCTTATTTCAGATTTCTAGCATTTACATTGTATTATACCTCACAGTTCCAACACTTCTATTTTTCTTTTCTTGGTTCTCATCTGGTGGCTTGTATCTGCAGTTCCTCCAGACATGACCAGATATGGCTAGCAAGTCTTCGCCATCTCTCTCTCTCTACCTCTCCCTCTGTAGCTCAAGGGTTAGAGCACTGGCTTTGTAAACCACAGGTTGAGAGTTCAAGTCTGACTGGAGCCTCAGCATTTTTACTTTTACAGTACCAGCGACCGGGGTTCAATTCCCACCACTGCCTGTACATTCTCACCGTGACCGTGTGGGTTTCCTCTGGGTGCTCTGGTCTCCTCGGTCCAAAGACATAGTGGTTGGCAGGTTAATTGGTCATTTTCCTGCGATTAGGCTGGGACTAAATTGAAAGCCTCGAAGGGCTGGAGGGGTCTATTCTGCACTGTATCTCAATAAAATAAACCATACCACTTCTGTCATTCAATCTCTCTGTCTTGATTCTATCATAGATAGCGCCAGCTCCATTTCAGATTATTCGTTTGATCTACTGATTGTTACCAGCATTTTCTGGTTACATTTCAATTTAATATTTTTGGATCTTTTCTCCTTTTCTAAACATTTTGCATAAAAGAAGATGCAAGTTAAAAATGTAATAATACTTCACATTCATTTCCCTGGTCTTACTAAACCAGGATTCCCCCTCCAACACATTAACCACTGAGTTACTCTAATCACTTTACTATCTCTGGAATGTCAACAAATATCCAAAGCCAATGCTATTGTATCCACGCACAGTATCTGCATTTTGAAAGCTGAACTCTTAAAGCAAAATGCAATAAAAATGTGCTTCCAAGTGGAATGTTGACAGTATAAAAGTAGTAAACAACAAAATATATCTTAAGTATGTCTTTGGCATACAGCCTGGCTACCATTCAGGTAAGACTGAGTTTCAAATAAAACTAATGTGCCCTCGAGCTCTGGCCAAGTTGGAATTGTGTCATATTTTAATGTTTAAGCAAGCCTGTATTTCAGGGTATTTTTAAAAAAATCCCCATTATCATTGGCTAATACCAAAAATTATGTCCATTTATAAGTAACAAACTCTTATAAATATAATCTGGAGTTGAATCATCACGTATGACAGGACTATCAATCGCCTTTTATAATGTTGATATATTATAGTATCCCGCACTGATGGTAAGGAGTTTGTACGTTCTCCCTTTGATCACATAGGTTTCCTCCAGGTGCTCCGGTTTCCTCCCACATTCCAAAGACGTAATGGTTGGTAGGTTAATTGGTCATTGTAAATTGTCCTGTGAATAGGATAGGATTTACAGATTGAGGGGGTGGGTGTTGCTAGGCAGTGTGGCTCAAAGTGCTGAAAGGGCCTACTCCAGGCTTTATCTCAATAAATAAATAAATGATTATATGACTTCTTTTGGAGGTTCTTCAAAGCTCCACGATACAAATACAGTAGACACATTACAAAGGAATGAGGGAGATGACCAATCACATGGTAAAAGTCGCTTTGCCAAAACTAAGAACATGTTGAGAAAATTCTTACAGAGTTAGGACACAGAGAAATAGACAGATGTAGATAGATACGAAGCCGGGGTAAGAAAGGTTCTGTAATTCCAAGTGTAAGATCCCAGTCGGTTAGCAGTGGAAGGGATAAAGTTGTGATGAAACTCACGGTCATTTGTAGATAGGGTCAGCTGATGAGTTAAACCTGATACAAAAAAAAACAGGCTTTCAGATTAATAGTTCAGCATGGACTAGATGGGCAGAAAGGCCTGTTTTGTGCGGTAGTACTCTATGACTAAGATGGAGAAACAGAAATTGGAGCTAGCAAAAGTACCAGAGGACAAGTAATTGACATAGAAGCAGAGACATTCATCTGAGAGAGGCTGGTATGAATCGCTTGGTGAAAGAGTGCAGGGAATTGAGGAGAGGAAAGCACTGCCGTAGATACTGAAATAACATCAAATGGTTAAATGTGGAAAAGTACAAACTTAGATTAACTCAAGCTTTGCTATCCAACCTTTGAACAGCATGAGTTTAGGATCAGTTTTCCATAGCAGTTATCTTCCTGAACTCAGTTTGATGCCAAGTTACACAGGCAGTGTAGTGGACAAGCTTGCCAGGAACTGGAGCTGAGACTGTCCAGATTCATCCGACAAAGGATCCTTATGTACTTTTCAAAGGAAGGAGGCTCTCTCTGTCATCAGCATTGGCTGGACTGAGGTGCAAAGACAGTGCCCAGCCCACCGCTCATTAAATACAACAAGGTTGTGATGGTTACTCACTGGGACACAGCCTGCATTCAGAGCACGCTAACGTGGATATACCCATACAAACACTGCGAACACCTGACTGGTCACTTTGACATGGTGTGCACGTTACTTGGAAATTCTGGGGTTGGTGACATTTCCAATATTCCTGTCACTTTCTGGAGCAACTCTCTTAACGAGGTAACTCGCCATAATGTAAAGGGAAAGGCTTTACAAATGAACAGGAGTTGTGTTCCCAAATGGTGCACTGAACATGGTATTCCACTGAGTCACTTAACAAGCATCCTACTGACGGCATTCACTGAGAATGCACTGGGTATCATTTTCACCAGAGCTTGCGCCAGAACTAGCATCAGTTACTGCAGCCTGGGTTCAGCTAAGAAAGTATGCCGTGAATGCTGAGCACCACAATTAGATCATAGCTATAGATGCAAACACATCTGCACAGGTAGCAGAATGGACTGCGAAAGCTGCTTCCAAAACAGATTGAACAGTTACTTAATGGTAGGAAATAATGTGACAAAAGTTTCAGGGGGCAACTTACAGAATTAGTTAATCAAAGACGGAAATAATTAGGACTCAGGAGCAGGAAGTCCAACTTCCAACACTTGCAGTGGACATCAAAGTTACAGCAGGGTGGGAGAAGAGTTCACGAATGTGGCGGATACCGAACATGTCGCAATAAAATGTAGACAGGTATCAATAAACTTGCAAAATGGATAAGCAGGAGAATGGGGCAATTTATACAAATTTTGACATCTGTTCATGCTGACGACATGAGAACTTACAGCCCTACCCCTTAACGCATTTGAGAAAATGACTGTGATTCGCCTGTTTGAACCATTTTGTCCTTGTGGGGAAGGTACTTTGGAAATGTTGCTATAGTGGCATTGTGAGGAATTAATAACCACAAAGATAACCCTTTCATTCCCAGAATCATTCTTGTGAAGCTCCTCTGGACCCTCTCCAACGCCAGCACATCTTTTCTTAGATACGGTGTCCCAAGCTGCTCACAATACTCCATGCAGTCTGAGCAAAGCCTTATAAAGTCTCAGCATTACATCCTTGCTTTTATATTTAAAAATATTAAACACTTTAAAAATATTAAACCCGATTCTGATTCCTTAGTACCAATTCAACCTGCCAGTTAACATTTAGGGCATCCTGCACAAGGACTCCCAAGTTTCTTTGCACCTCTGATTTTTGATTTTTCTCCCTGTACAGAAAATAGTCAACACTTTTATTCTTTCTATCAAAGTGCATAACCATCCACTACCCTACACTATATTTCATCTGCCTCTTCATTGCCCGTTCTCCTAATCTAAGTCCTTCTGCAGAATCCCTGCCTCCTCAACTCTACCTGCTCCTCTACCTATCTTCGTATTGTCTGCCAACAATTCCTTCATGAAAATCATTGACATACAAAGTGAAATGAAGCAGTACCAGTACTAACCCCTGCGGATCTCCACTAGTCACCAGCAGCCAACTAGAAAAGGCCCACTTTGTTCCCACTTTTTGCCTCCTGGCAGTCAGCCAAACCTATACATTTTAGTACCTTTCCCATAACAGCATGGGCTCTTATTTTGATGAGCAGTCTCATGTGCAGTGCCTTGTCAAAGGCCTTCTGAAAATCCAAATAAACAATTTCCACTGACTCTCCTTCGCTTTTCCTGCCTGTTATTTCCTCAAAGAATTCCGACAGATTTGTCAGGCAAGATTTCCCCTAAAAGAAACCATGCTTACTCTGCCTATTTTATCATCTGCCAAGTATCCCAAAACCTCATCCTTACAAATGGACTCCAACATCTTCACAACCACCAAAGTCAGGCTAACTGGTCAATAATTTGCTTTTTTTCTGCCTCCGTCCCTTCTTAAAGAATAGAATGACACCTGCTCTGTGACAGTCCTCTGGAACCATTCCAGAATCTAGAAAGATCATTACTAATGCCTCCACAATCACTTCAGCTACCTCTTTTAGAACCCTGGGGTGTTGTCCATCTGGTCTAGGTGTCTCATCTACTTTCAGACCTTTCAGCTTCACAAGCACCTTCTCCTTAGTAATAGCAACTACAATCACTTCTGCTCACTGACAATCTTGAATTTGTCATACTGCTAGTGTCTACCACAGTGGTAACTGATGCAAAATTACTATTAAGTTCTTCTGCTAGTTCTTTTCCCATTTTACTACAACCTCCAGTGTCATTTTCCAGTGGTCTGATATCCACCCTTGCTTCTCTTTTACTCTTTATATATCTGAAAAAACTTATGGTATCCTCTTTTATATTATTGGCTAGCTTACCTTCATATTTCACCTTTTCTCTCCTCAGGTTTTTTCAGTTGCCTTCTGTTGGTTTTTAAAAGCTTCCCAATCCTCTAACTTCCCACTAAAATTTGCTGTTATTATATGCCCTCTCTTTTGTTTTTCTGCTGTCTTTGACTTTCCTTGCCAGCCACGGTTGCATCATCCTTCTTACAGAACAGTTCTTTATCTTTAGGATGTATCTATCCTGCACCTTCTGAATTGTTTCAGGAATCTCCAGCCATTGCTGTAGTGTCGCCATCCCTACTAGTGTCTCCTT